>NC_050581.1:143952609-144256072 GCF_011100635.1 Trichosurus vulpecula
TTAAAGTTGAATCTTTCCTCAAAACAGAATATAAACTTGCTAAGTTAGTGGAAGAACTCTGCTCCACACTTCTAGCAAGCCCATGCAAAGTGACATCCAGGAACTCACAGGCCACTTGCATTAAGGCATTGATGTGACAAGATTACACTTCAATGAAATTTGACTTAGCTATGAATATCTGTCATCCCAAGAATTTCTCTTCAGGCACTACACTACTTCTCTCCAATTAAATAAGCAAATAAATGTTACCAACATGTCAGGGCAGTGTTATGAGTAAGAATGATCAAAATCATTAATATGAAGAGAAACACTGAATCAAAAAGGCCAAGGAAGAAAATGGTGTAATAGAAAACACTGGGTTTTATACTCCTGGCTCTGGTTCCCGAAACCACCTGTGATTCAGGTCTGATTTTATTTTTAATAATCTACAAAGAGGAAAAATAAAGGGGCTGAAGAGAGGAGGAAGCAGAAAATAACATTTAATATTTTCCCCAACAAGTATATTAAAGTTCAGGAAGGACAAAAAAAGGTACACTAAAGTGCTTCTGAAAACTCCTTAGAACATGTCTCAAAGGTTAACTGTAAGGTACTGTATTTCTTGTGTTTATGTCTCTCCTCTGGTGGGAGGAATCAATTTCCAGTTAGATAACCCTGCTGATTCAAGGGGAAAAGTCACCTCTCCCCAAAACAGACCACACATTTATAAAACACCATTCATACATACATCAACAAAAATTTTAGATCCAACAGTATTTCCTACACAGGCTGGACAGTGCCTTCATACATTCCATGGCATCATTCCACACTGCTCTTCACACACCCAATTACTCAGGCATAGTATACCAATACTGTTTCACCGGAAAGTGTTTATACACACAGCAATCCATACACAAACGTGCATCAACACCCTCATTTAGATTCTGTCCAAAAGGAACATTTCCATGTTTAATGTGTTCAGGCTACATGAAAGCAAGGTAAACTTAAAGCAAAAATGGATATGTATAATAGAAGGAAAACACTTTGTGCTCTGGTAAGAACAGGTTCTTGTTCCATGCCAGCTTCAAAAAGTTCTCCATATACAAACTTCCTAGGTACCACCAATGTAAAGATGGATGGGAGAATGCAACAGCTTGAAGCCCAAATGAAATTCCCTTTTGCCTTCCCAACATCCAGTTCACAAAGCCTGCTCCCAGTCTTGGCATATGCCTTTCTATCTGGGAGGAAAGCACTGTAGCCTTCAAGACCCTTCACCTGCCAAAGCGGGGCTTAAGTTGATGCATAAAGCTGTTTTACAGTGATAAACAACTAAGGCTTATACCAAAACAGGCTTAGACTAATATATTTCTACAGAAAAAATTAACATTTGCCCCGCATGGGCCACAATTTTGTCACCTTGCATTTCACTTAGTGTTTACGTTTTGTTGGCAAGCAGTACCCAATGATTCTACAAGACTGGAAAAATAATCTTCAACTTCCTAAATAGCAGAACTGTCTTGAGGTGTCCACTAAAGTTTTGCATTGCTTCATAGAAGTGTAGAAGATTTAAGTCATTATTGTTTTTATTGGTGTTAATACCCCTAAGCTAACTTGCGGGAGTTTTTCTAAAATAATTTCTGCTTTTCATTTAAATGTTACTTCAGCATCCATTCAACACACTGGGAAATATAATAAATGTATTTATAATCATGTTTTCCTTTCATTTTGGCCAAATCATGGTGGCCTTAATATAGTCTTCTGAAACCCTCAACTCAATACAAAGTTGGAATGCCTATACCACCATGGACCCTTAAGCTGAAGGAAGCACCAAGATCTCAACTCAAAATTCGCATGAAGTAAATAATTGATAGAAAGTGTTTTAAACACCCAAATCAGAAGAAGAAAAAAGCAAATTTACTTTCTTGGGGGTAGGGAATGTTTTTCCTTTTATCTTTCTATCCAAATGGCTAACCAGTGCCTTATTTACAGTAGGCACTTAATAAACGTTTGTATTGGACCTATCAAAAAAGCTCCCCAAATGAACCCCTAACTATATCCACAGTGGAGCTGCAGTGTGGTACTTGAGTTCATAGGAGACTCGAACTTGATTGCAGCTCTGCCCCTACCTTCACTGGGAAAAATCACCAAGGGAGAGGTTCTAAAGGTTCTTTCCAGCTCTAATATTGTGGAGGTACTGTTATTTCAGATCTACATAAAGGCCAAAGAATATGAATATATATATATATATATATATGGCTAAGCTGAGGCAACTGCGTACAGATCACTTAAAAATACGTAAAACCTAAAAAAATGCATATTATGAATATGTAAATGGATGATAAAAACCAAAGCTTTAAACATTCTCTATTCTTTTGCAAAATAATCTGACACAATTTTTAACCCCAAGCCTTTCCATGTTTTAATTGCTGCTAACTTTAGCCATTGAAGTCATGATTGAGTTAGTACAAAAAAAAAGTCCAAACTGTCAGCTTTTCAGTCCTCCACAGTCCCCTCTTTAATATGGCATTTTGCACTATGTACATTAATGAAAATTTGAAATAAACAAAAGGAACTTTAGTCAAACTCCCCTTCCTCCTCCAGCTTTATTGATAGTTTAAAATTACATTTCTATGTTCTAGGACTTCAGTTGCTTTTACCATCTGACTTTTAAAAACTGATTACAGCAAATGAAACTCAACAGTTGTCTAAGTGATATAGTATACAAAAATAACATCTTGATTTCTGTGAAAATGCATTTCTCTGCAACTCCTGAATAGCTCCAAATTATGCTTGCTCTGAGCATTGATGTTTACTCTGGGTTTTAGTTTTAGTTTTTGAAAAATTTATTTCAAACCTTGCCTTCACCATCTGTATCTCCAGCATTCACATTGCGACGGAGTTGTTACTGTTTAGGTTTTTATCCTGATTTCTCTCTCTCTCATGGCCATTAACAGGCATATACATCTTTTTACTCCCACTCGACTAGATGCTCTATGTAGGGCCTGATACAGATGTTACTCGATGTTATTTAACAGCTACTGAGGTCAGACAATCCAAGGCCATCATTATACTACAATTAAAGTTACTTATGGAAGTTCAAAGACACTTCCAGAATCTGTTTTACCTCCTGCATGGGATCACATCCAAGAAACCCAGAGAGGGTTTCCTAGTCTGACTCAACTCTTCCATTCGTTAATCCCTATTCACCAGTGGCGCGGAAAGGGGGTTCTTTAACAAAGCATTATACATAACACCTCTACCAAACTAAACATAAACATTTTTTTGTAGTTAAATGCAGAAAGTCGATTTTTCCACCCCTTTCCTCCTTTTACACGGCAAGTAAAGCTCACTGGCCTGGGAGTAGCCTCTATCTGCCAACCTTTGGCCAGTGAAGAGGATTCAGAGAAAATAATACAACCATCAATCAGAAAAAGGAGGGGCGACAAAGGAAAATAATTAAGCTGTAGCCTCAATTGTGCATTCCCGTGCAAGATGCCCTGACTCGCCACAGCGATAACAGTTGACTTCACTTGTCTTGCTGCAGTTGATGGCTACATGACCAGTTTCACCACACCTAAAAAAAGAAATTAAAGAGTTTTCACATTGGTGCTCAGAAAATGTGAAATTGTCTACCTAATCATTAGCCGTTGCACAAAATTAAAGCTATGATGTTTAATGCCCCAGACAACTCTACTGGGTCTTTGAAACAAGACAATATCACACTAATCAAGCAACTAAGGGGAGGAAACTTAACACTAAGGATGAGAATGCTTTGTGCTATTATTCTATTCAAGCTTTGTTACCTAGTTCATTCAAAGTTCACTCTAAAACAACCAAAATCAAATCCACACGACTGGCCCAAATTTTGTCATTTTTGTGCACATTTAGTTCTAACCATACATTGTGACAAAGTAGAGCAAGGAGTTTATCTTTTGATACAGCCTCACAAAATGACACACACGGGAACATTTGTAAAGATATTTTTTAAGTTAGCAAAACTTACACATGTAATAGATTCACATTTAAGAATCAAGTCAGAACTGGGAAAAACCATAAGTTTAAGAACATAGAGCCAACAGTATAGCAGCAAAATCCATTTGTCAAACAAGTACTAACAACTCTGCTACCATCCGAAATTTTATTAGTTTTCATCTAGACTAAATAGGCTTTTTGTTGACTTGATGCCTAAGTAAGAGTTGGAGAGGAAGAGAAGCAGCTCACTACTTCCTCCAAGAAACAAGCTTCAATAAAAAAACCCAGAACTGACTGCAAACATAACTAAAACACACCCAACACCTCAATATGGGCCTCACTTTTACTACTGATCTAGCAAATCTAAGTTCTTGTTATCTGGATAATTTCTCATTCTTGTGTAATCTGTTAGTATCTAATCACCATCACCAGGTTTCATTCTCTACTAGAGTTGTTAAACCAGACCTGAACTCTATAAAAGTCATTCTTGAAGAAAACACCTGGACATCAATCCTCTGGGAGTTTTTACAAAATGCTTCAGTATAAAGCCCTGTGATCCTGACCTAATTCAACCACGTTAATATTCCAGCCAATCTAAACCACAAGATTTGTCTTAGATTGAAGTCAAAGTACCACACCACATGATTTAGGAACATACTACTCAATGTCTCTCCTAAATATTCAAAACCAGGAATTTCCTATTACTTTATCAATCTATAAAAACATGAAACTTTCAATTAAATGAAACCAATTTCCACCTATTGACCCAACTTTACAAGACAAAGCTTATAGTCAGCAAATGAGTTTTTTTTAAAGTATCCATAACACTTATTTAACAATGATCAGGAAAAGAATTAACTTTATCAAAGAACTTAAGACATCCCAGCACTACATGGCTTAAACGGCCACATAATTGTAAGACACTAACTGGCTAAACAGGCAAAATTTCCCCTTTGATTTAAGATAGGTTTTAAAACTGTTGACCTCAAACTTCTAGTGTTGGATACAAGAGGAACTGAAGGTGTTAATTCTACAATAATTTCAATTAAGATTAAGATTACCCACATGCACAATTGAATAAAAATCCCTAAAATTCAACCAATAAAAAAGCCTTCCTCACATCCACTTCATACCAAAAGTAACACTGGAATTAGAAGTCCAAAGGCAAGGGTTTTAACGAGGGCTCCACTGTTTCCTGGTTGTGTAACCTGACAAATACCAATCTCTGATTCTTCATGGAAAAATGGGAACTAGTATCACCTAAGGGCAGCATATTGCAGCAGACAAGGCACTGCTAGATTTAAAGTCAAGAAGATTAAAGATGTTCAAATCCTACCTCAGACATTACTTTATTTGACCCTAGATAAGTCACATTTCTCTGGTGGTGCTGCGATAGGTCTGGGAACAGTGAGACCTGAGTTCAAATTTCATCTCAGGTACTTACTATGTGACCTAGGGGAAGTCACTTCACTTCTGCCTCAGTTTCCTCATCTGTAAAATGGGGATAACACCACCACCTACTGCCCAAGGATGTAAAGATGACACATATATTTATAAATTGCCTTAGATAATAAAGCACTACATAAAAACTATCAGCTCAAATGTTTCATCTGCAAAAAAGTTGAACTTGATGGGCTTTCAAGCCCCTTCCAGATTGAAAATCAAGCATTCTATGCCACCCCCCCATACTTAGGTTACCCCAAAAGTCTTACTGCAGTTTAAGCACCAAGTAGTGGCACATCTATTTGGGGGGAGTGGGGATGGAGGAAGAACGAGACAGATTTTATGAACTATTAGGTTGAGAAATGCTATGTAGAAATTCCTAAAGAGGGATGAGAACGACTCTTAGAGTAAGCTTTCTAGGTGAAGAAAAGGAAGAGGCTAAAGAACAGGAGTTTGCAAGTAGCTACACTGTGCCTCACTGACCCACCTATTCCATTTCACTTTTTCCTCATTGTCAAAACCAGAAAAGGTGCCGATGATCTTAAACAAGCAAATCTTTTGCCCCATATTTTAAGGAACATAGCTGTAGGATCTATCAAGTCCAGTTACAGATATTTTTGTATTTATCATCTTAGAGACCTTTCTACTTATAAAATGAACAAATATTAAGTTGCATGTAGCTGTAGAATATTTTGTTTTGCCCCAAAGTCCAGCTCACATGGCACCAGAGGACTCTTAGGACTATGTCAGCATCTCACCTGGCCACTAACAAAACCACAGCGCATGAAGTTCTTCAAGGTGCAGGAATTTAACTCCTAATTTCAGGACACTGCTGCTGTCCTTGATATTTCTAATTGAAGATTACACAGCCACTCTTACCTATAGCATTTCACTTTGGTGCAATCTTTCTGAATGTGCCCAAACTCTCCACACGAGTAGCACTTCTGCTCATCTGCATGGTCGCAGTCTCGAGCCAGGTGGCCGGGTTTGCCACAGTTGTAGCAGCACTGCTCTCTCTCCCGCTTCGGTTCCTTGCAGTCCTTGGCAATGTGGCCACCTCTACCGCAGTTATAGCAGGCTTCAACAATAAGGAAAAGAAGCAGACCAAGACTATAAAACCTTGATAAACTGAAGGTAAATTTTATACAATGTGCTACACCAAAGTTTTAAGTCGGGCTTCTTTTTATGCTTACCGTTCTCCAGAGAAGTAGGGAAAAGGAAGTGTTAAATACTTACCATCCTCCTGAAGATCACAATCCTTGGCAAGATGACCAGACTCACCACAACGGTAACAGATGTCTGGAAGAGATGAAGAAACAAACTGGAAACCTATTACAGACGGGAAATAAAGAGTTGGGAGATTAGACCAACCTTGGTAATTGTAGATTTTGAAATTTCAAAATTTTTTCCAACAAAAATACCTCTCGCTGAGGTAAAACCACCTCTTCCACGGCTGCGCATTCCTCGACCACGGCCTCCTCCAGTAGGGCATTCTCGGGCCCAATGGCCAGAGCGTCCACACTTGAAACACTCGTTGCTGCTCATTGCTGCACTTAGACCTTCTAAACATTAAAGAATAAAACCATTAGAACAGCAGCAGTAACTTTCAGTGACTTTCCCATACTCAAACATGCCATTGGAAACTGATAATGGCCAGGAAAGGCGAAGGGACAGGACGACAACAGCCCCTCACATTAGTAATTTCTTACAAAATATTGAGTATGTGGAACCACGGGATTTAGGAATCTACACAGAAAGTTAAACACTCTCAGCTTATAAATTATTAGTAAAAGAGTCGTTACAGTAATTCTTGCATGGCTTCATGTTTTTCCTAATTTTATAGTTTTTATTTTTTCTTATTTAATCAAATTACTTTCTGTGTTTTACTGATGATCCAAGCTGCTTCAGGGGTTAAGTGACTTACCAAGACTCATAGATGACAAGTAGCTGGTAGCAGACAATAACCCTAGTGACTAGAATTCTGGTCTGCTGGTTTTTAAATTCAATCCTTTTTCTACTAAGAGAGATTATTTTAAAGTCAAAACAATGTAGCTCTAATTAGGAAATTTTGAAAGACCACCAGTCTTCATTTGTACTGAGCACAGAAGCATTTTTAATGTAAAGAATTCAAAGCATGAGGCCTTATGTGTCATTGCATTCAGTAAAGCACTTACAGCTAATTTAAGATTTAAAAAAAAAACCATCTTTCTTGAAATCATTGTTATAAAATATTTACATGTCAGAAACTTTAGAAAAACAAACAAATCCACTCCAATCAATAACTGAAAAAGAACTTAAAATACATAAAGGAAAATACTTTTCTAAATTATAAGAGATGGTTTTTCCAGTACTGACTAAATTCAGCTTACATGGTGTTGACATCACAAATGCCAAATATTTTTATGCTTACAATTAGACTAAGAAACTATCCCTTAGCAAAGAAGGGTCTTAACTCCCAGCAATAACTGTTTCATAATAATTTGAGCAAGTACTTAACTATCTGCTATGACTGTTCTATCATAGAAATACCTTTGCACTACCCACACAAGGCCAAGAGTTTACCAAGATATTTAAATCAGGCAAGGTTCAGTTTCCAACTGGCCTAACACCATAGTGGGTTGTGGAAGGGGCCTGAACAAGTTTACTCCCAGTAAGTTTTGGGTTGGTTTTTTTGAGGACCTTAAGATCTCCTTAGCCCTATGTCATTAAAGGATAAGTTCAGGATAATACAGCAAGTCATATCAGAAAGGGGCAAGCCCGGGGGCTTTTAGGTTGTAGGTCTTTAGTTATTATTCCCTCAATACTAGAGATCATAAGCTACTTAAAAATCAGATTGTCTTATTTGACCCTCCCAAATTTATAAAACCGTTGTAACTGTATTCCAAATCAACACGTTTTTCTTAGGTTAACATGGTAACCTCATGTTGGACAACTTGCTATTAATTAGCAGTATGATAATTAAACCACCGGTGCAAGGTACTAATATTCATATTTAATTGGGAATTGATACCATTGAAAGAATTTTGAAAGGTCAAGTTATTTTAAGTCACTGTAATATAAGAATTAGCTATTGATTATTTACACCTCCTGGTTTCCTAATTTCTGCCAAGTAATACTCAGGAAAAAAATTTTTAAAAGGTTTTTTTTACCCAACACTGCTAATATACAGCATGCTAATATTGTCTAGGTTTTTCAAAAATAAGCTTACCAATTGATAACTTACAATATGACAGTATTTTTTGTATCTCATAATAAGCATTAAGAATGTTTCAGGGGCAGCTAGGTGGTGCAGTGAGTAGGACAGGCCCTGGAGTCAGGAGGACCTGAGTTCAAATGCAGCCTCAGATTTGACACACTAGCAGTGAGCAAGTCACTCAACCCCAATTGCCCTGGCTTCCCCCCTCCAAAACAAAACAAAACAAAAAAAAAAAACCACGAAGAATGTTTTCATGAAATGAAATACAATTCATTCAAGATTCCTCTTAGTATGAAATCTGAGAGGACATGTCAGATTTAACATAATGGGAGGATGAGGGTGCCTCCCCCAACCCCAAGCAGAAATGCTAAAACAAAAACAAAGTAACCTCTGTACCTGCCAGTTTCTGCAAGTACATGTTTACGTAGTTCAACAGTTTTAACTTTGGTGCCCAAGCCACAATGCAAAACCTTTGAAAAGAAGCAATTATAGAATGTATTGAATAAAAACACCAAGCCCAAAGCCAAGAAGCTTAACATAAGGAAGCCTCAAGCATACTACTACTGTGCCAGTATATCACAATCAGCCAAACTAATTCATTTCTTCATCAACAACCAGTAGTTCAAAAGTCCATTCTACTTCACGGAATAAGAAGAGCTGTTATGTCTGCCTGTTTTAGCTTTAAAATTTCTTTGAAGCCCTACTAAATCCAGTTATAGACAAGATAAAAATAGATTGGGATATCTACAGTGCTACAGAAAACACACTTGTACTAATGACCATCCTAAAAAGAGTAGCTACTTAGTGGCTATTTTTCAGATTCTGTATGCTGAGTGGAATTCCTCCTGTACAACAATATATGATTAGAATTTAATTTTTAAGTTGATCATTGATTTGTATGGTTTTATATTTAGATATATACTTCTGCTGGAAATAATACATTATAAGCTTTCCATTGGGGGGGGGGGTGTAAGAGGCAACACAAAGCTCAAAGTACAAAGGTGGGCAAGGGGACTCCTGTCTGTGGCTCCAGTACTTGGTTTACAAGATCCAAAACTTGCACACATAGGCCAAAACTTAATTTGAGTTCTCTGTGTTGGATGCTGTACCAGCTTTTAAGAGGGCTAATTCAAGAAGAGTTCCTAGTAACACTATTAAACTTGGTAGGTAGCTGGTTTTGTTGAACTGCTATTTTTAATTTCTCTCTTTTTAAAAATTATTAATTATTATAAGGGATAATTTTCCATGTAGGGGGGCATATGCAAAAATGAGTAAAACAAGAGATATCAATAATTCTTTAAAAGAATTTCCAGTATCATCTGGTCAAACTTCTTGATCTGTGATTTCAGGGTAGGAAACCCCTCCCTAGCTGCCACACTGAAAGGTTTTTCAAAGCTGGCTAGGCAGAACTCAAAACTTAACTGTTAGAGACACCCTCCCCACCCCCTACTCTGTAACTGGCTATCTACTGCTGAAGCCTCATTGAGTCTTTCAAATTAATTGTGGAAATTGTGAATTTTGCACATATTTCAGTAAGGAAAACAAAGTCCCTGACATAGATTAGCATTAGCCCCTGTTCAACTCAGGACTCTAGATTTAAAAACCAAAAGTTCCTATTCAAGTGTTCTATTCACAATGTATCATTATAGATGAAAAATTTGTATTTAAAATTACAGTATTACCTTTTTCAACCGTCAATTTAGAAAATAAGTTTCCAATAAAAGGAGATTCTCAATTCCGTTTCCCTTCTTAATTTAATTCTTTTGATATATTACTTTTTTAAAAACATGATATATCCTGTGTGATCTTAGGAAGAAAATACTTAAGACCCACAACATTTATCTGGGATGCATACAGATCTACAGTTTCTATTTATAAAGGTAAACCTTTAAATAACAAGTTTTAGAAAGGTAATGAAATGTTATTTATTGATTACTGTCAAATTAGTAATTATTTTTTAAAAATACTATGTTCTAACCACCCACTGATTCCTGACCTATAAGAGGCAATATCTTATCCTATTTGCATTTCAAGTCACACCTAGTATAATATACTATTCTTTTCATATACGTAAATGTGCTTGAAATTAAATTGTTTTGATTGAATAATCAAGTTCTAAACAAGCATATTAAGTGGCCCAGATCCAACCTAAATCTAACTATGAATGTCAAATCCTAAGAGTTTGAGAGAAAATCAGAAATTCAGAAAAGCTCCTTTCATGACAGGCATACATGCAATTATATATTTGCTAAGTACCAAATAAAATCGCTGTGGCAAAACTCCCTCAAATACTGGCAAGTTAGGCTTACCCCAAAATTTTTCAACACCTACAGAATCCTTTACCTACCATCAAAGACTCCATGTTTGTTACTCTCCAAATAGGTCAACATACATATAATTTCCAGTGGCATCCAGCCAATGAACAAACTTAGAAAAAGGAACAAGCAGTTCTGCTTAGGCTCTACTACTTTCCTATATTACTAAGCTAGGCTGTCCAATGCTATTATGGGCCAGCAACGAAAAGGCTGGTCTACAGAAGCTCTCTGAAGAGCTGCACATTTTTTGCTCTAAGTTTAAGGTTATGCCACATTTTCTTAGAAGTGAAGCATTTTTGTATTGTTGGGACAATCACTACAGAATAAGAGTTTATATGGAATTTTTAAAAAATCTTAGTTTCCCCAAGATTCTTGAAATTGTTCAACAGGCAAAGACAGACAAACAAGTAAAAAAATAAGCTATTTGGGTCTACTTTGCCAGCACATTATCCTTGGGGTTGGACATGAAGACTGTGTATCCTCCTGGTGTCATCTCTACTCCATAAGGCACACAATTATAAAGAAATTATAACATTTTGTCTTTCACATGTCACTATAAAACACTTCTGATATATTCTAAGTATCATAGCAATTCAAATGAATCAGTTTTGTTTAATATGGAGTATGTACTGGGCATTAAGTGCTTAACTTATGAATAAAAAACCCAAATAATTTGACTTCCTTCTTTTTACCAGATTTTTCACATGAATAATGGCAGTAGGAAAACTATTTGAATCTTTTTCATCTAGGTAGGAGTCAGCTGTCTCACTATAATTTTAAATCTTGCTTCATTCAATGTCAACTTATTCATGGCTATTCCAATTTTTACAAGTTACAGTACAGACCATTTTCCTTGAATAGTATAAAACAGATTAGTTTATCTTAACCTTCAATTTATTAGTTCTTTTGCCAGCTGAAAAACTTTTTTATTTTAAGAGGAAAAATTAGCAAGTTTATTACATACTCTACCTTTATTTTAAAGATCCTTAAGAACATACTCCTTTTATGGCCAACTCTGAATTACCAAAAATACCTATGAGTTCCATTATCACAGAGAAAAATATAAGCCAAATATTATAAAATTTCATTTTACCCAATAGTTTCAATCTTCTCCCCTTCAAATCTTACCAAACTTGCTGAAAATTTTCAAAATTGTCTTTTAAGTTTCTTTTCATTGGTCCATCCTCTGATGTAGGAGCCTAAGCAAAAGGCAACTGATAAGAAGCCAATGACAAGGTAATCAGTCATTGAATTATCAAGTAAAGATACTATCTACAGAGCAAGACTTAGGAGTTTGTTCATACCCGAAGACTGGCACCCCCTCTTATCTTATGTAAATAGTTACAAACTAATTAGGTAAGCAGCTTTTATAATATGAAAATTCTCTATATATAGGATAGGTGATCAAATGAAGTAGTTTAACTGAAAAGAACTGACTATATCACCTTCCCCAAAGAACTATGTACTGAATGGCCTCTGGTGCTGCAGAGGTGCCCCTCCTTATCTGCAGAATGAGTGTTGGCCCAGAACTGAGATGAACAATTAAAAAAAAAAAAGAATGAGTCACAGTGAGGCCCAATTTAAAAGAAAATCTTCTAGATAATCTATATGGTGTCGTAGAACCTTTGATTCTAGTCACACCACATGAAATAAAGAAAAACTGGCAACAACCCAAATGTCCAACAGAATGGCCACAAAAATAAATCAGCTGCACATTAACATGACAATAGAGATCATGGGGGGGGGGGAGGAGAGAAGGAATATGGACTCAGATTAAGGTACCACCCCCATTTTTAAAGATTAAGAAATCAAGCTCCAAAGTTTAAATGTCTTACCCAATGTTCCATAGCTTTGAGGGGTGTGGGTAACAAGAGGTGCCAGTATACTAAAGCCCTAGCTATATCAATTGTCAAAAGGTAGAAATGAAAATATGAAATAAAGTTATGAAATAACATTAAGTGGGGGGGGGGAAGGGCAGGACAAGTTATATTCAGATTATAAAAAGTATACACTAATCAGAGTTTTCTATGATGGCATCCCATAATTAGAGTTAGACATAACTTTGGCAATAACCTAGTCCAACCCTCTAATTTTATAAATTAAGAAAACGGAATTAGATTATTTAACAAAGATTTAAAAAAAGATCTGGAGTGGTACCTAGTTTTAAAAGAAAATCTAATGTTAAAATTTTTTTCAAGGTCCAATTTTTAAAAAAATGACTATCCATAATATAGGGCTCTCATTGCTTTAACAGCTACTTACATCAAAATACAGTGCATAGTCATTCTTTGTTTCCCCATCTATAAAATGTTTCCCCATCTATAAAATGAGTAGTCCATTCCACAACAAAGATGTTTCAAAAACTTAAGCAGGCTAAATTAGAATGTTTAGTTTGACCTCTCTGCATTATCCTGACATCCAGCTTAATAGCTTTAAAGTTATTAGGCTACAGGAGAAAACATTGTAATAAAATGCACATACTTTGTTGAAAGGAATTTGATTGCATCCCATACTGGTTACATTAAACAAGTGGTCAAGTACACTGAGTTTTGAAAATTGTTCCAATACTGTATGTAACTAAGACTCTGGATGAAATGAAATTTGGCTTTACACTTTTTTCCCCCAGTGTTCAAGTATTATACTTCTTGATTAAAAAAAGCAAGCTGCTTTTTGAATTGGGGGGGAAAACCCAATGAATTTCTCCTCTTACCAAATACCTGCAGGAATCTCGTTAAAATGTGAATCTATAGTTAGGCATGGTGAGTTGGATGAAATGTCACTCCTTAGAATAGATCAGCAACAGTGATTCCACTACGAGTGGTAAGAAATGTGACAATGGTGCTTTGCAGAACACTAAATATCATTTAGAGGACACTCAATTTTTAAATAGAAACGTAAAGTCATACACACTTCATACCTGAAATAAAAATCATTCTCTCTCTTAACAATAATCTTATATGATAGTACATTTTTACAGATTTGACTAAATTCTTTTACAGGCACAGTCTACATACCTTGCTGAAAATTTCATTACCGCGAATTGTCAAAATTCAAAAGAATATTATGAATTAAAATACTGCAAAATAGTAACTTCAACATGGAAGAATATATATTCAGCATTTTCATGGAATATATTCTAAACAGAACAGCTTTAAATCTGCTTTTAAAAAAAAGGATGACCTCATAAGAGCATAAATTACTATTTGAAGTGATGCAGATCTCAGCCTCTTACCCCTCCCCCATTACATCACATAGGCCAAAGGCCAGCGAAGGGGGGGGGGGGGCCCTAAAAAAAGAAAGGCAGAGAATTTGGTTTTAGGGAACCAGGAGAGATAAGCACTAATATTATGACTTTTAATTTAAATTTAATTGAGCTAGTAAATTATACAGTCATACCCTAAAAAGCTCTACCAGCTTCCTCATTGGTCTATACTATATTGTTCTGATGTTCCTCTTTGTGGGAAAAAGCGAACATTACCTACCAACTGCCTCAGTCATAGCCAATTTAGGCTACAATTATTTCAATAGGTTTTTAAGACCCTCAGGACCAGATGTAGCTATTTTACTTTAAAAAGTGCCTTCCAGCTCAGGCCATGTGGATAGCATGTAGAAACAAGGCTATATTTTATACAAATTACAATCTCAAAACTTCAATTTGGATGATCATCTAGTTGCAAAATAATTTGTGACCGGATATGGAGTTGACTAAATCATTTTTAAATCCTTGCAAAACCCATACATTTAAAAACCACCTTATGTTAAAATTTCTGGAAATTTTTTTAGGAAGCTTAAACGCTTGGAATAGATTATGAAACGGGTGGGCTTTTGGGTTTTCTGGCTAACTTGTTTAAAGAATTTGGATTACGTTGCAAAGACCACAGCCATAAAATGCTCACCTTACGTCAATAAAAGCGCAAGTAAATCATTTGCCTTTGATAACCTTAGGCCCCGAACGAAGTTCCCAGAAAGACTCCCAGAAGCCAAACTTCCCAAAGCTCAGGCTTAGCCCGCGGGGCACCCCCTTCCGCCAGCCGCCCCGAGCCCATCGAGGCACGTGGCCCTCACCCGGGGCCCCTCCGCCCCGAGCACATGGTCGGCGCGTAGCCTCCACCCCTCCCCCCCGCACCCGGGCACCTTCCGCCGCCACATGGCCACCTTCCCGCAGGCTGCCCACCCACCCCCCGCCCTTCCTCCCCCAGGGACGTGGCCGCGGCCGCCCCGAGCGCCGCGGAGGCTTCGCCGGGCCTAGCCTCTTTTCGTCGTCCGCGACCCCGCGCTCTGGCGGCCTAGAGGCAAGGGCCTGTGCCCCGGCCCAACGGGCTGAAGGGCGAAGGGTCGCCCTTGCGCCGCCACCGCCGCGCGGCCGGGCCCGGGGCGGGCGCCAGTGGCGGCGGCTGCTGCAGCACTTCCCGCCTGACGCAGCGGCGGCGGCGGGCCAGAGCTTGGCCGCCATCGCTGCCGCCTCAGCGCACCACCCCCCCCACCCGCCGCAGCCGCTTCCCCCGCTGGCCTCCGGCAGCGCGCCCGCCCCGGCCCTACCCGACCTCCGCCCCACTCCCCGAAACCAGGCGGGCGGTTACCTAAGATGTCGAAGAGGGCCCGCGGCGGTAGCGGGGTCGGACGCTTCAGCTCCCGAGGAGGATAGAGGGACGACGGCGGCAGCAGCGGCTGTTTATTTTCGGGGTCCTAGCCTGCGCCACACGCGGGTCTGCACACGGCCCCACACACGCCGTTGCGCACGGCCCCTCCGCCTCGCCCACGCAGCCAATCAGCGCCCGGATTCCGGTGGCCCAATCAGCGCCGTCCGCAGGGAAAGGCGGACTTCCCCCTCCCCCCAACGCCTTCCTCCACCTCGACGCGGCCCCTCCCCTTTCCCTTTCCCGCCTTCCCCTCAGCCCCCTCCCCTCCGGCTCCAGCTTCCAGTCCCTCGCTCAATCAGTTCCCATTTCAGGAGCGGCTGTGGCGTGGCCGTGTGCGGAACCCCAGCCTCGCCCCGGGGGTCCGCTCTGCCCAGCGGCCCGCCCGCCCTTCCTGGCGGTCGGTCCTTTCTCGCCAGGGCCCGGGAGGGAGCCCAGGCCCCTCGCTCCCCAGCCGGGTTTGGCTGTCGCTGTGGGGCGGGTCTGCAGAGGCGATGCGCACATCACCGCCTCGGTCATAGACTGCGCCCCGGGCCTGCGCTCCCTGCGCGCCGCCGGCTGCGCGGGCACGGCCGCCGCGCGTCATAGTGCGCCTCTGTGAGCGCTCCCCCTCCTCCTGTAACGGCCCCTGGGGCCGGGGTCCCGCCCGCAGCCTCCCTGGAGGCCCGAGCGGGGCAGACCGCCGCCTCCCCGGAACCGTGCTCCAAACACTGGGGACAGATACACCGTCTACTTGGCCGTCCGGGGAGCGGGCCCGAACGAGGCCCTTCCTTGAGGGGGATAGGGAGCCCCGGGACAGAACGGCCCCAGCAATCGGTGCCCTTTCCGCGTATGCCCGGGCCCACCTGGCCCTGGCACGCGCTCCAGACTCCTGCCTGGTTACCCAGGAGCGAAAGGCTCTAATGTCCGAGGGACGGTCACTCATACCACATGGCCTCTGAACAAACTCTCAGTGTTTGAAATCATTTCTCGAAGTAGCAAGAGTGAATACGTTACTCTGAAAAGCCATTACTGGGGGAAAGACAATTAGCTGCTGTTAAATTCAGTGCTTTTGGTGGGGAGACCCTGGTCAGGACCTGTGGCTTCATTGGAGTATAAATGAGTGAAAGAAAAGGCGTCTCTTAGGTGCCAGATGTGCACTTGGCACTCTGCTAAAGCGTGGGGATTCAAATGCTAGCAAGGTGGCACCAGGGATACAAACCCTCATTTGTGGGGAAGTTCTTGCCCTCAAGGAGCTTACCAGGGGGAAAACAAAACTTGTAAGCGAGTGGGGATGGTCAACAAGCACCGTCCAAGTGCTAGGCCAAGTGGTCCTGTCTGTCCTTCGTTTCTGAGACCGACGTCACAGGTGATGTCTTGACTTTTGTGGGTGAACTGGATTTCAGTGAGGCAGAGGTCCAGAGTCATCGAAAGGCCAGTGGCAGGACAAAAGTCCAGAGCGCTGGCCATGGCCCGGGATGCAGGTGACCTGGGCTTCTGCAATTCCTGACCAAGCTCTAAGTGCTTCAGTTGCTTTCATGACCATCGGAACACATTGTTCTCATCTACCCATTCCAACCCAACTTGTGCTAGATGTCCCCTTAACTCACAGACAGCTTTGAGGCCGGTCCCTTACCCTCAACCTGGTTTAGCCTGTCTGCTGCCTGTGCTACAGTTTCTTGGAGACACAGGTGAGAGCTGGGTGACAGGTGGGCACCAAAGGTGGATGAGCAGCCTTCATACCGGATATGCTAGTCCTCCCCAAACATCACATACACCCTGAAAGAGGGAGTGTTTTGGAGGGGTCAAAGAGAAGGTTGATTAGAGGGCACATGATTGAGATATCCTTGCCCTGCCATATCTATATCACTTACCCATTACTGTTCTGGGAAGGGGGAAAGAGAAGGCTCATACCATGGCCATTACCTAGAAGTTTTGTGGTGCTGGGCCTGAGGCATTTAGATGACCTGGAACTCCAATTCAGAAACTTCTCCCAATGCAAACTGACAACCATTTTATACTCTTAGACCTAGAAAGGTGTCTGGGGCACTGAGGTTGTGACTTGCCCCAGGGTCACTGCTGTCAATATTTATTTAATAGGCAAGTCTTTAACATAGGTCCTCCTCACTACCAGGCTCAGCTTCTCCATTCACTAAGCCATGCTGCTGCTTCTCCATGAAAATACAACAAAGAAATTAATATAGTTCCCATTTTTCAATCATATTGAATAAAGTCAAACATTACTTGCTGTTACAACATATACTTACCTACTAAGAGATAACAATTTCTGAATAACAATACTCTTTTATTCATATAGGCTTATTTCCAAGGAACTTACGTAGCTTTATACATTTTTTCCCTCTAATTTTATTAATCTGAAAACTGTACCCTGAGATGGGTAGGAAATAATTTTTACTACTGTCTTTTCCAGAGGAAGACTGAAAGTAAGGTTGTGAGTTGCCTAGGCTCTAACAATATAACATAATAATTCACATTTAAATGGTTATTTATAGTTTATGAAGCTCTTTCCTTACAAAACCAAATGTAATTTATCCACACTTTACAGATAAGAAAACTGTGAGTTAAATTGGGAAAACCCCAGAAAATTAAGTGACTTGTCCCATACAACTAGGAAGGACTGGGAGAAACCCAAGTAGAGGAATTCAGGCAGAACATGGACAGGAGTTACAGGGCAGGAATTATGGCTAGTAAGTCCTGATCTGTATTGTTGGGGAGAATTCCCACACTGGAAATCACAGTCCCATTATAGGATCAAAGAGAAGATTATATGTTATAAGGGTCTTATTAGCCTGTTAACCCTTCCCTGACACAGTCCCTTGCATATACTACTAGGTGGTTAATAAATGTACATATATTGAATAGAATTGAATTGCCATCAGTACAATGTCTTTAGTTATTGAAACACCACACAGTGAAAGAGCTCCAACCCTGGACAGGGCCATACAATTACTGTCCTATCTCTCATATCTGTGGGGTTATTTGAGGCAACATGGTTTTTAATAGGTTAAGCTCCATACCAGGAACCCATATTTTTAAAGACCTAGTTCTTTAATTAATCTATTCATTTGATAAAGGGACATTGTGAAAAATGGTAAAACTATGATTATAAGAATGAGTTAAAAACATCATACATCAAAACATCAAATAACTTAATGTAGGGTTTTATTATTGAGTAGTCTAATTTTTAGTTTGACCTTATCCATATTCATAATCTAGCAATAAATACTTTATAAATAACTGAAAATTAGTCATGCATTCATATTTCCTTTTTTTAAAAGCTGGAAACATTATAATGTTATAATATAGTTTTATAAATAAACCTGAGCCAAGGAGGTACCAAAGCCTAAGAAATTTAGTTGGGAAGGTAAATAGTGGAATAATAATAATTACTCTAACTTCAAATTATACCTACCTTGGGGAGGGGGGGTTTAAAGGGGTTATTTTTAAAGGGACTAAAATGCATATTTTAATATCTGTGATACTGCTACTCACAGAATTTGAAGATTATAAAGCGCCTTACAGATCATCTGCTCTAGCTGCCTTATTTTTATAACTGATGAAACAGAGGTGTGGAGAGTTTAAGTGCTTTATTCAAGGTTACACAGCTAGTAAGAAACAGGGCAAGACCTAGCACTAAGTCTCCCAAATTCTCCAGGTTACCCAAAATACGCTATTCAATGAACCATGCTAGAAGTACTTCTATAATGTAGTTTGTAATGCTGAGGGCTTTTTTTTCTTTCTCTACCAGTAAACAGAATTCAGCTTTACCAAGTAATAAATATTTTAAAATCACTTTTCTAGTATCCTTACACTGATAATCAATTTTAAATTTTGCTTGGTTCAAATAAAGACTATAAATCAAACAGTCTAATTGTTAGGTAGGCATTAGAGTTCTAAAAGTAAGATCATACTTTTTCTTACTGGAACTTCCAGCAGGTTGCCTTCTAATCTACATATGGGTGTAAAAATACATTTTCCTACATCTCTGTTACAGTATTATAAAGATCGATGAGTTAATGGTCATAGAGTACCACTAGCTCAATCAGTTTAATAATGTATTCTCTTAAAATGGTCTTAGGATGATTTTCTTGGCATAAACAGTTCTTGAGGGAAGTAAACCCTACATATGATAGACCCTGAGGATTTGTGGACAAGGTTTGAAAGAATGATAAACTTAGAGAACTTCTATAAATATGTTACTTATTCAAACTAATATGCTTCCCAAGTCTTATCAAGGTGTCCCTGCCAAGAAGATTAAGGTGTCACAGATTTCTTCAAAGAGAATTAGGGGTTTCCATGTCTCATCAAGAAGAATAAAAGGAAACTAATGTATGACAAATTATGACCTAATTATATTGGTGTTCTGCATAGAGTCTAAAGAAGGAGTTTAAAAAGTCTGAAAAAAAGAAGAGACAAAGAACAAGAATTTGTCAGTATGTTTCCATCACAATCTAGGATAGAAGGTCCTCCAATTTAAAGTCCTGAAAATGGAAAAAGGCAATTCCTGAAACCACCATTGTTTAATGGAAATATCCCTTAAGACCATACAAGCACCTCTGTTTTAATCTATATTCACTAAGCAACTTTCTGATCTGTAATTTGATGTCCTTAATGGATGTCATCACCAGAAAAAACATTCTTTGTGCAAATGAATGGTAATATAATCATGCCTGGTATGTCAGCCCTGTGATGAATACAGGTACCCTGGCTTTATACATTTAGTTAGGGTGAACTAATTCTTGGAGCTTGATTGTTTCTGGATGAACTGACAAAATTGAGTTTCTGCCTTTTCAAAGATGAGGACCAGGCCCTGGACTGAAACAGTGTCATCAGATATAAACCATGTCTTGCTACTCTACTGCTACGCATTCCCATCTGGCAAATAATATTCTCCCATAATACTTTGATTTATCTCACTGAGTACTATTTTGGAAAGTTTAAGTTACCTTCTGGGATTTTGAAGGCTGTCTCTTTCAAATTTACTTTAAAGTTTGAGAGGATTTCTCAAATTTGGATTTATATGATCAAGAATGGCCTTAGGACTGACTTGTTTCAGCGATGTTTTTCTTTAGTGAAAGAATAATGTCAACCGAGCAGTTCAAATAGCCCACCTGAAAACTCTGCAGCCTCAATCCTACAGTGTAAGTGCAGTACCCTTCAGTGAGACTTCTTTGTGATCTAACATCTAGGTAAAATGTATTTATAGTTACTAGAGTTCCTAGTCTGGAGGATGGAGAGCCATTCATCCATTAATATTCTTTCAGAAGATGTTTCTACCATTTCGTAAGACATACACATCCCCAATGCAGCACAGGATTTGTCTGCTGAAACTGAGCAGTCATCTTGATGTAGACTATTTCACTGACCTTGCATTTCTGAAGCACAGCTAAATGATATTTAAGGTATTTATCTGTCATCACTAAATCTCAGGGAAACTGGTTCTTTGGTGCTGTCATATGTTACCTTCAAAGAGGAAGCAGCTTCTTGTTGTCCAAAGTCAGTGCTGCTTTCTGAGAATCTTCAAACTTTCCTCTCCTTTTTCACTTGTTCCTTCTCCTATTTTTTTTCCCCTCTGGCCAGAGAGAAAACTGAATTTCCTCAGTCCTGAAGAAAAAAAAAAAGATGTTTAATGTATGAGCTGGCATTGGATGCTTAATGATTGCTACAGTCAACACCCTCCTTCAAAGGCTGAGTCATCTTTGCAAGATCTGCACTGTGAGATTCCCTGATGTGGTGCAATATTTATGGAGAAATAGTCTATATACTAGCCAAAGCTGTGTCTAAAATATAATATTTACTATTATTTTGATAAGGCATTTCATAAAACATTCACTCATTAAAATCGCCTGTGATGTAAAGGAATATTTTTAACACCACAGTGCTTGCTGACGGGGAAACTTTATATCAGTATGATCTTTCTGTGTGTGAAATAGTTAACCATTGGATTTAGTGTAGCAATGATTTATCCCAAGCCATAAGAAAAACATGAAGACAAAGATTAAGGCTTCTAAGGTGCCTATGCTATTAAAATAAATGCCAATTACCATTCAAGATATCTTTATAGATATCTTTTTTTTTGCTTTGTTTTTTAAAAAGCTTTGTCAGACGCAGCAAACTGACCAAAAAAAAAAAAGGGAGCCAATGTTGAGGACTATGGAAACACAGACATACTAATACACTATTGGTGGAGCTGTGCTAGGAAAACATTTAGAATCATTCAAGAAAAGCAAACTGTCAAAAAGACATGAGAAAATGTGCCTCCCTTCCCTCTTTTCAGAGGTGGGAGGACTCTGCATATGGAATACGGCATTTACTGTCAGAATCCAGTAACAGAAGACTGGCCACTGGGGACACTGTCCTTGGAGCATGCTCAGATTTGCCCTTCCCATTGAGTTATGCAGAGCATGAATAATATTCCTTGCCTGGCTTCAAACCAAAATGGAGAGGCTTGGTAAACCCATTCCTAGCTGAGTGACTGAGGGGCTGGTGCTGTGTGGCAACATGAAGTTTTTTTGGTGGGTCAGAGAAGCCAGAACAAAGTTTCCATGTAAAAGTGTTGAACATGTGATCTCTCACTCTCTCCCTAGGGTTTTTGAAGGAGCTGCAGGATGATAGGGGTGGGGCATCTGACCCCTTTTTCTTCCTACCCAGCTGCCAAATATCCCTCTCTATTTCTTTTGTACTTATTCTTCTCTCCTGATCTTAGGTGAATGAATATGTGGTGGGGAAATTAACCAGGTTATGGCCTTGTGAGTTTCAGAAGGTCAAAAGAGGCAAGTTCCCTTAACAACTGGAGTCAGTAGAAGAGATCCCTGGAACCAAAGGCACAGCAGCCAAAGGCCCTGCTTAATTCAGCCCAGCAAGCATGAGTCAAGACAGTGCACCCAGCAAGGAGCCAGCTGAGCTGAGAGCTGAGCTAGGGGATGACTCATCAATGCCAATTCAAGGCCCCAACACAAACCTTGTAGGGAATCCAAAAAGGGGGAGAAAGGACTACCAGGGCCAGTAGTTACAAGGTATACCACAGCCTCACACGTTCTACACAAATATGCCTGCCTTCCTTTGTACTAAAAGCTTGGCTCAAATCTCCCTAGGTACCTTCTATATGCAATGGTAAGATACACCCCTACTTTGAAAAGATGTTTTTGCTGCTTTTGATCTTGCTATACCTTCAAAGTGAGCATTCCTGTAAAAGCTAACTGAGGCAATACCCTGATGCTTGATCGCCAAGCCACAAGCTTCTCTCCACTGCAGTCCATCGTCCACTCAGTGGTCAGTGATCTTCCTAAAGCAAAAGTCTGATCTTGTTAGACACCCCCCCCCCATAAATGCCAGCGACTCCCTATCACCTCAAGGATCAAATACACAATCCTGTTTAGCATTCAAAGCCCTCCATAGAGTCATCAGGGGTTCCCTTAACAATTGGAATCAGTAAGACAAACCACTGGAACCAATAGTACAGCAGCAAAATGACCTGTTTGACTCCACCCACCAGGCTTAAGTCAAAACCATGTACCCAGAAAGGACTCAGCTCTGCTGAGCAAGGGAGTGACTCAGGGCTAATGCAATGCCCAAAGCAAATTTGGTGGGGCGTCTAAGAATGTGAGAAAATAAACTATCAGGGTCAGGAGTCATGAGGTATGCCAGTCCTACATATCCATAACCTTCAGAAACTGCTCCCCTTTCTAGTCTTCTTTCCCCTGTACCACCCCTCCCTCCCACATAATCTCCCACCCACCTCCAGGCTCTGGAGAATCCTCTCCCTCCTCGTCTCTACTTCCTGGCTTCTTTGAAGTTCCAGCTAAAATCTCACCTTCTACAAGAAGCCTTTCCTGATCTCCCTTAATTCTATTGCCTTCTTTATATTGATTATTTCCAATTTATTGTGTTTCCCCCTCTCTTTTTATTCTTTGGGATAAAGAAACTATCTTGGGATGGGAAGCAGTGACAAAAAAACAAAAGATGCTAATTAATTTTTTTTTAAAGAAGTGACTAGAATTTTTATACCTTTGATCTAGCGAATGATTCCAATCCTGAGAAGCCAAAAAGAAAACAAAAGGACAAAACCAAGGAAGTCAAAAACATCAAGTTCCAATATATTCCAACACAATCATAGCAGCACTTTTTGTGGTAGCCAAGAACTGGAAACAAAGTGAGTGTTCATTAATTGAAGAATGAATAATATTGATGTAAAGGAATGTTAAGATTCAATTAAAAATTACATTAATCATATATTAAGAATTCAAATTGATGCAGCGTGAATAAGAACACAGAAGAATATATACAATGACTACAAACACAAATAATCAAAACATTAAAAGGAATCTGGATTTTGAGTAATTGTCAGAACCAATCTTTTTTTTTATGAGAATAGATAATAAACCATATCCTTCTTCTCTGGACAGAGAGGTAGAAAAGACTAGAAAGAGAGGAGTTTGCAGAATGATGCATATGTTGCTTTTCTGTCTATTGTTGTCCAGCTATTTTTTCTTTTGTTACAAGGCAGGATTCAACTCCAGAATAGAGGTGGGGCTTGTATTCAGAAATGACTGTGATATCAATAAAACTTTAAAAAAAAAGCTTTGGATGTTTTCAACTTCTTTAGGCCTATTAATTCAAGTTAGTTTCCCTTCCACAGTCATTTACATAATATATTTGCATATGACAAGACAATTTTAAGTTTTTTTATTACATTGAAGATTATTTGCAAGTAGAACAAGTAATTTTTTTCTATGCTTATTTTAATATTTTAGACAATAGGAAATCTGAACTGATTATGAAAACATACATGGTATGTGTTTTTATATTTTTAAAAAATTGAGAAAAAGTTTTGACAAAATATACCACTATTATTCAATATTGTACTAGAATTGCTAGCTATAGCAATAAGATAAGAAAAAGAAATTGAAGCGGGGCAGCTAGGTGGTGCAGTGAGTAGAGCACTGGCCCTGGAGTCAGGAGGACCTGAGTTCAAATCCAGTCTCAGACACTTGACACATGTATTAGTTGTGTGACCTTGGGCAAGTCATTTAACCCCAATTGCCTTGCCAAAAAAAAAAAACAACAGAAAACAAAAAAGAAATTGAAGGAATAAGAATAGACAATGAGAAAACAAAACTATCACCCTTTACAGATGATATGATGGTATACTTAAAGAATCAACTATAAAACTAGTTGAAACAACTTCAGCAAAGTTGTAGGATATAAAATGAACCCACATAAATCATCAGCATTTCTGTATACTGTCAACCAAACCCAGCAACAAGAGATAGAAAGGAAAATTCCATTTAAAATAACTGCAGACAATATAAAATACTTGGGAGTCTCCCTGCCAAGACAAATGCAAGGATTATATGAACACAATTACAAAACACTTTTCACATAAATAGATATAGATCTAAACAACTGAAGAAATATTCATTGCTCATGGGTAGGCTGAGCCAATATAATAAAAATGACAATTCTATTTAAGTTAATTTACTCATTCAAAGCCATACCAATCAAACTATCACAGAAGTATTTTGTAGAGCTAGAAAAAAATAGTAACAAAATTCATCTGGAAGAACAAAAGGTCAAGAATATCAAGGGAATTTAAAAAAAAATGTTAAGGAGGCAGCCTAGCAATCGCAGATTTCACATTCTAGTACAAAGTGATAATCATTAAAACAATCTGGTACTGGCAAAAAAATAGAGTAGTGGATCAGTGGAATACATTAGGTACACAATAGGCAGTATTAAATGACCATAGTAATCCAAGCTTTTGGGGTAAGAACACAACATCGGACAAAAGTTTCTGAGGAAACTAGAAAGCAGTTTGGAAAAAACTAGACAGAGACCAACATCTCACACTGTATACTAAGATAAGGTCAAAATGGATAAATGATTTAGACATAAAGGATGATATAAGTAAGTTAGGGGAGCATGGAAAAATGGATATCTATGGATAAAGGAAAAGTTTATGACCAAAGAAAAAATTGAGATTACAGGAAGTAAAATAGATAATTTTGATTACATTTAATTAAAATGCTTTTGCACAAACAAAACAAATGTAGCCAAAAAGAGAAGGAAAACAGGAAACTGGGGGAAAAATGTTGCATCAAGTTTCTCTGATAAAGGCCTCATTATTTCAAAAATATAGGGAATTGAGCCCAATTTATTAAAAAAAAAATAAGAGGCATTCCCCAGTTGATAGTCAAAGGATATGAACAAGCAATAGTCAGAAGAAGAAATCAAAGCCAGCAATAGTCACATGAAAAAATGCTCTAACTCACTACTGATTAGAGAAAGGGAAGTTAAAACAACTCTGAAGTGTCAGGGCAGCTAGGTGGCACAGTGAGTAGAGCACCGGCCCTGGAGTCAGGAGTACTTGAGTTCAAATCTGGCCTCAGACACTTGACACACTTTACTAGCTGTATGACCTTGGGCAAGTCACTTAACCCCAATTGCCCTGCCAAAAAACAAAAAAGACCAGAAACAACTCTGATACCACCTCATACCTATCAGATTAGCTAACATGACAGAAAAGGGAAATGATAAACACTAGAGGGGATGTGGAAAAATTGGGACACTAATTCACTGTTGATGGAGTTGTGAACTAGTCCAACCATTCTAGAAAAAAATTTGGAACTGAGCCCAAAGGACTATAAAACTGTGCATACCCTTTGACTGAGCAATACCACTACTAGGTTTTTATCCCAAAGAAATCAAAGAAAAGGGGAAAGGGCCTATTTGTACAAAAATATTCATAGCAGCCCTTCCTGTGGTGGCAAAGAATTGGAAATTGAGGGAGTGCCCATCAACTGGGGAGTGGCTGAACAAGTTGGGTTATATCAGTGTGATGAAATACTATTGTGCTATAAAAAAATGACAAACAGGATGGTTTCAAGAAAAACCTGGGAAGACTTATATGAACTGATCCAAAGTGAAGTGAGCAGAACCAGGAAAACATTATACATAGTAACAGCAATATTGTAAGGATGATCAACTATGAGAGACTTAGTTACTCTGATCAAGCAGTGACTCAAGACAATTCCAAAGGATCTATGATGAAAAAAATTATCCAGAGAATTGACGAACTCTGCATATTTTGTTCACTTTCTTTATTTTTCTTGTTTTTTATGTGTTTTTTTTTGCAACATGACTAATACAGAAATGTTTGGCATGACCCACATGCATAATGGTAAGCAAATTGCCTGCTCAAGGAGGAAGGAGAGAATTCAGAACTCAAAACTTTGAAAAATGATTGTTAAAATGTTTTACATGTAATTGGGACATATTTAACAAAATAACACTTTAAAAAATAAAATAAAATATGATTTTGTTAAGTATAAGATGTATATAGAATTAATTTAAAGAATACAAAAATATAAAAAGTTAAACATAAGGTCAGGAGAGAGGGCACTAGCAGTTGAGGGGGATCAGAAAAAATATAGAAGGTGGTATTAAGCTGTATCTTGAAGGAAAACAGGGATTCTATGAGGCAGAGTTGAGGAGAGAGGGGATTCCAAGCAAGGGGAATGCTTAGTGTAAATCTACAGAGATAGAAGATAGATTTCCCTATGTGAGGAACAGAGAGAAGGGCAGTTTGGCTAGATCACAGTGACGTCAAGCAAAGAGCAGTAATTATATCTGGAGATATAAAAGCTGTTCTTTTTATCCTAGACGCAATGAAGAGGCACAAAAGTTGACTGAAAAATCACATTGGCAGTAATGTAGATGATGGAAGGACTTGAGGCAAGGAGACCAATTAGGAGGCTATAGCAATAATCTAGGTGAGAAGTGACGAGGTTCTGAACTAAGATGATGGCAATATGAGTATTCAGGAGACAGGTGCAAATAATGTTACAGAGGTAGAAATGTCAAGATTTGGTAACTGATTGGTTATGTGGGGTGAGGAAGATCAGAGAGTCAAGGATGAGACCACATTTATGAACATGGAAGACTGGAAGAATGGTGGTGCCTTTAACAGAAATAATGAAATTTGGAAGAGAGGTGGGTTTAGAGGAAAAGTTAATGAGTTCCATTTTGGACATGCTATCTTTGAAATGTCTCTGGGACATCTAGTTTGAAATGTCCAATAAACTGTCAAAGGGCCAGTTTGGACAGATTGAAGATTAGAGGAGGAGCGATAAGGAAGGATGAACTCTAGTGGAAAAGATAGGAGGAAGAGGGATCGAGGAACATGTAGGAGATTGGCAGAGAGAGAGGCCACCTCACTGTCAGAGGCTGGAGGGGGAAAGGAAGAAAGAAGAGGCTTTGAGATGAAGTGAAGGGGAAAAGAGGGAGTTCCTGTCAAATGGCTAGGAAGAAAGGGGGCATTTTCTCAATATTTTTCTCAATAAAGTGAGATCCTCATCTGAGAAAGAGGGGGAAGCATGAGAAGCTTGAGGACAGCAGAGAAGGTTTGGAATAGCTTCTGCGGGGAGTGAAATAAAAGAATCAATTAGGGAGGAATAAAAAAATGTGTCTTGCTGCAGTGAGACCTCAGTTGAAGTTAGATAACATGAACTCATGACAAACCCAAACAGCAAGGCTGTGTGATTTTTCTCCATTTCTGTTTAGTAGCAGATGAGTATGAATGAAAGAGTCATATGGGGAGAATAATGCAAGGCTGAGGTGTCCCAAGGGAACAGACAGCAGAGAAACAAAGGAGTAATAGATTTGAGAGTAGAGGAAAGTGCAGAGTTGAATTGGAGATTAGAAAGGGAGGAAAGAGAAATCAGAGCAGGGATAATGGACTTAGAAAGTGCTGAAAGGCAGAGAGACAAGGTCAAGATAAGGGCAAAGGGCTTAGGAGGGTTGAAGCAAAGGGAGAAGATGGAATGATGGAAGTTTATGGTCAGGTAGAGAATTAAGTTTTTCACCAGGGAAAACTTAAAAGTTATCTTTCTAGCCCCTTTATGATGCCCCCTTTCCTCCTAGCACATATGCAATCCGCTCCCCCAAAGTCCCTGGTGTCTTCAAAGTTTCCTTTAGAGCTGCTTTACTCCAAGCTGTGTATATTCAAAAACTTACCTAACAAAACGTATTATTTTTTGATCAGTTCTTGGATAATGCCATAGAAAACATGCTCCTCTAGTTCACAGATAATATGAAAGTAGAGGGGAACAACTGTCACATTAGACAACGGAATCGGGATCAAAAAAGGTGGAGTTTAATAGAGATAAATGTAGTCTAAAGATCCACCTTAAAATTAAAAGACTAAGTCTTTTTAATTTGTTAACCCTCAAAGATAATATATTTATCTTGTGACATACCCAAAGTATTAACAAATGAGACTTTTTAGAACCTTCGGTAGTGGCGGTAGGGAGAAATTTGGGGAGGGCTCAAAACAAGTCATATTAATACTTACCCAATCTGCCTGCTTATTTAAAGGCCCAGAGGAACTGCAGTGATTTGTGCACTAAAGTTTTAAAGGAAAGCCCTAAGGAATACATCATTGCTATTTAAAATAAAAACAGGTGACTATTTTTTCCCCCAAAGTAAATCAATTTGCAGATTTAACACATTAGTCAGCTTCCAGGAGGAATAACTGCTTTTAAGTTAAGGAAAACCATCAATTATTGCTCTGTGGAAACAAGTTCCAGCCTATATTTATTATGTATGTGGGTACTCTCAGACAGACTAAAGAAAGCTAGGGAGCTTGGAATGTGCATGAGGAGTTTGGAATGTCTGTGTAGTGTCAGTTAAACTGGTTTTTCCTGTTTGCTGCTATCCAAGAGATGTGCGGATGGGTCAGAAAGAAAGCAGTATCAAAATGACTGTTGGGAGAGCAAGGATGAAGATGATAATAAGAGAGATTTTTAAGCATCCTGGCAGTTTCCACACTAGTTTCGGCCTCTGAATCCTAAATGAGCATACAAGGTTAGTTTAAGTGGCCATAGATCCATAGATCGCACCCTTAACCCAGGACCCATAGCAGTCCTGCAAATTCACATCATTGGTTAGTGGAAAAATGTTTCTTAAGGACACTGGGTCACAGGGCTGGCCCTACTCCAAATTGTGTAGTAAATAAAGATAACAGAAATCAGATAAGACATAATCTCTTGCCATATCTCCTATTCCCAGGAGCTTCCAATGCAGTTAGAGAAACAGAGTAAAGCCTTCCAACCAGGATAGCAGGAGACAGGCAACTCTGCCATATGAGGATTAACAGAAGGAACCAGAGTTCTTTAGCCCGAAGAAGAGACTCAGGGCAATTCTAATTACTACCTTCAAGTAAGTGAAGGGCTTTCATTTAGAAGAATAGATTAGACTTGTTCTTAGAGAATGCAGGTAAAGAATCAGGAGTGAGAGGTGTAAGCTGTAGACAGACTTAGATTTGATACAAAAATAATAATAATATTATTTTATGATTTTCAAAGCACTTTACAAATACGTCACGTTAGCCTCACAACAACTCTTGGAGGTAAGGGCTATTATTACCCTCACTTTACAGATGAGGAAACTGAGGCAGATAGAAATGAAGTGACTTGCCCACTATCACACAACTAGTAATCATCTTAGGCTGGATTTGAAAGGAGGTCTTCCTGACTACAAATCCAGCACTCTATGCACTGAGCCACCCAGCTCTAAGGAAAAGCCTTCTTTGAAAGGGATGTTCACAAGTGGAATGGTCCACTTCCCCAAGGTTGTTGGGTTCCCCATCACCAGTCACTGTTAAGTCGGGACTGAATGAACACTCCTCAGGGATGTTGTTGAGAAATGATTCCCACATGGGTAGCAGTTGGCACTGGATGACCTTGGAGCTCTCTTTCAACTTGGAGATCTTACAAATTTTAAGAGTATCCTTACGAACCTCCTACCCAGCTACTGGTTAGCTTGTTAGGCAATTCCAGAGTATTTGAATTTAAAAGTGAAGAGTCAATTGATTAGCAATTATTAAGCACCTACTATATGCCTGATACATGTGGGGAGGGGGGAGGGGCGCAAAGAGAAAATTTAAATGGTACTTGCACTGAAGAAACTTACATTCTATTTGGGGAGACCACAAATACCTATCTACTGAAGGTATTTGCAAAATGAGATGATTTTGTTGGGAAGTCACTAGCAGCTAGAGGGATTAGGAAAGGTTTCTGGTAGAAGGTAGGACTCATTGAAGTGACAGCTGAACAAGTTTAGGGATTTTCCAGGAGAGTGGGGAAGGGAAGCACATTTCAGGTAAGGGGAAAAGCAAATAGATCAGCATAGCTAGACTGTAGAGTATTTGGAATGGAGTAAATCGTTGGAAGACTAGAAAAGCAAGACAGCCAGTTTGGGGAAGGGCTTTACATGTCAATGGTATTTTATTTTGATCTATAGGTGACAAGGAGACAATGGCCATGCCATGGTCAGCCCTGTGCTTTAGGAAAATTTCTTTGGAAGTTGAAGCTTCATGGATGGGGTGGGGAGTGACTTTAGGAAGGGGGAGCAAGTAGAAAACTTGCTATCATTGAGGCACCAGGTGAGCATAATTGGGCTGGTATTGGTGTGGTGGCTGGCTAGGTGGAGAAAAGTGGATTTAAGAGTAACTATCACATCAATGGGGCGTTTCTTGTCTTATAATCATTTATGTGAAGTTATATGGTCCTTGTCGTGTCCAGCCCCTGTCAATTCTTTTAGAGAAGAAGGAATTCCCAATACATTGGTAATCTACTTCCATGGTGTCTACAAATCTTTGGCCTCTCTCATAACTTATTCCTGATCTTTGTTGACCAAGAGAATTCTCACCTTCCTCCCCAATTCTCACCAGGTGTCAAAGTGTTTACTGATTTAATATGGATAGTCTCATCAAATTCTTCATAGATTTTTACTTCCTCTTTAACCTCTGCAATAGATGTTGGTACATCAGTTAAAATCACATTCATGGCAGTCTTTCTGTACAAACTTATCATGAGTATTTTAATAGATGACCAAAGGTTCCATGTGGACTGTTTGTCATTGACTTTGTGCACTCATTAACACCAATTCCACCAATTACTTCATCTCTCTCTCTCTAAGGAGAGTCTGTGAGCATCATTTCATTTAGCTGCAGCTTCTTCCTTCTGGTTTTGTTCATAACAGGAATGTCAAATTTGACACAATTCAGCTCCTCCAGTAGTCTATCCATTCAACGGAGAAGGATGTCACATCAAGGATTGAGTTTACATAGAGTCTAAAGACTAGTGGTTTTTATCATAGCTTTGATCCCTTTTCTGCCATCTTCCTACCACTGGCTGTATGATATGCAATGCCATTTTGTATTTTCCTTTGTTTTATGGTCCATGGTCAAAAAATTCTTCACCAACTGGCCAACCAGTAAGCCTCTCTGCATGTAACTAGGCTGGTCCTCAGAAAGCAGACTTTCTCTGTTACTGGGACCATACCTGAAGCCTTTCTAGCATGGTAGAACCTGTTAGAGCTTGAGCTCCACTGACATATCCTTTGAGAACCAAAGGTCACATCCATGCCACAATGAAGTTTCAGAATAGGACTCTGTGGAGGAAAGAAGGCATATCTGTATAAATACTGTCATACTGAAATATTATCATGTAACAAGAATGAGTTACAGCAGATTGGTACCCCTGAGATATTAAAACAACCAGAGGAAATCCTCCAGCCCATTGAGTGGATCCTCCATGGAGGATTTATAGGAAGACATAGACAAGTACCATACAGAATGGTGAAATGTGGAGGAATTGTCATTTGCATTGGTAGAAGAAGTACTATATCAATAAAGTCAAGAATCCATCAAAGTATTATAAACATTAATTCTATGAGCCACCAACCTATAAATACTTATAGATCATGATTCCTAAATTTTGAACCAAGGTCCTCTGGGGTGAGGGATCCATAAATGATAATAATGATAACAAGCATAAGATGACATATATATAGCACTTACTATGTGTTTACTGTGCTAAGTGCTTTATTATTATTTCATTTGATCCTCACAACAACCCTTTGAGATAGGTGCTATTATTATCGATCTTACACATGAGAAAACTGAGGCAGAGGTCCAATGACTTGCCCAGGGTCACATAGCTAGTAATATATAAGGCCAGATTTGAATTCTGATCTTCCTGACTCCAGGGCACTCTATTCACTGTAACACCTAGCTTGCCATTACCTTAAGCATTGACATTTCGGTCTTTATTTAGCTCCCCCCCATAAAAAAGGGCAAAAATAAAACCACTGTTATTAAGGGATTTGTGAAATTTATTGACACCATAGGAGGAGGTCCACGAAATTGTGTAACATCAGAAAAGGGTCCTCAAGCTTGACAAGGCTGGGAACCACTGATCTCTACACTACTCTTTGGATCACCGGGGGTTACAGAACCACTCTAATAGTATGACAGACCTCTCAGGCAAAAGGGATATGTGTAATCTATCTTATTTTCAACAAGGCTTTGATTCTATCTCACCGCAGGTTCTCATCAACAGGCTGAAAAGCATGACCTTGCAGGTACTTTGTCAGATAGTGTTTCTAGGGTTGTTCTGCTGCATACTTTTCCATTAACTGGAAATGAGTGTGACTCCCTCTCCTGTCCACCTTAAATATATAAGAAAGACTTTTCTTTTTTATGGAATTCTCCTGTCCCTTCAGCTTCCAAGACAAAGTCATCTTCTGGTTTTGTTCCTACTCCTCTGAGTGCTCCTTCTCAGTCTTCTTTAGTATTTCCTCTTCTTCCTCTCTACTATATACAGGCATCCTCCAAGGCTTTAATCTGCCCTCTCCCTTCTTATATTCTTTCCTCTGGAATAAATGTTTGTTGAATCAAATTGAGTTGGTCTTTCATGCTATCAATGGACTATTTCAAGATACTATCTCTATCCCACATTTTCTATCAAGTTTGCATGACACTTCACCTAGATGCTGATATTTGCAGTTAAGCTGACATTTACATCGTACACTTCTTATGAGTCCGTGTATTATATCTACCGAGGTATGAGTGCCTGACTGGATCATATAGGAACAATCAAAGGTATTAAGTACACAAAACAGATCTTGATTTAAAATATTTTGTACTGAATGTAGATTATATTTGTGTAAATGATCCTCACATGAAGTTATAGCAGAGAACATCTTAGATAAGTTTTTTAAATCATTCAGTAAAAATAGAACTAAAGCCACCAAAAATTTTAGATTTTATTTGAAACTTGAAGGCAGAACTGTGTTCTAGAACAGATTTTGCTATTTTACTAGCTGTGTGACCATGAGCAAATCACTTAACCTCTCTGAGCTTTATCTTTTCTCACTTATAAAAGGGTGCTAATAATATTTGTACTTGCTTTCTCAAGGGTTATAATGACGGTCAAATGTGATAATGCAAGGAATATGACTGTAGTGTAAGAAATGCTGTATGGAATTAAAACAGAGAAGCATAGAAAGATCTATATGGACTGATTCAGAATGAATTAAGCAGAACCAAGAAAACAATATAAGCAATAACTACAACAATGTGACTAGAAAGAACTACTCATCAAAAAAAAAATCAAAAATGAATGTAACAAAAATAAAGATAAACCATAACTAGGATATAGAAATATGAAAGGACGCCTCCAACCGGCCCCTTTGTGGAGGTGGGAGGTCCACAGGGGTTACAGACTATACGTGTTTTCCAACTTTTTCAGTGTATTTCAGATCAGTTGTGCCGATTTCTTTCCTCTTTAAAAATACTTATTACGTAGAATGGCTCTTGAGTACGGGGACATGGAATACTGGGGATAACAACTATGATGATATAAAAAACAGAAGACATCCATAAAAACTTATTAAAAAGAAAGAGAATGTCTCGCTGTAATGAGGATCCAGTTGAAGTTAGATAATGTAAATTTGTAGTGGGCCCAGTCAGCACGTTATGTTCAGAGCACAAGAATAGGAGAAAGGTTATGAATGTGACGTGGGTAACGCAGGGTTGGGGGTTTGGCTCAGCACAAGAAGGCTAAGACAAGCAGATGGTTGGCCCAGCGGTCCCACTAGGGGAAGGAGAGTGTAGCCAGCGCAGGGGTCATGGCCTGGGAAAAGCACAGAGGGTGGAGGGGCCTAGAGAACAAAGGAGGAGGTCAGGGGTCATAAGGGATCCTGAGGAAGGGTGGGATGAACAAAGGTCATGACGACACAGGGAGTTCAGAGTCTAGAACAGGGGAGGCTCCCGCAGCCTCGTCAACAACTGCACTACTCTGGGGTTCGAGGCTCCGGTCGACGCCCCAAGCCTCCCAACAAAGCCACAAGCCCGATGCTGCCTCCATAGCCCATCTTCTTCCCAGGGCCGGATTCCCCAGGATCCTGCGGGGCAAGCCTGATGCCAGCTCCCTTCCCGAGTCCGAATGACACGCAGCTTCACCGGGGGGATTCCCTATTTCTCTTCCCATAAATAACCTATTTGCTTAATTTTATTTTGGAAAAAAAAAAAGCAAAAACCAAAATTTTATTTAAAAAAACCAAACCCCCAAACAGCTGCCATTTGCAGGCCTTCCCAAAGCTCCCGGCCCGTGCGGGCCCAGGAGGTGCCGTCCAACTCTTATCGCACCCAAGTTCTCCAAGGGCAAAGTGCGGCTGGGGCAGAAGGTTGGCCCTCGCCCTAAGCCGCATAAGGGTAGGGCAGGCGCGCAGAGGGGCTTCGGGCCAGAGCGACTGCCGGTCGGAGCCGCTGAAGCAAAGCTGGGACCGAGGTTGGCAGGCAGAGGAAGTGGGACCAAGAGGAGCCTGCCTGCGGGCCTGGCGCCTCTGCGGACGGGGGCGGGGCTTCGTGCGCAGAGCTGCAATGGATTGGCTGGAGTGCCTCTGGGCCGGCCCCCTGGCCACCTCTCTTATACATATTGATGTCGTGTGCCAGGGAGCGTATTGATTATTCATGAGATTTCGCGGGCTTCTCCGGGTCACTTGGGATTTTTCGCGCGAAAACCATTTGTCGGATAGCAAGGTTGCAGAGACCGGAGAGCCCCTGCCCGCCGACAGTGGGGGGCTGGCTTTGAAGGAAAGGGGATAAAGGAAAGAGAGAGAGAGAGAGAGAGAGAGAGAGAGAGAGAGAGAGAGAGAGAGAGAGAGAGAGAGAGAGAGAGAAAGGAATGTTCGCGCGTGCGCAGTGAGCTGGCGAGGGGCCCTTGTGCCTCCGGTGGATCGGAGTAGTGAAGGTCGTATCTTTGTTCCATCTGCATTTATTTAGCGCCTATTGTTTGGGGCCCCGCCTTCTGAGCTGGGATGAGGCCCCCACCTCGGGAGAGTATGATCCCACTAGTGAAGGGCAGATGAGTGGTCGTTATGGGAGGCGGGGGCAGTAAATGGCGGGGCTGGAGGGGGGTGGGGTATTGGGGTGGGGGCGGGGACAGTCTGCAGGCGCAATAGACTAGACCAGAAGACGGTTCTCTTTCTCCCTGTCCCTGTTTCCATGTATGTCCATTGCAATGAGTCAGACAAGTTAAATGTATGGTTGGCCACTAAGCGGAAGAGGCTTCCTGGTCCAGGATCCTCATTTCAGAGAGGAGGGAGGAGCTCTAGGCCCAGAAAGGTGAGTGACTTGCCCAGGGTCATACTGAGCCAGGATTACAAGGGAAGGCCTGTTCCCTGAACTCCAAATCTGTCCCCTTTCCCGCTGGACCACGGTGCCAGGGTAGGGTCTCTGACTCAAAACAAAGCAAAACCTTTCATGACCAGACAAAAGAGAGAGGTTCACAGGAGGTGAAATAAATGATTTTGATTACATGAAATTAAAGTTTTTGCACAAACAAAACCAATGCAGCCCAAATTAGAAGTAAAACAGGAAACAGAAACAATTTACAGCAAGTTTCCATGATAAAGGTCTCATTTCTTAAATACATAAGGAACTGGGCCAAATTATAAAAATAAGAGCCATTCCCCAACTGATAAATGGTCAAATGATAAACAGGTAGTTTCAGAAGTGATCAAAGCCAGCAATAGTCACATGAAAAAAATGCTCTAAATCAGTAATCATAAGAGAAATGCAAGTTAAAACAACTCTGAGATACTACCTCATGCCTATCTGATTAGCTAATGTGACAGAAAAGGAAAATTATAAACACTAGAGGGGATATAGAAAAATTGGGACACTAATGCATTGTCAATGGAGTTGTGAACTAGTCCAACCATTCTAGAGAACAATTTGGAACTAAGCCCAGTGACCTATAAAACTGCATACCCTTTGGCCCAGCAAAACCACTGCTAGGTTTGTACTCTAAAGAGCTCAAAGAAGAGGGAAAAGGACCTATTTGTACAAAAATATTTATAGCAACTTTTTTTTGGTGGCAAAGAATTGGAAATCGAGGGGATGCCCATCAATTGGGGAATAGTCCAACAAGTTTCAGTGTAAGATTGTGATGGAATACTGCTGTGTTATAAGAAATGACAAGGGAGGTGGTTTCAGAAAAACCTAGGAAGACCATATGAATTCATGCAAAGTAAAGTGAGCAAAACCAGGAGATCATTGTGCACAGTAATACCAATAGTCTAAGGATAACCAACTACAAACTTAGCTACTCTAATCAAGGCAACGATCCATGATGGAAGCTGCAATCCACCTCCAGAGAACTCTGAGTACATACTGAAACATACCTTTTTCCCCCCTCTAGCTTTATGTTTCTTGTTTTTTACTTATTTATTGCCACATGACAAATATGGAAAAATGTTTTGTATGACTTCACATGTATAACTGATATATTACTAGCTTCAGTGGGTTGAGGAGCGGCAGGAGGAAGAAACTTTGGAACTCAAAATTAAAAAAAAGAATGTTGAATTCTAAATTGTTTAAAAAATAAAAAGTGTAAAAACTTTATATTTACAATTCAGCACTCCCGTTTTCTTTTGATGCTGAGAAAGCAAAAAGTAACATTCAAATGAACTTGTTAAAATTCAACGTAACACAGCACTGTAATGAAGTTAGTGTTGCAGATTCTTACTCTCACTTGCCAAGACACTTCGTTGACACGGGCATGTTTGCTGCAAGGATCTTAGCAATGTTTGACAGGATATACCTACGTGAGCAGTTATTTTCATTCCTGAAGGCTATCACATGAGGTGACATTAACAAATGAGCATTTATTATCCATACTGAAAACTATGTTATCACAAAAGCTTATTATACCTGCTATTGATAAAATAGTTTCTGGCAAAAGATGCCAAGTTTCTAGCAAAGTATTAAATTAATTTTAATCTTCTTGTAGTGATGTATTTTATAAGGATTTTGAATATTTGATATTAAAACACAAAATTGTATGCTTTTTATAATTCCTATGATATATATACATGCGTATAATATACACACTATATATAATATACACAAATATTGAAAACAAAGTCATATTTACAGTAATAATATTTTTATATAGTAGTTACAGCTACTTTCTATCTGATTTTAATATGCTGATTAATAAAAAAAAGAAATAGTGTTTTCTAAGTCAATACATTGCCTTCAGAGATCCTTTTTTTATGTTTTAGTCATGGATCTTGCTTCTATTTGACTTTGACATCACTGGTTTATAACATTATGGTTTATTCATGGTTCATATTTTCACTGAGAATTTGGAAAGGCAGGAGGCCTAGAACACATCATACAACAGTATGGTGTGTTTCTTCATTTGCATAACAAATAATGCCATTTTAAATCCTTGTTCTCAAAAGTTTCTCTTTACTGGTGGCAGGTGGCTAGGATTAATGTTCCAACAGCATCACTTGTCCCAGGGAGCCCTCCTGACTACTTGCCTGTTCCTGTTCCATATTAAAGATCAGCTACTGTTAGTCATACCCTCATCCGTAGAAGTTATACTCTGTACCCAACACCAGAGGATGTCCTGGGACAGTGGCATGCTGGTAAATGTTTTAAAATTACTCTTCATCATTAACTTTTTCTCCATCACTTTCTTCAGTCTAGACAATTAACAAAGCAATAAATCAGCCTGATTGGTAGTGTTTTTCTGGGGTGTAAATGCTCATACTGAACCATTAGCTTTCATGAGCCAATTTGAGCTCGATCCAACACACTCCTGTCCTAGCAGAACCCAAATTCTCTGTGGCTTCTTACAGGAGGTGGGATTTTAGATAAGACTTCAGAGGACAGAGAAAGCTGGAGGTAGACTCGAGAGCTTTTCAGGCATATGAGATGGCCAGGGTCACTAGACTGCAGAGTGAGGAGTAAGGTATAAAAAGACTGCAAAGGTAGGAAGGGGCCAGGTTATAAAGGCCTTTAAGAGTCCCCAAAAGGAGTTTCTATTTGATCTTGGAAGTAACAGTGGCCACTGGAGTTTACTGACATGATCAGAACTATGCTTTAGTCAAGCACACTTTGATTGCTGAGTGGAGGATAGGCCAGAATGGCTGAGAGCCATAAGGAAAGGAGACCAACAGAAGGTAATCACAATAGTCTAGGCATGAGGTGATGGTGGCAATGTCCGAGAAGAGAAGGCAACATAGACAGGAAATGTTAGAAAAATAAAATCAACAGGACTAGGCATTTGATTAGATATGGGAGGTGATCGTAACCCGGACTGTGAGCCTGGGTGACTAGGATGAAGGTATCCTGGATGCTAATAGGGAAGAGTGGAGGGTTTGGGGGAAAAGTTATGAGTTGTTGGGGCAGCTAGGTGGAGCAGTGAGTAGAGCACCAGCCCTGGAGTCAGGATGACCTGAGTTCAAATCTGACCTCAGACACTTGACACACTTACTAGCTGTGTGACCTTGGGCAAGTTACTTAACCCCAACTGCCTTCCCTTCTCCCCTCCCCCCTAAAAAAAAATGAGTTGTTCTGGACAAGGAGAGGCCCAAACTCTTAAGAGTAAATACTATCAGGGGAATAAGGTATGTAGCGAGAGGAGAAGAGGAATCTCACTGAGAAGTGCAGGGTCCAATAACCCCAAATTCATTTCATTTCCTGGGGGAACCCAAAACGTAGTGTCATAACAGTCAGTCAATAATTTATTGTATCAGCTATGTGTTAGGCACTGTGCTGAGCACTGGAGACACAAAACAAGGCAAAAGACAGTCTCAAGACTCTCACAATCTAACCGGGGAGACAACAAATGGACAAATGCATACAAACACACTATATACAGGAAAAATAGGAAATAGCAGAAGGAAGGCACTAGAGGGATTGGGGAAGGCTTGCTCTAAAAGGGCACATTTTAGTTGAGACTTGAAGGAACCCCGGGAAGTGAGAAGGCAGAAGGAAAGAGGGAGAGCATTGAGGACAGTCAGAGAAAATGCTCAGAGCTAAGAGAGAGGGTTGTCTGTAGAACAGCCAGGAGGCCAGCATCACTGGAATAAAGAGAATATGATGGGGTATAAAATGTAAGAAAGAGTGGAAAGAAGAAGGGAACTAGGTGATGAAGGGCTTTGAATGCTAGAGAATTTTGTATCTGATCCTGGAAATGACAGGGAGCTACTGGAGTTTATTGAGTATGGGTGTGACATGGCTGTACCTGAAATTTAGGAAAAACCCTTTGGAGGCTGATGGGATCCTCGATTGGAGTGGGGAGACACTGGAGGCAGGCAGACCGACCAGCAGGCTATTGCAATAGTCTGAGTGCAAAGTGATGGGGATCTGCACTAGGGTGGGGGCAGTGTCAACGGAGAGAAGGGAGCGTATCTGAGAGGCACTGAACAGGTGAAAATGACAGGCCCTGGCAAGAGATTGGATACAGGGGCTGAGAGATAGTGAAGGGTCCAGGAGGACTCCGAGGTTGGGAGTCTGAGAAACTGGAAGGATGCCCAGTGGTTGCTCTAGACCACAATAGGGAAGTCTTAGAAGGGGGTAGGATTTAAGGGGAAAGACATTGAGTTCCAACATGTTGAGTTTAGCCAGTACTACAAGGCTGCAAACTTGTTTAGGTTTATCAGTACAGATCAGCACCTTCTTTGCAATTATAGTCTCAGAGCTAAGGCACTGGGAGATCGACTTGCCCAGGGTTATCCAGGTGGTACATGTCAGAGGTAGGGTTTGACCCAAATCTTGCTAACTCCCAGGCCAATCACCCTGACTCTCAAGCACATTTCATTTTACTATATTTTTTGCTACCCTACTTCCCCTTGTTTAATTTGTATTTTCAGGTATATAGCAAAATGGAATGTTTTGTGTCTTCGGCTATGGCATGAACCTTTCTTTGTAGGCACAGAGTGATGAGCCAGGAACTAGAAAGTAGCACACAAGTAGGCTAGAGGACCAGTATTGGTATCAGTAGTCAGAGAATGCCAGGAGTTAGTAAGAGTAAACAATCAAGGACATCAGAGAGATCTCTAAGAAGAGTCAAAGAGACAAAGGCAGCTTAATGCAAAAGGCCAGAGGACAAGAACTAACTGGGAAGGAAATGGAAAGGATGCCAGTAAGCAGTCGCTTCTCCCTGCTGGAGTGCTGGACCAGCCTGCTCCTTTAGCTGGTCCCTGGGCCGCCTACCCTCTCCCCTTACTTGGTTCTAGTTCCCATCACTTTTCTGCTGTCCACTTTCCTCTGTGCCCTTTGGAAAGTTCCATTTTAAAATTCTTCTTCATCCCTTATCTCTTCCTCTCATGTCCCTTCCACCTTCTGGCGCTTTCTGAAACCTCGCCTTCTTCAGAATGCACTGTAACACCTGGAACCCTCTCCAAAGCTGCCTAGCTGCCCCTTCTCCCTCCTGACACACAGGGACAGGTGGAAGAGTTGGCATACTTCCTGCTTCCCAGTGAGATCCTTCCCCTGCCACCATCATTCATTTCACCTTCATCTATGGACTTCAGGTCAGTCTCCTTCTTTCCCAATAAGTTCCAATCCTTGGCTCACAATTATCTTCTTCACCCTAAGTCCTGACCCCTTTTGCATCCTAACTTCCTCAGCCACCTCAGCTCCTATGCCCTCTGTCTCTATTCTGTTTCAATCACACAAAAGAGTGGTCCTAACTTAGCCATTCCCAGGGGTCCCGCACCAGATCAACCACACTTGCCTCAAGTACCTTGTCACTAAAGCAATGTACAGAAAAAATCTGGACTTTGAATCAGAACACTAGGTTCAAGTTTGGCTTCCACCACCCCCTGACCCTGGGTAAGCTGAGCTCTCTGATCTGAATCACTCTATGTAACCTAGAGGATTATTGCCAGGGTCAACTAAGAAAATAAATGTGAAAGCAGCTGCTTTGTAACAGATTATGCAAACAGAACCAACATTATATCTTTATTATCTGTCTTCTGCAGTTCCTATGGGGCAGGAATTGATAATCCCTCTGAACCTGAACAAAGTCCTCCTGAGAGGAATGGATAGATAAGTAGTAATACCAATAAGACTGGGAAATGCAGGGCCTGAGAATCAATGGTTGATCTTACTTTGATACTTTTATCAAATGGGAATGTTCTTTCTGCTGATGTACTGTAGATCAGAATCCTTTCATGCTGTCCTAGAATCACAGAGTTTCTGAGTTAAATGGGATCTCAGAAGCCACCTCATCCAACTCATACCTAAAACAGAATTCCCATGACCAGCAAGTGGTCAACCAGAAGACTTCCAGTGAAGGGGAAGCCCCTTTCCTCCAAAGGCAGGCCCTTCCATATGGCATGGATCAGAGGCCCTTCCTCATTCTGGTGGCATGATTCTGGATATTCTCTAGTTTATTATAATAATAATAATAGCTAAAATGTATATGGCAGATAGCAGGTTTCTTTCCCACCAGCTGCTCAGCTTGGTTATCACTCAAGAACACCCTGCTTTCCCCCAGGATAGGTTTATCACCAGAAACCTCATCATCATGAGATTTCAGCTTCGATAACAAATATTACCCAAGTCTCCTCAGTTGCCTGTCCCCTCTGATTGGAGCAAAAAAAACAACCAAACCAAATCAAACCAAACCCTCCTCCTAAAGCCTCTCTGCCCCCTTTCAGTTTCTTCTTGTGTACTGTCTTCCCCCCATTAGATTGTAGGGGCAGCTTGGTGGATTGGGTATCCAGTGAGGAGTTGCGATTTCAAGTCTGATCTCAGACACTTCCTAACTGTGTGACCCTGGGCAAGTCACTTCACCCTGTTTGCCTTAGTTACCTCATCTGTAAAATGAGCTGGAGAAGGAAATGGCAAACCATTCCAGTACCTTTGCCAAGAAAACCCCAAATGGGATCACAAAGAGTCAGGCACGAAGAGTGAACAACAACAAATTAGACTGGAAGCTCCTTGAGGACAGGGATTATTTTTTGGTTTCTTATTTGTATTGCCAGTGCTTAGCACGGTGCCTGGAAGACAGCAGAAGCTTGATAAATGTTTACTGACTACTGAATATTGTCCTAAGGCACACGGTTCCATTTTGGGATAGTTCTAATTATTAGGAAGCTTTTCCTGACTTCAAGCCTAAATTAGTGTCTTTGCAAGTTTCCCCCAGCAATAGTGGTTCAGTCCTGTGGGGCCAAACAGAACAAGGCCAGTCCCTCTTTGATTCTTCTGATACTCTTTCAAGCACCAGGAGGTAGCAGTCAAGCATCCTTAGAGTTTGTCTCCTTCAGGCTAAAGATCCACAGCTCCTTCCCCAGATGGTATAGACTTGAGGCCCTTCATCATTCTGGCTACCCTTCTTTGGACATTGTCTAGTTCATAATAATTATGACTAAGATGTATATGGTACTTTAAAGTTTGCAAAGGGCTTTACATATATGGTAGGAATGAATGAATGAGTAAAAAAGCCTTTATTGAACCTTTACAAATGTCAAGCACTACCCTGGAGTCAGGATGTCAAATCCAGGCTCAGATACTTACTAGCTGTATGACCCTGGGCAAATCACTTAACCCTGACTGCCTCAAAAAAAAAAAAAAAATCAGGGACTAGAGATACAAATCTGGCTTCAGACACTACCTATGTGACCTTAGGCAAGTCATTTAACCCTGTTTGTCTCAGTTTCCTCATCTGAAAAATGTGCTGGAGAAGGAAATTGCAAACCACTCCAGTATCTTTGCCAAGAAAACTCCCCAAAGGGGGTCATGAAGAGGCTGACACAACTGAAAACAACTAAACAGTAATAAAAACAGCAAGAGATCCAAATGCGAAAAGCAAAGACAGTTCTTGCCCTGAAGGAGCTTACATTCAAATGGGAGGAGACCACACACTAAGAGGAGTGGTGACCTTTTGGTTTGGAAAGTTACTAGGATGGAGAGTGGGGATGTGAGAGTTATGGGAGTAGATTGACAAATTGCATCCAGTAACAATGGCAGAATTGATTTGATGGGGATGGGGGCAATTGGTGAGGGGAAAGCTGGAGAATTGGTACCGAATATTTAACAGATGAGGAAACTGAAACAGGGAAGGGTTAAGTGACTTGTCCTGGGTCACATAGCTAGTGTCTGAGAGAGTATTCAAACTTCAAGTCTAGTGCTCTTTCTACCACACAGTGACCTTCCTAAAATAGGATATCCAGAACTGAATACAGTAGACCAGATATGTTCTGATCTGGGCAAAGTACAAAAACTGTGCCTATCTTTTTTTTGGGGGGGGGGGGGCAAGGCAATTGGGGGTTAAGTGACTTGCCCAAGGTCACACAGCTAGTAAGTGTGTCAAGTGTCTGAGGCTGCATTTGAACTCAGGTCCTCCTGACTCCAGGGCCGGTGCTCTACTCACTGCTCCAACTAGCTACCCCACAAACTGTGGCCATCTTAATGTAGTCCAAAGTCATATTTGCTTTGTTGGCTGCCATATCACACTAATGACTCATATTGAACTTATGGAAAACTACAAGTCTGCGATCTTTTCTGCATAAACAGCTGTCTGTTTCCCCCCTATTATACTGCTGAATTGATTTTTTGAACCCAAGTATAAGACTTTAGATTTATCCCTATCAAATTTCATCTCATTAGGTTCTGCCCAACGTTCTAACCTGTTGAAACCTTTTTAGATACTGGTTTTGTTACCCAGTATGTTAGTTATACCCCCAACTTTCTGTTATCTCTGAACTTGATAAGGACATCCTTAAGAGTTCAACATATAAACATTACTGAACCAGACCATTGTCACAGACAGAACTGTTGTCCATAACTGTCCAGGCATGACAGTGATCCAAAAATATTTAAGAACAATAATACAGATCATCATAATAAATACTCATAATCTCCAAGCTATATGGAATGAAAAACTTTCAAAATATAGAGACCCTGAAGGAGAAATTAAAATCATGTACAAAAAATAGCATGAGGTACATGTTATCCCCATCATCCTATCTGCTACCAGAATTGGCGCTACAATGATTTCAGTAAGCCCACGGGGGAAGAGCTTTAATGCCAACACTTTTAGTCAATTGCAAAATGGTAGTTACTTTATCCACCTGTATAATAACCCACAAAATGTTGGTTATAAAATAGTGATAGCAGGATGCTAACTTGTCCCAGGACTGTTTTTATCTGAAGTCCAACCAAAAAGGTGAGAATGAGATAAATAATAATAAAGCCTCACGACATCCCTATAATTAGGTCACATGGGCATCATTATCTCCATTTTACCAATTAGGAAAGAGAATCAGAGGTCCAAACTAGTAAGTCAGGATCGGAATCTAGCACTCTCTCCACTAGGGTGCTTAAAAAGAAGCCATGTGTGTGTATAGATTTCTAGTATATACATATCTATACACATACATACCTATGTAGGAGATGTGATGCAGATATGTTAAATACATCTTTAATGGCAGATATTAAAGTTTTATTATAATATTTAATACCAAGACAATTAAGTTTTTATAGGAATTTATTTATCTACTGAATTACATATGGCGTTTTGTACTAATATCTTATCCTACCAGAGGACTTTTATTCTTTTTATAAAGTAGTTTAGAACAATAAGATCGGCAGTGGAATTATACAGATAGCTTACTTTATGTACTAAATATTTCCTCAATTCATAGAAGTTTAGAGCAGGGATGGCCCAGAGAGGTAACCCTGAAGAGTGAGCCATAATTATATTATGGGCATTGTGGGAGAATCCCTTGAAGTGATCACTGAACCTCACTGATCCAAGGGTACTCTGGGTTAATGTAGTCATGTCCACAAATTTTTCTGTGCCATGTGCCTCCCATCATTAGCTACCTTTATCCAACAGCATAAGGAAAACAATTCAACTAATCCAAAATGTTGAAAGTACTTTGTATTTAGCAGCCTTTTTTTTTTTTTTCAAATTTGAATTTATGTTCTTTTAATTCCTGGAAATTTTATCATTCCTTTTACAAATTGTAAAAGATCCTCCTAATGGTAAGCAGACATAGTATTTGCTGATACACATTAACTAGAGATGATGACCTTTGAGTAGCAAAGCACAGACTATATTGAGAAAGAGTAGCATAATTACTCATGAGCAACAGCCCTGAGAGGTATTTAGAGGTCAGTGCCATACTTAGTTACAACACCAGCCCCCCAAGAGCTGGGTAATGCTGATCTGCTGTGACGCCTTTGAGTCTGTATTTGGACTTGCAAGAGGAGAAGGACAAAATCAGACGCAGAGACAATCCTGGGAAGGGGGAAACTATGCGCAATACAGGGAAGTAAGCCATACTTACCAAGAACAACTCAGCTGTCTGACAAAGTTAACATTCAGAATAGAGGCTTTCCAGCGCGGGTATTTTAATGTTAGCTCTAAATGATTATGCAATACATCTGTGTGTGCTTTGACTATAAATCCACATGGACATCATATTAAATTTCAGGTAACTTTTTTTTTGGTGTGCTGTCTTAAATAGCACAGCTAGTCCAATAGACCTACTAGGATTTAACTCATTGGTTAGAAAACACTACATATATCAACTAACTTTTAATCTGGTATTATTTGTAATATATATAGTTTAAATTCTTTTTAGGTTGAACAATAATACCATTAGGCTTTTGGAAACTTTTTTTTTTTAGGCAATTGGGTTTAAATGACTTGCCCAGGGTCACACAGCTAATAAGTGTCTGAGGGCCACATTTGAATGCAGGTCCTCCTGACTCCAGGCCCAGCATTCTATCTTCTGTGCCATCTAGCTGCCCCTTTTGGGGATTTATGATTAAAGGCAAAATAATTTAGATGGAATTTAGGGTTGGAAGGTTTGAGTAGAATTTTGTAGATTGCTAATATGAACCATTTTGAGCCCCCCATCACCTGAGAAAGGCCTAAAACCTGGATTGGCCAATCAGGAAAAAGACATTTTTGGCCCACTCTGAGCTTACCCTACCATACTGCCTTGTGTGCTCTGGCATAACAGACATGCTTTGCTTTGTTCTCTGAGTGAACCCAAAATGCCCCTTCCTACATCAACAAATACAAGGCCAGATGAAGCTGATCAGAAGCATTCTTACAGCTGACCAGGGCAAGACACCTTGAACCAGACACTATCTTGAATAATGGGACTTTTCTTATGTTGATATTTTATGGACACATGCTATGCCATGTTATGCTATATATATTGTCATGTTAATGATAAAAGAAACACAGAAATCCTGGATCTATAATTTCAACTGACACGTTGACTTTAACTGTATTTACAAACTATCCTATTAAGAAGTTCCTTTCTCATATTATGGTTAACACATATAGAGATTCTAATTCTGGTTGACCCAGGAATCCTGAGTTGGGATTGTGCTAAGTGTAGAAAGGGTGTCTGTCCTTCAGCTTATTTACTTTTGAGTTCCGAATTATTTTCTGACTGCATGAATGTATGATACTCTGGCTTAATGAGAACAAATAAGCATATTATAGCACATGGACAGCCTGATTCTATTTGTTCCTTGGTCAAACCTTTGGTATGGTGAACCCTATTCTGTTTGTTCTTGAACAAACCTTTGGTAAGGGAGAACCCCATTCTGTTTGTTCTTTGGACAAACCTTCGCTTAAGAGGGGGACCCTATTCTGTTTGTTCTTAGGACAAAGCTTTGGTTAAGGGGGAAACTGATTTTGTTTGTTTCTTTGGACCAAACTTTATCAAATGATTGACACTAATTAGGTTTTGAATAAAGTTTCCTCCCTTCTCCCCACCCCAGATAAATGTGAAATTTTCTCTAGTTCTGCAGAGTTTAAGGCTCCAAAAGAAGTAGTTTCAAAAGACCTATTTTCCAACCACCCATGCATGCTTTACCTGGCAATGTTCTGAGCATGTCTAGTCAAAGGAGCTCCAGATCTTGTTCAGGAAACCAGGGATCAAAACCTGACTCTGGGGCTTACTCTGGGACTAGAGGCAAGTCCCACAGATCTCTCTGAAGTGGGCATAATCATACTTTCACCACCCATCTCATGGAATCATTTGTAAAAATGTTTCATTTAAAAAGTTTTTTGTTTTCACTTCTAGATTGTCTCTCTCCCTCTCACCTCTCCCCTACGCATTCCACCTCATGGAATCATTTTGAATAAAAAGTCTTGCAAGTCTTAAAGTACTTCATATATGTGAGTTATTATAACACTAAAGGGTAATGTGGGCAGCTAGTTGGTTCAGTGGATAGAGTACCAGAACTGGAGTCAGGAAAACTCATCTTCCTGCCTTCAAATCCAGCCTCAGATACTTACTAGCTGTGTGACCCTGGGCAAGTCACTTAACCCTGTTTGCCCCAGTTTCCTCATCTGGAAAAGGAAATGGCAAACCACTCCAGTATCTCAGCCAAGAAAACCTCCAGTGGGTCATAGAGTTGGATACAGCTGAGAACTATTGAACAACAACAACAAAGGGCAACTGCACTCAGATGAGACTGCACAGATCAAACTCCATCTAGGAAAGAGATGGTCAAACACACTTTCGGCAGAGAGGTGAGGGTATGTGGACATGGAATGTTGTATATAGTCTCACATGTGGTCATTTTATTGATTATTTTCACTTCACTACTTTTTTCCTTGTTATAAAGGAGTGATCCAAAGTCAGGTTGGGGGGCAGCACATATCAGGAAAAGACTATGCTATAAACCACAAAGACATTAGTGAAGCTTTTGAAAAACCAGTGTACAGAAAAAACAGATAAAAAAAACCCAAAAAACAGATAACTGTTCTATTGTTATTGGTTGGGCATGATAGAGAATATAAAAGATTTTTGCACATAGTAACCTTTTAAAGTCATAGAATTTTATTGGGAGGTACCTTTATAGATAATCTAGTCAGATTCCATTTTAAAGATAAGGAAGCCAAGGCCGAGATTCAGTGACTAGCCCAAGGTCACGAGAGCTGCTTAGTGGCTGAATTGGAAAGAGGCCCACAGGTTTTCTGACTTCTAGTCCAGTACAGGTAGTTGTTGTTGTTTGTCTTTCATTCTCGAAGAGGATGTAGGGAAGGTGCTGTCATGACTGGCAAGTTAATTGGATTAAAGTGAGGGAGAGAAGAGATTCCAATAGAGGAATCAAAGAGGAGCCCATTATCTGAAGTACCACTTAAAGCCACTTTAGGAGATAATAAGATTGAAGTAGGCTGGTCACTGAAATACCAAAACAAACTGGGGGCCACTCCACCCTCCGCTGAATGAAGTGCCTAGATATTTAAGAAACTCTTAATTACCCCCACCCCCTTGCTACATGTCCCTAGTTACCTCATCTCCCCACCCACAACAGGTTTTCCTCTATAAGAATCCCTAGCTTCTCCTGGCTTGTAGGGGCCCTCTCCCTTGGGGGGGGGGGGCTCCCTTATGGGGGCTGTCTTTCTTAAGGAGCTGCTGTCCCCCTAGGGAGCAGCTGCCCCCTTACAGAACTGCTCCCCTCCCCCCCTTAAGCTGGGGTCTCCCTTCAGGGGCAGAGGAGCCTGCTTGGTGTGTTGTATTACCGCCAATTAATGTCTTTACTTGATTTGGAGACAGCCTGAGTGAATTCATTCAATATTACCCAGACACACATACACCACCCACCTCTACATTTTGGGATGTGCCTGAATCTCAACAGGAGGTCTGTGCAAAGTCACCAGTCTCACTTTCCCCTCCTAGAGCCATCTGGCTTCAGGCGGCCAATTGGAGGTGCACCCTCCCCCCCCCCTGCACACAGAGTAGGTGCTTAAAAAATGTTTGACTAATCAATTGTCTAATTAGATTGTTTAAAAAAAATGTTCTTAGTCGGGTCTTAATTACTGACAATACAAACATTTCCATATAAAAGAGCAAAAAAGAAGACTTTAGGAAACTGAAAATTTTTTAGTATTGTTTTTTCAAAACAAAACTAACAAAAATCTCTCAATTTAACAATGTAGCAATAAAACTGTCCTGTTTGTATTCCCTTCTGAACTTTGTTTTCTTCTGTATATTTTTAATGTTTCACTTTACTTATTTTCGTTCTCTCTCTCTCCCCTACCCCACCCCCCCTTCTCTGGCTCTGGCTATCTCTCTATTTCTCCTTCCTTTTTTTTAATTATTGGGGATATGCAAAGACAAAAGTGAAATAGTCCTTCCCTTTTAGGTGCTTACATTCTAATGTGGGTGACAGCATGTACATACATAAGTATAAACTATATCTATAGAATACACACAGTGGTTTGGGAAGAGAGTGCAGCAGGTGGGGGTGGAGGAAAAGGAGCTGGGAAAGGCTTCATCTGGTGGTGGTGGTAGAGTTGAGTCTTGAAGGACACCAGGTATTCCAAGATATGGAAATGAAGGTGAGAGTATAGTCCAGGCATGAGGGAGAGTCAGTGCAAAGGTCCAGAGAGCAAAGATGAATCAGATAAACCTGTGTGTGTGAGGATTATCAGGTAGTCATCTGTCAATCTTGTAGTGAATGAAGAGGGGAGTGATGTGTAAGAATAGACTAGAGAGGGAGGAAGGGGCCAGGTTGGGAAAAACCTAAAATGCCAAATAGAAGAGTTTCTGTTTGAGTCAACAGGGAGTGATTGGATATTGGGGGGGGGGGTGACGTAATCAGATTTGTACTTCAGGAAAATCTCTTTGGCTTTGGTGTAGAGGATGGATTGGCATGGATAAGGCTCTTGAGGCAGAGGTTACTGCAACAGGCCAGGTGAGAGGTGTTGAAGATCTGAACTAGGTTGGTGGTATGGGAGTGAAGGGTTTGTACTGGGAAGATGTTACGGAGATAGAAATTATGAGATCTGACAAGTACAGGTAATGAGTTGAGAATGCCATCAAGGTTGAGAACCTGGTGATGGAAGGATGAGAGTGTCCTTGGCAGTAAGAGGGAAGTTTGGTAGAGGGGTAGTTTTGGGGAAAACGATAGTGAGTTGTTTCAGACTTGTTGAGTTTGAAGTACCTATGGGGCACCCATTAACTAACCCTCTATCTCCTCACCCCAAATAGAAACCTTATCTAGTCACAAATAAGCATAGTGAAGAAAAACACATTAACACACAGGTCATGTCTGAAAATGTAAGTCTCTCCAGTGGAGAGCAGCTGCTGGTACAGGGGATGGAATGTGGGGCCTGAAATCAAGATGGCCAGAGCTCAAAGCTGGCCTCAGACACTTAATAGCTGTGTGACTCTGGGAAAATCGCTTAACCTCTGTTTACCTTAGTTTCCCCAATTGTAAGGTGGAGATAATAATAGCATCTAGCCCATAGGATTGTTGTGAAGATAAATGAGATAATCTCTGTAAAAAACACTGTGCCTGGTAGTAGGTGCTATATAAATGCTTATTCCCTCCCTTTCCCCCCAGTATATATTCCACTATGAAACACGACTCCTTCTTTTGGTCTAGGAAGACAACCCAGTTCAAAAACAAGCTCATCATCCCTTCCAAATTTTTTCCCTTGCATTTATTTATATCAACACAATCCTAGAACTGGATCGGCTGAGGAGGAACAAGCTTAGTATAGAATGCAACAGAAGTTGTCTCTCCTGTAACAAATTGGACACATACATTTCCATTTTTTATAAAAGCCTAATGCTTTAAATATTATAATTCAACTGCAGTATTAAGCAAACAGGATTTGCCACTGACCCCTGTGATGAAACAGGGGTGAAAACCTGCATCCTGAATTTCAGCTCTTTTTTGTGGCCCTGACCCAAATTCTTTGCAGCTGAGTCATGGCATCATCACCCATGGGGAGAGAATACTGGCTCAGTAGTGGGGGTGGGGGTGAAGGGACACATACTGAAAAGCTATTCTTGAGGCTCCGGGTGCTTTTTTTTTGTCTCCTTCTGCACCATGACTATTTTGTTTTTGTGCATTAAAAAGAGCAAGCAGTCACCACCATACTTGCTGTATTTTTTGACGTAGTCCTGATTTCAAGGGGGAAAAAACACTTTTAATAAGCCTTTGCGAAAGAAATTTCCTATGGCAGGCCATCTTGCCAAACTTCTGGTTTGGAAAATATGCTCAGTGTACACATGGCACTATAAGTCCCTGATAAATTTCATGTAAGACAAATTTTACAGCACATATGTTTTAAATGTATAATGTGGGGTAAGGGAAGAGGGCTATCACCTTTAAAAAATGAACTCTGAAGTTAGTCCTTTCATAAAGAAAAATACCACCCTAATTTAACTAGTCTCTAAATTTGGGATTGTTGTCTATTGAGTCTTCTCCCCACAATCATAATATTTAGTCACACGCATAGCAGGACTTCTGCTTACAATGACAGTGAATCTGGTATACATACTCGATGTAGTATGGCCAACATTTCAAATGATTCGACAGCCTACGTCACAGGCATCAATAGTCTGCCTCAGCATGTTAGAGGTAACACCATTATGATTTTCAGTGGAACATGGGGCTACAAGGACCCTAGGCAGAACAGCAAGGTAAATAAAGTTTATCTTTTGTGCCTTCCCACATCCCTTTCTGTGCTCTTTTTTTCACACTCCCCGGGCACTCAAGTATACTACTAGTATGTTCATGCTGACCATTTGCTATCAAAACCTGCCTATGGGATGGCCCAATCAAGTCTGCCAAACTCACTTCAAAAATTCTTGAACTTTCCCTCCTAATTTGGTGTTATAATGGCATCATGGGTAATATGATATTTTCTCATACAGAGAACTGGCTTAAAGATGGAAACAAAGGGTAGAAAAAATAGGCCCTTCTTTTGCTGGAAAGTATTCAGATTAGAATCCCCCAGGGATCAGCCTGGGGACTCTTCTTATGTAACATTCTCATAAATGATTATACAGTAGACTACAATTTTGCAAATTACAACAAATCCTTCAAGACCTCCCAAGCTAAGAGGGACAGGCTTCAGGAAGGTTTCCCACATTTTTTGTTAAGTGGGTAGACAAAATGGCAACAGTTTGAAAAAGCAAATACACCTAAAAAAAAAACCCCACCCCCCACACGATGCTTTCATGGGAATGAATACTAACATTTAAACTCCAATCCAGAACACAGATCTGGGAGCTCTCCACAAACGACCCCTTGATCTACTACACTGAGGTGCCTCCAGGGACCTGAGCCTCTGGCTCAGCTCTTTCCAGTAGGTCCCATGTTCTGGCCCTTGGCTAAGTCACATGCATGAGTAGAGAAGCTCTCCCAGGCTCATAGTTATGGAACTTGTCTACGTTCATCTAACTCCGTGGGCCACTGGGAGGGAGGGGTGCCAGGGCTGCAGATAATATATGAAGAAAATTACAGCGAGCATTCATATAGTTCTTCAAGGTTTACAAAGCATTTCACAGATTATCTCACTTGATCCTTACAACTACCCTGCCACAACTATCCTGTAGGTGACATTATTATATCCATTTTACAGATGGGGCTAAAAGAAATTGACTTGCCCAGGACCATATTGCTAGTAAGTATCTGAGGCATGTTATGGTAGAATAAAGAAATTGACAAAGTAGTTACATCTAGAGGACAATTTGTCTAGCAATGCAAAAGGTTGCAGAAACAAACCAGGTCCATGGTTCTCAGTAGTCAAGGACAGTGACCATTGGTTTCTACATAGTTAATATACAATATGGAAGGAGGGAAAAACAGGAAAAACAGGATGCAGGGATCAAGATACCTGGTTTCTTTTCATTTTTTTTAGGCTATATATGTATGATCATATTAAACATATTTCCACATTAGTCATACTGGGAAAGAAGAATCAGGACAAACGGGAAAAACCATGAGAAAGAAAAACCCCACACACAAAAAAGAAAAAATAGTATGCCTCCATCTGCATTCTTTCTCTAGATGTAGATACCATTTTCCATCATGAGTTCTTTGGAATTGTCTTAGACCATTGTATTGCTCTGAAGAGAGCTAAGTCTAACAAAGTTGGTCATCACACACTGTGGCTGTTACTGTGTATGGTGTTCTGGTTCTGCTTACTTCACTCAGTATCAGTTTGTGCAAATCTTTCCAAGTTTTTCTGAAGTGCACCTGTTCACCATTTCTTATGGAACAATAGTTTTCCATTACATTCATATACCACAACTTGTTCAGCCATTCCCCAATTGATGGGCATCCTCTCAATTTCTAATTCTTGGCCACCACAAAAAGAGCTGCTATAAGTATTTTTGTATGTGTGGGTCTTTTTCCCTTTTTTATGATCTCTTTGGAATACAGACCTAGTAGTGTATTGCTGGATCAAAGGGTATGCAGTTTTACAGCCCTTTCGGCATTGTCCCAAATTGTTTTCCAGAATGGTTGGATCAGTTCACAACTCCACCAACAATGCATTAATGTTCAAATTTTCCCACATCTTCTCCAACATTTATCATTTTCCTGTTTAAGACACCTGGTTTCTTACTGGTGGAAGTGACTAGGAAACACTGAAGTGAGAGGGAAGGAGTAGTCTTATAGTATTCCTTAAGTTGGGTGACCTGTGGGAGGGGGAGTAATCTTGTTACTTCTCCAAAATTAGGTAACTTGCAAGTGGTTAAAAGTTAGCTTCACAAAATGGTGGATAAAGGCAAAATGGAACCACCAATACTATTTTTAATGTATAGGCAGCATTTGAACTCAGTTCTTTCTGACTCCAATATGGTTCCAGCAGTCTTTACATTGTACCACCTAGCTGTCAGATAATATAACATACTGTGTGCCTGTTCTGAAGGATAAAAAGAATAACAAAATGTGGTTATAGTCTAACAGGAAAGATAAGACATGTACACAAAAATCTACGGTCTTCTATAATATGAAGGTGTAACAAAATTCAGTTTAGGAGATGGGGCAATTACTTCTAGTTTGGGGAGGATTAGGGAAAACTTCATTAGGAACACATCTGGGCCATGAAAAATAGGTTCAGGCATTGGACAGACCAACTTGGGAGTGGGCAGGGAAGGGCATTCTTAGAAGAGGGAATAGTGTAAACAAAGGAACAAAAGTAGAAAAGTCTAGGGCACATTCAGAGAGCAGTGAGTGGTCCAGTTCAGAGAGAGGGCATGAAGATGCATACAGGAAATAAAGCTGGAAAAATCAATTTGGCAGCAGAGGGACCTTACGTATAGCTGAATAACAGCAACAAGACACGTTTATAGAGCACTTTAAGCACTTTCTGAGCAACTGCCTTATAAAGTAGGTAATACAAGTACTATTAATACTATTTTACAGATTAAAAAATAAACAAAACAAGGCACAGAGTTTATTGAAGTCACTTACCCAGGATCACAGAATTGGAAAAGGCCTCAATACCAATGAAAAAGTATGTGATGGGCATTGCCATCTACAAATCTAGTACTTTTTGAGAGCTGTGATCTAATCAATGTGCATGCTTCCTCCAGTAGGGATGACTGAAACCATCCATGCCTTCCCATAAACCCTTCAAATGACCCCCTATCTAAGATACAAGGGCCTTCTCTATTTCTTGACACTGTCTGGGTACCGATGGAGTGCACCAGCTATCTGTCCATCATTTTTTCCCCCCTCTCACCATATAGCTGTCCCTCCTCCTTTGATGCAGATACATTTCTCTGATAATAGTTTTATGCCACTTCTCCTGGACAATGATGCTGTAGCCTATTCATGCCCACTTTGTACCTATCCATTACACTCTAGGGAGTCAAACATTTATTGAGAACCACTCATGACATGCCAGGGTTAACCTACAACATTAGTTTTTCTTGAGATTGTGATTTTTCTCGACAGATTTCATAGCAAATGATCTATGTTAGACCTCAAATGAGGGGGAACCCACTATTAATCAATCAATCAAGTATTCATTAAGGGTCTTCTCTGTGCCAGGCATTGTGCCAGGTATCAGTGATACCAAGACAAAAATGAAATAATTCTTCAAAGAGTTTATGTTCTACGGGTGGAGGCAGGGAAGACAACATATATACATAAAATATATAGGAAATAAATGCAAAAAAATATTTGTAGGGGAAGCCCTAGCATTTAAGGGAATCAGGAAGGGTCTCATTGTGGTGGTGGTATTTGAGCTGAGCTTTGAAGGAAACTAGAGAATCTAAGAAGGAGCTAGGCAGGCATGGGGGACAGCCCGTGCAAAGGCAGAGAGGTGGGAGGTGGATTGTCAAGTACACGGAAGAGCAGGAGAAGTTTGGCCAGGCACTGTTAGCTATGTTCCAAAGAGACTCATTCCACTTTTGCAGAGCTGGTCCTTGGGGTAGCCAAAAAGACTGGCCACTATGACAAGAAATAAAAAAGGAGGGTTACATTTCAGAGGTCATGCTTACAAGAAGGAGATCCTCTTCCTTCCTCCCTCAGCTTCCTGCCCTCCACCCCACGCCTCGCCAGCATGCTCTTAGGTGGCAACAGCAGCAAAAGCTGGGAATTGGCTGTTTGTGCCACCTCCTCCTGAAGGAGTTCTTGAGGATTAGAAAGGGAGTGGTACCTTGCATGTGGCCATGCTGTGCCTCCTCACTCCATGTTGCCCTCCCACCACACCCTGCTCCTTGGCAGCATTCTCCCTGGTGTCAGCTCTCAGCTTACACGCCTTGCTCACCTGGCTTTTTCCAGACCTCCTTCCTTTTTGTTTTTAGTGACTACATGGCTCCTGAAATGACTCATAGATGGACCTGCCGAGGATCATAGACTTAGAGCTGGAAGAGACTTTTGAGTCCACTGTATCCAGCCCTATTCATTTTACAGATGGGGCATCTGGGGTCCAGAGGAGCTAAGTAACTTGGCCAAGATCACCCAGTGTTTGATCTGGTCATCTTGACTTCGGTTTTCCAGCACTCTATCTACTACATAACAAGACCTCAGGTCTGACCACTGGACTGAATGATTCTATGATATTGAATGAGTTAATCCCTGAGTTGCCACCTCTCAGATACAAATAAAAAGTTGTTCCCTCTTTCAGAGTGTTTTAAACATTAAAGGAGGTCAGAGGGCAAATATTACCAATACTTTTTATACTCTTGAATGAAAGACTATTAAAATACAAGGTAGTATTAGCACCCCTGAAAACTGTTTAGTAATGACAATCTTCAGCTCACCACCTCCTTCCTTTCACTAGCCACATTTCTAGTACTACTAGTTTCGTTTCTGCCCAGAATATCTCATTTGCTAAAGAACATTTTGTCACAAGCGCCTTTGCTTCCCAAACATTTACTCATAAGAGTGATGCCAAGTTCGTCAGTGTCACTGAGGAATGAGAAATTCTGTACAGGTGAATTTGTCCAAGTCAAAGACACAGCTCTTTTAAAAAATGTTAACCATCGGGGGCAGCTAGGTGGCACAGTGCATAGAGCACCAGGCTTGGAATCTGGAGGACCTGAGCTCAAATTTGGCCTTAGACATTTGACACTTACTAGCTGTGTGATCCTCAACAAGTCACTTAACCCCAATTGCCTTACACACACAAAAAATGTTAACCATTTTGGATGGTTAAAGCCTTTTACAATGTAGTACATAGTTCCCTGCCTGGGATAAGAAAGAGAATTTAACCTCTCCTTGATGACTCAGCTTTCATTATAAACATTAATTATCACATAAGCAGTTATTGTATTGCAATACAAATGTCCTCAGTTCCTGCCTCTGGTGTTTTTTTTTTTTTTTTAATAAATTTTCTCTCTCCTCCCTTGCCATGAGCACTTCTCTGCTGTTTGAGTGCCTGTCTCTAATACCACCTCTTTCCCAAACCTTCCAATTTGCTTTGGCTGAGAAATCAAAAAACCAAATTTGATGGACTTTTGTCAAGGACATTTCTAGCAGTAAGCTATATGAGAGGCTATAGGCATCGGGGGCTGTGTTTGTTTGCTTTTTTTTTTTTTTAACATGATATTGAGAAGCCATATCTGAATCCATATGTATCTCCTACTAGGTGGAAGGAGGGTGTGGGAGGAGGGTGGTCTTTTGGCTACAGGTGGGGAGAATGAAAGACTGTGTAGGACAGGAAGTGAAGCATGTCAAAAGAAACAGAGTCACTTAAAGGCCAGCGAGGAAGCCACGGAGCAAGGGCAGCAAATTTCTCCTCAGAAGGAAGGCTCTACTGCTGAATCCACTTCCCTTCTTGTCCTAGGAGGCAGCTGAACTAGAGAAGCAAGGAAGAGGTCCCAGGCAACGATAAGACTTTGAACCAAACAGAAAATCGGCAGAACTTGGGTGGTCTAGTTGGCGCCAGATTCCAAATTCACACCCTGACAGAGAGGTCTGGGGTCCTCCATTCCCAAGTATCCCTCTAAGGGTCTGGGTTTGTGAGCTGTGCTGTGTGGTTTATATTCTTCTGCCTTCTCACAGGAGGAACATCCAAGAAGGCAAAGCAAAGTGAAACCTGTTGGCCTAGAGTTCCTTCCTAGGTTTGGAGCAGCCTGTATTCATTTAAAAACTGCCTGGGTATGGGAAACATTGAAGATAGCACAGCCCACAGTACATTTTTAAAAAAAATCATGTATTGATTATTGCCTACTCTGCCAAGAGAAAAGCACTATGGGAACTGAATTGTGATTTCTCTGTTCCTATAGGGTGATGACTCCATTATGATCACATGACTAGGGCTTTGTGAAACTACAGCAAATTCATGAAATAGGGTTTTGCAGTAGAAACAGGGTCCAGAGCTGATTCTGAATGGGGAAATCCATAATCATCCACAACCCCTAGACATCCTTAGAGGTCAGTGAAGATGCATGCATCCTCAAGAGAAGGGTTGAGCTGGGGAATAGAGGGTTATCTGCTCTTTGAGAATTATCCTGTGGGCCTCGACCCCACAGTTTAAGAAGCACCAAAAGGAATCTTGAGTGGAAAAAGTTTAAGAAGCCCTGTCCATAGAAAGCTTGGTCTAGAGTGTGCAGCCATGGGGTGGAGGGCCATAACTGCCTGGAAAGGATCTGGGAGAAGCTCAGCTCCTGACCTTCCCTGCCTGCCTCTACCAAACTGGATCAGGCTAGCGGCCAGCAATGCCCTCTGATGATTACAAACAAATAAGCAAAGGCCTCTGTAAATGTGTAATAGGCCTCGCACATACAGATATTACCATTTTAAAACGGACACTGATGTATAGTTATTGTAGTGAGTGTTTCTGTGGCACTGCTTTGTCTCTGCGGGGATCCCAGAAGTTCCCAGGCAGTTAGCCAGCGGCCATTCAATATTAGTATCATAAGTGACATTATCATTAATAAAACGAATAACAAAATTGGTAACAATAATGATAGTTATTTGCCAGGTCCTGTGCTAAGTGCTTTATGAATATCATCTCATCTGATGACAGCCACAACCCTGGGATATAGGTGCTATCATTATCCCCATTTTACAGTTGAGGAAACTGAGGCAAATGGAGGTTAAGTGATTTTTGCCTTAAGTCACATAGCTAGTAAGTATCTAAGGTCGAATTTGAACTCAGGTCTCTTTCAACTCCAGGCCCAGCATTCTACCCACTGCATCAACTAGCTGCCCCTAATTGCTAATTGCTTACAAAGTGTCAGGCACTTCCCCAAGTGCTAAGATAACAAAGAAAGGTGAAATCACAGTCTCTTCCCTCCAGGAGCTCAAGTTTTAAAATCCCCACAGGGTGAAATAAAAATCTGTTGTTCAGAGGCCTCTGATGCTTGGGGACCCCATTTGGGATTTTTTTTTTTTTTGGCAAAGGTACTGCAGTGGTTTTGCCATTTCCTTCTCTAGATCACTTTACAGATGAGGAAACTGAGGCAAACAAGGTTAAGTGACTTGCCCAGGGTCACACAGCTAGCACGTTTCTCAGGCCAGATTTGAACTCAGGAAGAGGAGTCTTTCTAATTCCAAGCCTACTACTATGCCACTTAGCTGTCCACCTCTATCATTCTACTCATGGATTATTATGTTTCCTCTATCAAGTCTTCTCCTGGGAATAGTATGGCCCCAAGAGTATAGTTGTAAGGAACGGGAACAATGAAATAGGATAGAATGGGGGTGTCCTTTGTCTCGGTCCTTTTCCTTTCATTGACATGAGTTTTGTACCTCCTATTTCTTCTTATTTCCTTCAAGCCTCAGCTAAAATCCCACTTTATTTTCTTTTTTTTTGTAAATAGTATTGTTTTCAACATTCATTTTTAAAATAAGATTTTGAGTTTCAGATTTTTTCTCCTTCCTCCTCCCCAAGATGGCAAGCAATCTGACGTAGGTTATACATGTGCAATCATGCAAACATATTTCCACATTGGTTATGTTGTGAAAGAAGAATCAGAACAAAAGGGAAAAACCATAAAAAACAAAAAAAAGTGAAAACAGTATACTCTGATCTGCATTAAAAGCCCACTTTCTACAAGCAGCTGTTTCTGGTCTCCCTTAATTCCTGTGCCTTCCCTTTGAGATTACCTCCAAGTTTCCCTGAATACATCTTGTTTGTACGTAGTTCTTTGTATATTATCTTCCCCTATTAGAATGAGGACAGGGACAGTTTCATTTTTAATTCTTCATCCCTAGTGCTTAGCACGATGCCTGGCACATAGTTAGCTCTAAATAAATGCTTTTTGGTGGAATGGTGGTGATCTGCAGCTGCTCTAGGGGCCAGACTTCCTGAGCCCCATGAAGGTGAATGGCAGCTGACTTTGGGACTTGAGACTGGCAGGCTGTGATAGCTGTCTATGGCAATCAGGCTCCTGGAGTCGAGATGACAATCAGCACTCCCCTGGATTCACAGCATCCAGACAGGGTAGAAATCGGCAGTGGACCTGTGGTGGGCGGAACAGGTAGTTATTCAATCTCATTAGTTGGAGAAATGGAGAAGACAATTTTCTGCTGCCCTCCATACTTCCCTTTTGCTTCCTTATAGTCTGTGACCCCTAGGCAGGTGCAGACATCCCTTTATCCTTTCCGGACCTTTGAGTTATGGTGGTTTGGGGCTACTCCTCTATCACTCTTAACAGTTTGGGAGGGTAAGTGAGAGAAGTTTCATTAGCTGTGGCTCCATGCAGAAGTCCTTTTTTTTCCTTTCATTTTTCTATATTCCATAAACTACTACTTGGTCAAAGAATGTTAAGTACCAGTATCCCATGAATGGGGGCTGGAGAAGATCACTGCCTGAGAGAAACAATTCCAGATGTGGGGTGGGGGCTTTAAAGTCTCAGATTTCAAGCTTTTTGGTATTTTGAGGAGTATTCTATCTTATCCTCCAAATTCCAACTGTTGAGTGGTGTCCCCTGAAGCAACAAGTACCACAGTGGTGGGGAGGCAGGTGGGCATAGGCTGAGTATCCTCTGATAGCCAAGTGAGATACGGCGACCCCTTCAGGAGACTGTTCTATGCATGCACCAGAGAAGAAATGAACAGGGACTCTGGGATCAAGGATCTTGGCCCCTGGTGGATAATGCTGATATTATACTCCCCTGCTGGAGAATTAACATAGTGGCATGCTGCCTTCCTGTAGGCTAAGGGAAGGGCAGCACATGAGTTGATGTAGACTTTTTATACTTGGAGTCCCACTACTGTAGTGCTCCAAAGGTCGCAGAGAGGGGCCACGTTCTTAAAACAAATTCCTTAATCGAGTTATTTGATCTCTCTGGGTCTTAGTTTCCTTATCAGTAAAGTCAGAGACTTGGACTAAATTGTTTCTAAGGTATTTTCAAGCCCCAAATGTTTATTAGAATGTCTTTTTGTCTTGTATTTTCTCAATCACCAGGAATAGGGCAACTACTAACGTGAGGGAAAAGCTTATTTATTTTTTTCCTTTTTTTTCAGGGGGAAGGCAGGGCAACTGGGGTTAAGTGACTTGCCCAAGGTCACACAGCTAGCAAGTGTGTCAAGTGTCTGAGGCTGGATTTGAACTCAGGTCCTCCTAACTTCAGGGCCAGTGTTCTACTCACTGCATCACCTAGCTGCCCCCAAAAGCTCATTTATTTTAAGAAGGGGTCTTATGCTTTTTAAAAAAAAAAAAAGGGTTGAGAATTGCTGAATTGAGAATCACATGGATTTCCTGACATCTCTTTTGACTGCTCAGATGCCTTTTCTGCTACCTTTCTGGTCCCAGCTGTGCTCCAGATAGTTGTCAGATAAATGATCTTTGAATAAGGAAGGTGTTACCGTCTTAAGTGATGTTTCTACACTTACGATTCAATGGGTGTATGTCTTTTCTTAGACACTTTAATGAACTGGGCTCCAGGTAAGTAGAGCTATGTGAATGTCCAGCACACTGTGGATACCCAATATAAAAAAGCACCCCAGAGCCAGCTAAGTCTTCAGAAATCTCCACTAACAAAGTGTCATCTCTACTGTTGGGGTTATTTCTTACCCCCACACTTTCCATTTTAAGCTGTAGCTAATGGCAACTTTCTCCTCATGACGGCCAGATAGTCTATCAGTCGGGGTGCCATTTGGGATGGTTGAGATATGTATTTAAAATATCTCATAGGAGAGACCAGTTTTGCTCGTTTCTCCGAATGAGTAATTAATTGTCTATGCATTAGCTAATTGTGTTGGGAGTCCCACAGCTCAGAGGCTTGAACGTGAAGGGAAAATGTAGGTGAGTGGTTCTTTTAAAGACAGAATGAATATCACCACCAAACTTTTGTAATAAATGGGAGTGGGGGTGGGATAGGACAGACAATCCACTAACCATTTATGGCCTTAGTTTATTCTTATTCAGTCTCTTTCTGTGAGATGATCTCAAGGGAGATGGCAGATCTGTGCTCTGAAACATGCTGAGAGAAATTAATAAAAACTACTTTGGTATAAGGCTTTTCTGGAATGTGAAATATTGTAATGTAGCAAACTTCTTTATCCTGGGACTTCTGAATTTTCACAGAAAATGTTTTTTTCTGTCATTTCATAGATCAACTTGACAATATCCCACCTGTGTTCAAGGGCTTACTATATTTGGTATGCAAAGTCATGAGTATAAATGCTTGTGGTTTTCCTTCAATAACATAATATGTTTGGGAAAGTACCTCGAGTTTCAGACTGGCCTCTCTCACTCAGCTAGGTGTGTGACCTTAGACAACTCATTTCACAGATCCTGGGCCCAGTTTCCTCATATATTAATGAGGGGCTGAAATAGAGAATGGGCCTTAATCTTTTTTGTATCCTAGGCTCCAAAAGCAGTCTGATAAAGTCTGTGAACTCCTTCAAAGAATAAGGTTTTTTAATGCGTATAATAAATACATATGATTACAAAGGAAACATTGGTTATACTAAACACAGTTATCAGACATATACACAAAAAAACAAGTTCATAGACCCTGGGTTAAGAATCCCGGGACTAGAAGATATTTGAGTTTCTTTCTTTTAGTTATTTAAAATCACACCTGGAATGAATGCCATTCCTCCCATCTCTACCTGGTGCTTTCTTCTATGTCCCCTCCCCTCAGCCATTTCCTCTGAAGGTTTTCCCTTACTACCCCAGTCCATGGTAAGTAAGCTCTGCTCTATTTATAAGCAGGAGGTAGGACAACACAGTCTGTAGGACGAAGTACAAAGAGGATTCCTGGGGACCTCTTCCCACAACCTAAAGCTAGTGGTCTTCTCCAGCTTCAGAGAAGGGGGGGAAGGAGAGACAGAGACAGAGACAGAGACAGAGAGAGAGAGAGAGAGAGAGAGAGAGAGAGAGAGAGAGAGAGAGAGAGAGGGAGGGAGGGAGAGAGAGTCAGGGATTCAGAGGCTGGTGCAAGTAGGAGGGCACTACCTGTCTCCCCAGCCTTGCCACACCAGGAACAAACCCATCTGGCAAAAGGGTCTCTGCTGCTGATATATGGGAACCCTTTTCTTCTCTTCCAACTTTGGATGTTCCTGGGAATACCAGAGAGGCTTAAATCACTTCTGTGATACTTCAAATACAGCTGACAGGCTACATTCAGAATTTACAGAACCAGATTTTAGGGGAAAAATCTGGTCTGTGTTCAGACCCAAATGGTAGATTATGAGTCTCTTGAAGGCAGGACCCATGTCTTATATTTAATTCAATTCAATGGAATAAAATGTAAGAAATTCCATGTGCACACTAAGTGATGGGGATGCAAAGATGAAGAATTATCACAGTCTCTGCTTTGAAAAAGCTTACAATCCAGTTTGAGGAAAGAAGGGATAAAACGAGTGAACAAATAACCACGATGCAAGTTGTAATGTGGAAAGTGTATTAGGTTGGTCAAACAGGAATGAGAGATGAAGGAGGGAGAGATGGGGGGCAGGGAGAGGAGGGGAGGAGAGATCAGGAAAGGCTTCGTGGAAGAGGCAAGGCCCTCAAAGGATGATAAGGATTTCCACAGGCAGAGTTAAGTAGGGAATCTATTCTAGGCAAAGGAGATAGGGTTTCTACATGGAGATGGGAGGAGGCAGGAGATAATCAGGGAAGATTTAATTATCCAGTTTCCTTGGAATGTGGTATGAACCAAAGCTGGAGATAGATTACAGGGGCTTTTGTGCCTTTCTAGGAATAATGAAAGTATTTATTGATTGAGCCAAAAGTAAGCTCCCCTCCTCTGCATTTCAAATTCAATGAACAATTATTTTGCCCCATACTATGTGCAGAATATTGTGTTAAGTACGGGTAAGTAAGCAAAAGATACTTTTACTTCAGTTTCAAAGATCCGTGATCACTCCTTCCACCAGTGCAGAACCGGAGTAGGCTGTCCTCAAGGTCTGTTGTGATTAAAAAAATCCATTACCCAACAGACATCTGGCAACAACCCTTTTAAAATTTCCCTAGGCTCGTCCTTGGACACATAGTCTGCCCCCTCAGCTTATTTTGCTTGGTGCACCCTGGTAGAGCTGGTGTTCCATTGGCATTCACCTGGAGAAGCCAGGGCCACTTCTGCCTTCTGGTGAGGCGTGAGTGGTAGTTTGGTAACAGAGTCCTACTAGGGGAAATACAAAGATTAGATGCCACGGTGGGCTAAATATAGACCCCAACTCAGGCTTGTGCAAAGCTTGAATGTGGCCCATAGTCCTACTATAAATGACTTTTTGGCAATGTCCCCCTGGCTCCTATCTCCATTTCTGTGAGTCTATCAACAGTGTCTACCTACTGTGGCTGTTTATTGGTATTGTTCCTCTTGTTGGGGGCGCCAGGCTTGGGGGCCTTCTCTGTCCCTCCCCTACTCTGGCCTGAGGTGGCTCCTATAGTCTATATTCAGTGATCTCCCTTGCCTTGAAATCATCCAGCTTTCATGTAAATATATCTTACATGTTATTTTAGGTTCATCAAAACACCAAGAGAGAAAACATGGTACATGGAATGAGTGCTAGATATTTGGAGGCAGAAACTCTGCGTTCAAATCCTGGCTCTGCTATCCACTATCTGTGTGACTTTGGACAAGTCACTTAACTTCTGACTTTCTTTATCTGTAACAACAACAACAAAGGTGGGGAGAGAAGAAGGCAGATTAGGAGGGAAGGACAAAGACAGCATGACAACAGAGAGAGGAGGTCCTGGAGTCTGGAAGACCTGGGTTCTTGAGTATTCTGCCAAACCTCGGGAAATTCTGTGATTATAAGTTACAGGGATCAGGGCCTTTTCTATGTCACTTCTCTTTCTGATGAAATCATGAGCCTGGACAAAAGAAATAAAAAAGTTGTGGGTTTTTCCCCCACTATATATGTATGTTTGTATGTATGTGTATATATCTGCTTGCCTATGTCTAGATATATAAAAATATGGACTATATAAAGTAAGCCTTTCAAAGACATTTCATATTAGGGAAATAGCAGATCTTTGGAACAATATGGAAAGACACAGTCCTTACCTTTATGGATCCCACAGTCTGGTGGGAGGTACCTAAATAGCTATGATACAGAACAAAAGCTGATCAGCGGATGAGAGCAGCTGCCAACGTGAGACTCTAGGACTCAGGGGAACCTTCGGCCTCCAGGCTGAGTCTCAGAAAGAAAAGATTCCTTTCCTATGCATTCACACTGACCTTCTCCCCATCCATCTCCTCCCCCCTCCCCCCCCCCCCCCCCCCCCCCGGTCTCATTTGCACTCCATATCCTGCCTTGATCCTGTAGCTTACCACTTTAATATTTCACTGGCTACCTGCCTAGAATCCCTTACCCTGAATGACCATCCTGGTCCAGGGTTGTTAAATAGTGAGAGAAAGCTATTACATTTAGTTGATTTCTCCCACTATGAAGCAGTTCATGGTACATAACCTCAGTGGATAGGCAGGAGTTTAAATCAGGCCTTACATATTTACTAGCTGTGTGACCCTGGGCAAGTCACTTAACCTCTTTGTGCCTCAGTTTCCTTATCTGTAAAATAGGGATAAAATAATAGCACCTTCCTTCTAGGACTGTGTTGAGAAAAATGAGTTATTTGTAACATTCTATCCTTAGACCTCTTTTCTCCTGTCTCTAAACTTTCTCTCTTAGTAATTTTGCTTACTACCACAGCTTCAACTACCTGCCTCCATGAAGCTTACTTCCAAATTTGTATCTCCCAGTTTTGAGATCTTTTCTGAGGTCTAGACAAGGGGATCTTAACCTTTTTATGTGTCATGACCCCATGGGCAGGTTGGTGAAGCCCATGGATCCCTTCTCAAAATAAGGTTTTTAAATGCATAAAATACACAGGACTACAAAAGAAACCAAATATATTGAAATAGCTATAGAAATATTAAAAATAACAGCAACAGTAAAAAGAAGGTCACAGACCTAGGGTTAAGAACCCCTGCTTAAGAGGTGGCAGAGTAGCAGAAAGCCATACAGTGAGCTCTTACCACCAAAACTCCTCCAAACAGATCTAGAAAATGTACCAAATCCTGATGGGGAAATCCAAGAAAAAATCAAAGAGAGTCATGTTTCTAGCGCAGCTCAGCATAGGGAGTCAGAGAAGTCTATGGAGATGTGGGTCTATCCAAGAACAGCCAACTACACTGGGTCCAGGGAGTAACTGGGCACCAGGGCAAGAGAAAGCCTCAGATCCATATCAAGGCACTACAATGGGATGGATGCCATTTGGCAGCTTTGCTGCACACTCTCCAGTTTTGGATCACAGATCTAGGGCCGCCTGAGAAGGGGACCTGCACCCAGAGTTGGTGTTCTAGGTTAAGGAGTGGCCACAGGCTCTAGGCAATGTATGGAGAGAGAAGTAAGTTCAGAAGCAAATGGCAATGGTGTGGTTCAGACCACGGGAGCAGAACGGGGGTTCAGTTCCAGCTTCTAGGCCAATCTAAAGCCTACAGAGGAATAACCAGCACAAGAATCCCAGACCAAAGGAGAGCCTGGAGTTCTGAACCATCAAAGTTTTCCACCTGGCCCACAGTGGCTGAATCCAACAGCAATCTACTAGGGCTGAGACCCAAACCCAACTCTTGAACTTTCAGAGCTCAAACCAGTGGGCAGTAGTCAGATTTTCCTGGGTCAGACTACTTTGAGATCACTGCAAGTTTGCAAGCCCCAGCCTGAGATATCCCTGAGATCATGGAACAATACGACATTCTATATACATCAAGAAAGCAGTAACGGGAGCAGCTCAGACCTTTCCTACAGAAGTGTGCAAAGCCTGCTGCTAATATCAAATCTGAATTCAGGAAGTAAGCCAGGAGGATGAGCAAACAAAGAAATAACCCCACTATAAAAAGCTATTACAGTGACAGGGACACTCAAGACATAAACCAACATAAATCCAAAAGAAGGAGCTGCCCCTTTTCTCAGATACTCTTTGGTCAGCATCTATTTAAAGCCACAAGCCAACATCTGATATTTCCCTTTAACCAGGCCAAATTCAAAGAGAAGGCATTTGATTAAATAGATTAGCAAGGTAAATAACAAGAGATACATCCTCCCCCCCTCAAAAAACTCCCTAAAAAACAAAGGAACAACCTTTTTTTTTTTTTGGATTCCTGTGCCATTGATAGGAGAAGGAACACTTGTAACCTAGATAATTTATGATCATAGGGTAATATCCTCGCTAAAACGCCTCTCCCCTTCTAAAGCTGCCACTTGTTGCTTCCCTGCAAAGCTGCTGATGTGATCTGGTGGGCTGCTTTCTTGATTTAGCTACCATCTACTCCTCCTCCACTGAGCCGTTATTTCCATATATTGCTGCTGAAGAGTGTTTTTGTGAGCCATTCCATTGTCTTAGGGCTATTTTTGTGAGGCAGACCCATAGTTATACCCAGTCAGCCCTGCAAGGAGTCCTTTTTCACTATTTTACTTCTCTTTCATTGGGACTTCCCACAGGCCTGTTTGATATTTGGCCTGGAGTGAGCTTCTGTGCATTCTTCCCTCCTATGACCAGTTCTCTTGAGAGTGTGGCTCATGTGTCCACCATTCTCCTCCTGCTTCTCACTCCCTCCTCCTTGTCTGTCTAGATGTGCACACTCCGATTATAGGAGATAATTTTTCCTAACCTTCGCTTTTCCTTCCCCTGCTACCCCTCAGTCGTTGTTTGTCCTGACTGGTGATGTTCTAGGTGTGGGCAACTCCTAATGAGGAAACTCCCCTCGCCAATGCAACTGTTGTGAAATGTAGTTGCATGAGGCAGCCAGCCGTTAATTACCCCGGAATTACCCAGACTCACAAAGCCAGCAAGTACAACTGGCAGGGCCTTAATCCACGTCTTCTGACGCTAAGGTCACCTCTCTATTTACTATATCACGTTGCTTCTCAGTTATTATTACTATCATTTTTTACATAATTATAACTAGTATGTATGCTTCTGAGTCTGTTTTTCTTCATTCTGTGTCTTGTCTATCCATATTTCTTTGAATTATTTTTATTTGTCATTTCTTACGGCACTAATGGGGGACAGCTGGGCGGCTCAGTGGATAGAGTACCAGCCATGGAGTCAGGAAGATCCATCTTCCTCAACTTAAATCTGGCCTCAGACATTCTTAGCTGTGTGACTCTGGGCAAGTCACGTAACCCTGTTTGCCTCAGTTTCCTCATCTGTAAAATAAGCTGGAGAAGGAAACGACAAACCGCTCCAGTTTCTTTGCCAAGAAAATCCCAAATGGGAACACAAAGAGTTGGACACAATGGAAACAACGAACAAAAATGGCACTGATGATTTGTGTGGATAGAAAACAATTTATTTGGACATTCCTCAGATGCTGGATACGTGAGTCGCTTCTAGTTTTGCAATTACAAATTAAACTGCTATAAATATTTTTGTACGGATTGGTCTTTCTTCCCTTTTAATAACATTGTTGGGGTATATAGTTGTAACAGTAGGATTATTGGATCAAAGCGAAAGATCAATTTTGTAACTCTTATCATATATTGTCATTCTGCTTTCCAAAAGGATTTTTTGGGGAGTGGGAGGAGGAATAAACCTGTGGAAGTACTCTCCACCAAGTTTAGTCTTCTAAAACTTAGGGAGTTATCTGGGGACACTGAGAGTTGAGGTAATAATTATAACAACTATCTTTATATAATGCTTTAAGGTTTATAAAGCACTATACAAATATCATCTCATTTTATCCTCACAACACCACCGAGAGATAGATACCCCATTTTATAGATGAGAAAACAGAGGCAGGCGGAGGTTTCGGGACTTGTTCAGTGTCACACAGTTAATAAGTGTCTGAACTCAGGTCTTCCTGACTCCAGGCCCAGGACTCTAGCCACCGTCCCATCTGGCTGCCTAGTGAAGTCACTTGTCCACAGTCATCTAGGCAGTATATGCCAGAGTCAGGACACAAACCCAGGACTCTTAGACTTCAAGGTTTGCCCTCTATGAGACACCACACGCTGCCCTGCCTCTTCAAAGAGATGAGGCAGCACATTTTTCAAACCTCATATGTCTGGGGTGGATAAATGCCTTCTCCCACAGCTGCTGGTACCAGAAAGTTGTCATAGGAGCTCTCTGAAACAGTCTGGTTAAGCATGGATGAATGTCTGCTGGTAACCAGCAGAGCAGGGGTGACCAGGAGCTGATACAGCTCCTCTCAGGACTTTAGCACCCAGGGAATACAAATCATCATCATAAGATCATAACAACGATTGGCATTCATGGAGCACTTTACATACATGATCCTATATATACATAAGTATTATTGTCCCCATTTCACAGAGCAGGAGCCTGAGGTTCAGAGGGATTAGATGCCTTACTTATAGACAGTTAATAAATGTTAGAGATAGGATTTGAACCCAGATCTTTTCTACCTCCAAGTTTGGCAACACATTCCCTTTCTAGACTAGAACGCCAGTAGACAGCACTCGGATGCAGCCGATTAAGTCATCCTATAACCCAGAAGAGCTACTCATTCTTTTCCCAGGAGAAGAATACTTCTTGGGAAGGCTTCCAAGTCTCATTTTCTTCTCTGCTTATATCCTGGGTGGCCTGGGAGGGATGGGGAGGTGGTGGGTAGTGGTGAATGGAGAGTTCAGGGAATTCCAACCGTTGTGAAGACATTATTTTTGGGGAAATGGCAGGCATTGTGGTAAAGTGGGGGGAAAAAAAGGCCTTGGCCTGGGAGTTAGTAGTACTGGGTTCTAATTCTAGAACTGCCACTGGCTGTATATGCTTGGGTAAGTCATTGTCCTTCTCTCTTCTGTAATGAAAAGACTGGACCAGGGCCTTGAGGTCACAAGTTCTGCACCCCTAGACTGGACTATACACTCTCAAGGACCCCTTCCAGCTCTGATAGTCTATGATTCTAAATATTTTAGGGCCATTTCTCTAGACCTCGTAGAGCAAGGTCATAGGCAGGAAGAGTTATAGGCAGATTGATTGGGTAGGATTACTAGGAGGGGGTGTGGAGGTTAACAGAAGCAATCCAATCACATTCATTCTCAGCTCATGGCCTTCTCTTTGGTTTTGAGACTAAGGGGTTCAATACCTAAGGGGTGGGGACTGTCAAAGGGCCATACTTGAGGACCTAGAGGGCTACACATGGCCTGAAGGCCCCAGGTTCTCCACCTCTGGCCTATTGGTAGGTGGAGGTGCTTTTTACTTATAAGCTATTTCTGAGTCACTACTACCTCCTGGAGGCAGAGGAGGGACTGGGGAATAATGAGTTCTCCACCTACCTGAAAGCCCTGGGAAATCCATCTGTCAATAATTGTTTAACTTTTTTTCATTATCTGTTTTGCTGATGCTTTTAAGGATTTTGTACAGTCCAGAATCATCAAGGCCTATTTATTTTCCAACCTTCCCATTCATGTACCAATACTGATGGATTTTAGAAGCTTTACCTGTCAATGTATTTATTTTTCCAAAAAACATTAAATAATGAAGATAATAAATTGTGAAACTAATTATCGATTAACTATAAGTATAAGACAAAAAAATTGTAAAGAGAAGCAAATGTTAAGTCTTTCTTGGGATAAGGTCAACTGTGAATATCAATTCAATTCCAGAAACGTTTCTTAAACAATTACCATGTGAAAGTCTTTCTGGTAGATACTGAGAAATTAATTACAAAGACAAGGCAAAAAATAGTCCCTGCCTTCAAGAAGCTTATATTGTATTGGCGAATGGGTGGTCTGAAATGTTATATACGCTGTTAAGTTAGGTAGGAAGACAAGGTGAAAATAGTGGCTAAAAAGAAAATCTAGACAAAGTTCTCTAGGAAAATCTGAGGTGGAAAACTTTTCATGGAGATGTAATTGTCGTAATTGCCGATGAACTTGCATATTTTTTGAAGTAATGAGACTAGAGATGTTGTGGAGGTGACATAAGGAGAGCAAATACCTGCAAATATACAGCGGGTGTGTGGGGGGAAATCTCTTCATGATTACAAAGACTAAGTCTGTTAAGTGAACTCTCCCCCTTCTCCCTGTAGAATTTCCAACCATCCCTCTTCCATGGAGTATTCCTTGACTCTCCTATCAGCTACTACTTTTCTCCTCACACAGTACTTTACTTTGCACACGTCTTATGTATGTTACATTTACCTGTGTTTGTGACACCCTCACTAAACTGTAAGTTCTATGAGGGCAGGGATCTTGTAGTATCTAAACTTTGTGTATCCCTCAGCATTAAGCACAAAGTAGATCCTTAATAAATGTTTGTTAGGAGAATGAATGAGACCTAGGGGCTTAAAAAAAAACAATCAGTTGCATTCATTCAATAACATTTACTAAATGCCTACTATGCGTAAGGCCCAGCGATAGGAAGTAAAAAAGATAAAAACTTAAATTCGATCCAGGGCCCACACTGAGGAATCGATCATTTCAGCCTTGCAGCTGCATGGTTTTAGTGGAAAGAGAAGTGCACTTTGAAGGCAAAAGGAAGAGACCAGTGTCCTTGCTCTGTCCCTTACAATCCATGTGATCTGATCCCGAGTAAGTCACTTAAACTCTCTGAGGGGGCCCTTTATTCTCCTCCACGGAAGGGAGATGATGCTACTTACATTACCTATTTGAAAGGTTTGTTTGTTATGAGGACTCCTCTTTGGAGCAAGTGCAAGGGGGGCATTTCCTCTTCAAAAGCCTTCAGTCACTCTCTTTTCTGTGGCCTTTGGAACGGTGGATGCCAAATTTTTCAAGGTCCTCCTCTTTTTCAAGTAAAAAAACCATTTCTCAGACACACTTGCCCCCTCTCCCCTCCTGCCCCCCATGAGATAGTTGTACAGTGGTATCCATTGACTGAAGAAAATATGCAATGATGAAATTATAATGTTTGCAATAACTCTGCTGCTCCTCAGTGTGGTGGCCCACGACACTCCCAAGTTTTCTCCCAACCAGATTAAAATGAATGGGGAAATATTTAACAAAATACATAAAATATAATAAAAAATAAGTAACATTATGTTTTAAAACTACGTCAATTTGCAACCAGCACAGAACTTTATGTACGGATTACGGGCCCCTGTTTCTATTAGAGTTTGACACCACTGGCCTATGGTACCCAGATTGGAGACTTTCCTGCTAGGATTATATACAAACTCCCCTAGACATTTAAGGCCCTCCAAAATCTGGCTCCTAAATGGCTGATTTTTAAAAATAATGTTTTAAAGGTAGCAATTGGGATATATGGAATAACAGTTGCTAACATTTATAGAGTGCTTTAAGATTTGCAATGCATTTAACAAACATCCTCACAATAACCCTAAGAAAAGTGCTATTTTACAGGTAAGGAAACTGAGACAGATAAAGGTTTAAGAGGTTAAGTGATTAGTGTCATGGAGCTACTAAGGGTCTACAGGCAGGATCTGACCTGAGGTCTCCCTGACTCCAGGTCCCACACTCTATCCACTGGGCCACCTAGTGGCCTGTACTTTACCTCATTTGAACCTCACAATAGGTTTGTGAGGTAGGGTTGTACAAGCACTCTTATTCAGTGTTATCTGTGATGAAACTAAGGGTCAGAGAGGTCTGGTGACTTGAGCATGGTCACCTTGCTCTGTCTCCTAGCTAATAATGATCAGAATGTAGACTTAGTCTTCCTGAGTCCAGGTCCAGTGTTCTGGCAGAATGTTATGCTGCCTTTCTAGCCTTAATTCAGGTGCTCATTACTCCAGCCAAACTAGACTATTACCTATTTTCTACTTCAGCATTCCTTCAGTCCCCTACCCCTTCACGGACTCATGCTCTGTCTGCCGTGTCTTCTACCTTTTCCCTCCTCCCTCTGCCACTCTGCATGCTTCTGTTCCAGGTTCAAAGTTCATCTCTGGTAGTGCCAGCCTTTCTCGATCCTGCCAGCTGTTAATGCTCTTACCCTTCTTAAATTACCTCCTATTTACTTATCCGTATACTAATTGTATCCTACTCCTTAAGGGAAGTGATTTTTGCCTTCTATCTCCATTGCCTAGAATGGCTGGCTTTCCTATTAGATTGGGAGCTCCCTGAGGACTGTCTTTTGCCTCTTTCTGTATTCCCAGCACAGTTAGCACAGTACCTGGCACATAGGCATTTAATAAATGCTTATTGACTGAATATACAAACAACCTTAATGCAAAGAAAAACATTACAGGAGAAATATGTAGTGCTATGAGGTTGAGAGTAAAGAGAAGATCCCATCCATCCAAGAGGATCAAGGAAGGTTTACAAGAATGTTTTTTACTTTGGTGATTAAAGCCAGGAGCAGATGCAGGAGAGGCATAGCGGAAGAGCCCAGGACTGTAAGTCAGTAGACTCTGGGTCAAGCCCCAGGTCATGCACTAATTAGTTGTGTGACCTTAGACAAGTCACTTCTGTTGTGTCCTGTAAAACTAAGGGATTAGACAAGATCAGGAGCAGTAGAGATGTTCTGTTTGTTTTTTCAGTAGAGAGCTTCATCATCATTTATGTATAAGTTGTGTGTTTCTGTGGATAACTGGGGAAGAGTACACCCTGTTGGTTATTAAAAACATATTTTTAAAAACTGTTAACTATTATTTTAGTTAAAACTAAAAACTATTTTAAAATCTCTTTTGTAGCGGTGATACAAGAGCAGTCCTTCAACCCACTAGTTTAATCCACTTTCTTTGTACAAAAGGGAATTAATTATAGGCCGAGGACCAGTTGGCATGAGTCCTATATAACAGACTGAACTGTCCTCCAGAATCCTGTTAGGTCTTCAGGGCTTATCTCAAGTCTGACTCCAAGTTGCATCACTGATGGCAGCTTCCATGTGGATCTGAGAATTCTCTTGAATATCTCTACCTAGCAGAGCCAGGCATTTTTGGTGCTTAGACTCTACTGGCTGACTGGCTCATGGATGCTGGCTCATTAGGTAAAACCTTTCTTTCCAGACATCATCTCTGAGCTCCATCAAGCCACATCTGGGTCATGGGCCACAAGCTCAATGCCTGGGGGACTAGACTAAGGTCCTTCCTAGCTCTAAGATGCTGTGACATCTATACAAGAAATAAATATTAGGAAAAAATGGATTTTTTTTTTGTCTCATGAAAGAAAATAGTAAATGAATTTTGAATAAGGAAAAGTAACTTTTCGAAATTTCCAGAGACGCATCGTTTATCCAAAGTGGAAAACTCTTGACTAAAGGAAATCGCCTATTTGGCAGGTTACTTATCAAGCAGATATTTAGTTTTGCCAAGTAATGTGCTAGGAACTAGGGATACAGATACAAAAATGATACAGGAGCCCCTGCTCTCAAGGAGTGTATATTCTATTAGAAGAAAATTATGAATGGTTCACTGCCCACAAATTGCATTTTATTGGGCCTAGGAACCCCCAGGAAGACCTGAAGTAGTAAGCCAAATCCCTCAGTCTGCCTGTCAAAGAAAGGACGAAATAGATGTCAGTTTAGGTTTGATGGGGGCAGTTTTAGACTTTAATAAGATACCACTGTCTGAATGGTCCTGGGTCCTGTAACTGCTGTGGGGTGGGGGTGAGGGAGTGGGGCTGTGAACAGGAGGTACTGACATGGGTCACTGTCATTTGGGCTTGCCAGAGGGTCAACTTCAGGATCAGTACAGTAAGATGTGGTCATCTGACCCTGCCCCACAGCACTGTCATTCATGCTCTCTGCCAGATGAGATGAGTTAGTCTAATAGGATGGGTTTAGAAAAGCTGTTGTAATCTAAGGTGATCTGTACATCTGGACCTCTTTGTAAGACAAGGGCTTGGATTAGATCTAAGGTTCTTTCCAATTCTAATTCTTAAGGTTCCCCTTATTTCTGGTAAACCTGTTCTTTGAGGAATGAAAGCTGAGAAGGGTTAGATGATGCCACCTATAGGGTAATTTGGGAATTTGATATGGAAGAAAAAGGTAAGAAAATAATAGAAGTTAAAGGACCCAACTTCCCAGGCAAAGCAGGAATCCTGTCTTAAAACATCTGGGACAGTCGAGAAGCCCTCATGACACACCTAAATTTAAAAAGATGATTCCCATTCACTTGTTTTTTTTAAAACTATACTATACTACAGTGCTGACTGATTTAGGATTCAAGAGATATTTAATCCTGGCTGACTGTCATTAATTAGCTTTGGGCAAGTCACTTTCCCTTCTGAGTCTGTTTCTTTATTCAAGGGGAAGATCACTTTTTGCTGAAATAACCAGAGAAAGATGGTGGAGGAGATGGAGTTTGAGATGGGTTTTGGAGACTTGAAGAAAGCATTCTAGGTAAGAAAGGGCTTTAATGGGGAAAATGAGCATAGAGATAAAGCTTAGTATATGGTGGAGTATATGACTGTGTGAATGAAGAAGATATTTTGTGCTATAATCCACTGATGTTAATTTAGACTGGGGTGGGAAGGGGCTCAGTCCAGACAGAGGTGGGTATGGGTTGAACAAAAAGGCATCCAAGGTAGAAAACCCTTGACTAAAGGAAATCGCCTATTTGTTATTTATCAAGCAGATATGTATTATGTGCCAAGTAATGTGGCACATTCCCTCATAATTTTCCCATGGACAGATGGCCATACCTAGGGTACAAAAACAATCTGTAGGGTTTGACAATTCTGATAGCCAATTTGGGCCATTTGTTCTTGTTGCTTAGTCATTCAGTCATGTCTGAACCTCCACAGAATGCCAATATTGTTCATGGGGTTCTTTTAGCAAAGATACTGCCGTGGTTTGCCATTTCCTTCTCTAGTGGACTAAGACAAACAAAGGTTAAGCGACTTGCCCAAGGTCACACAGGTAGCAAGTGTCTGAGGCCACAGTTGAACACAGGTCTTCCTAAACTCTAGGCCCAGCGCTTTATCCCCTGAGTCACCTAGCTGCCTCCAAAAAAGATGTGGAGCTCAGCCAGGACCACTGGGATGCAAACCCAGGATCTTCTGTTTATTAGACAGGTGCTTTAACCACCCAAGCCACAGTGCCACCCAAGGCCATCCACACACTCAAATTTGGGACTACAGACCTGTATAAGTCACCTTATACAGGTGGGTCTCAGTTTCCTCTTCTGAGTAATGAAAAGGTTAGACTAGACGGACCCTGAGGTCCCTTCCAGCTGTAGCTTGATAATCCTGAGGACACAACGGTTATCTGTTTAAACTATGGTGTCTTAATGTGAGGTTTGTGAACTTAAAAAAAAATTTAAAAACTAATAAAACTAGTTTCACTTGTAATCTCAGGTACTTTATTTTATGCATTTAAAAACATTATTCTCAGAAGGGGTCCATAGGTTTTACCCCGGGCTTAAACCATCATCCAGCTCAGGTGTATGTATCAAAAGGTCAACAGAAGGGTTAAAACCATCCAAGCTGTGCCCAAGTAAACTTGTGATAGTGGAGAAGTCGAACTGGTTACATGTGTTGCTAGATGTTACCACCACTACTCGCACATGTAGTTCATGCTTTGGATATATGCTAATATCATATGTGTCAACCACTATTGCATATTTTCTTTTCTGGTTTTTTTTTTTTACATTTTATGTTTTCTGGTTTATGGACTAATGATATGCATTATATTACTATACTAATAATATACTTAATAATACTAATGTATTATTGTTGCTGCTTGCTAACCATATAATTTTACTGTTTCATATTCACATCCTTATATACTTGTTAGGTATTCTTGTAATATATCCTGCACATAATTTAGGCATCTAGTCATAAAAATAGTTCTATCAAATGATAATTTGCATCGTGCTATGCTTACTGCAGGCAATGCTAACGTGGCTGTGATTTGTAAACAGTACAGTGGAATGGATGATTACCATAGATGCTGCATGCTGTTGTTCAAGAGTCTCTGTAAAACTCTGTGGGGACTGTAAAATCTTTTGCTGAGAGGTCAGAATGTAACAAATGCCTAGTGAGGAAGAGCCTTTCTTTGAGTTTTTTGGTTTCTGCCCAGAACTACACATTCCACAAATGATCTAGAGAGCTGAGAAGTGTCTAGTACTAAACAGCGATGAGATGCAGCTAAATGTCAGGGCAAACGGAGTTCTTTAAAAGCTCGACTGGACTGTGCAGCTGTGGGACTGCCAGAGACAGGGCAACAGGACTGGTACCAAGAAATAGTCATACCAGACAACTATGTGACCCACCATGAAAGGGAGTCTGCTGGGCTGGATTCAACTTGCCTGGTGGAGTGAGGCCCTATCTCCTTCCCTTGGGCTTTTGGGACTGGAGAGACTGTAGCCACCTGGGTTTCTGGGAAGTCAAGTGAGATTTCCCTAAGTATACTGAGAGAAGTAAAGTCAATGAGCCTGCCTGGGGATTTTGAAAGAGAGCTCAAGAGTTCACCTGATCAGGGATTGGCTGAATTTAAAAGCCTGACAGTAACCTCCCACCTGTCTCTTTTCTATGACTGTAACATTGAGAGGAGGAATAACTAATAGTGCTCCTTTGCCAGTGGCTTCTAGGAATGTTGGTTCTTTGGGGTTTTTAGGGACAGCTAGGTGGCACAGTGGATAGCCTGGAGTCAGGAAGATGCATCTTCCCGAGTTCAAATCCCACTTCAAATACTTACTGTGTGACCCTGGGCAAGTCACTAAACGCTGTTTGCCTCAGTTTTCCTCATCTATAAAATGAGTTGGAGAAGGAAATGGCAAACTGTTCTAGTATCTTTGCCAAGAAAACCCCAAGAGTCAAAAAAATCAACCACAAATACTGTGTTTATTATCTTTCTATGTCTTGTAGTAAATGTACCTGAACTATTATTTGAATCTGCTTTTCTTTTTTTGTTTTTTTTTTAATTAGATTTTTTATTTTTAGTTTACAGCACTCAGTTCCACAAGTTTTTGAGTTTCAAATTTTCTTCCCCTCCCTTCCCTCCCCCCCAAGACGGTATGGAATCCGATACATGTTCTACATATACCTTCTCATTAAACTTATTTACATAATAGTCGAGTTGTGAAGAAGAATTATGACCAATGGAATGAATCATGAGAAAGAAGGAACAAAACCAAAAAAAGAGAAAAAAGAAAAAAAGAGGGAGCAAATAGTTTGTCTCAATCTGCATTCAGACTGTAGTTCTTTCTCTGGATGTAGATAGCTCTCTTCATCATGAGTCCTTTGGAGCTGTCTTTGAATCTTGTATTGTTGAGAAGAGCCAAGTCTATCAAAGTCAGTCATTACAGAAGCAATATGTCTGTGGTTGTGTACCATGTTCTTCTGGTTCTGTTCCTCTCACTCAGCATCAGATCCAATCTGCTCTTCTTTTAGGTCATGTGGATTAGGGATTGAGGCGATCATCTTCATGGGAAATAAGAACCATACATATATGGTCCATTTCAGAGATTTTCATGAAATGTAATTTCAGGTAGGGGCATAACAAGCCAAAATTGTTATCAATTCAGTAAATATTTTACGTGAATGATCCTTTTACATTTTCAAAACCCTAGAAGAACCTGGATCAAGGTTAGGGGGACAGAAGCTTGCTATAGATAACAATCTCAACAGCTCTGATCAACTGTTGAAAACTATACTACCAGTATCTCCCTTGAATAGGGAAAGGGTGGAAGGAAACAGGCATTTATTAAATGACTACTATGTGCTGGGCGATGTCCTGAGAATTTTACAAATATTACCTCATTTGATCCTCACGATGACCCTAGGAGGTAGGTGCTACTATTATCCCTATTTTACAGAAGAGGAAACTGAGGCACACAGATTAAATGACTTGTCCAGGATCACAGAGCTAGTGTCTTAGGCTAAATTTAAACTCAGGTCTTTCCGAGTTCAGGCCCAGTGGTCTAACAACTTTGCCACCTAAATAGACCTGTGATATTCTCATTATAGGGAGCTCCTTATCAGCGTTCTTCTGTAACACTCTTAGAGAGTTGCCTTTAATGACGGAGATTAAAGGTCTCACTTTATGAGGAAACTTCCATCCCTCTTGCTCTATGTGGGATGTCTATCATCATTTCTACACCAAGAGTCTGGGATTCTGTGAAATAATCGAATCTAATTTCCTTGTTTTACTGAAAAGGAAGTAGAGGATATCGAAGGTAAGTGACTTGTTTAAGGTCACAGAGTAAGTGGGTGAGGTGGGAATAGAATCCAGATCTCCTGAGCTGTGGCCAGGGCTGTTTCCATTCTAATCCTGCTGCCCCCCTAGGACGGAGCACATTTATTTACTCCTTGGTATAAAAGAAATAGTACTGGTCTTTGATTCAGAAGATTGGGGTTTGAATCCTGTTATTTATTGTATGATCTTGGACAAATCACTTAACAAATGAGATAATATCTGTAAAGTGCTTATTATAGTGCCTAGCCTAGCATATAGTAGGCTCTCTCTCTCTCTCTATCTCTCTCTCTATATATATGTATATATATATAATATATATATATATACATACCTACATATATGTATACATACATACAATACATATGCTTAATTCTTCCTGGCCTCAATTTCCTATCTATAAAATACAAGGGGGCTGTATCTCTCAAGTCCCTGCCTGTTCTCCATTTATGATCTTACCATTGCGATTTTTGGCTTTCAGGTCCTAGGTGTGATAGATCCCTGGATGGAGGGGCTCCTATGTGGCATGGGAGTATGGCTGGTCTGTGGCTTCCTCTGATTCTGTCCCAAGAGCTCTCTCAGAAGAGAGCAGGGCTCTAGTGACAGACGATGCATCTGCTGTCTATGCTGGCTCATCATAAGAATGTTGGCCACATAAAGGTAACTATTTTTGACCTTACCAGGTCATGAATATCATCTCGCTTAGGAAGGGAGGGCCCACCACGGCACTGAAGGAAACATGAATCTTTTAAAGTAGAAGTTCAATTGAACATTTTATGTCTTTATATTGTTCTTTTAATTGTTTCATAATACATCTAAGTCTTGTCACCCCAAAGAGACTGCAAGTTCCTTGAGGACAAAGATACAGATCACATACTTTGAATTAGTCATGGAATCTATGCTTGGCATATAGTTTACATTCAATAATAATATTACAATAATCAATATTTGTATAGCATGGTGCAGTGTACAAAGCATTTTTCTTACTACCGTATGGAGGAGGTAGTGAAAAAAATACTAGGTGAATTAAAGAGGAATCTCAGCTGCCATGAATCTACTAGTAACTCATGGAGCTAAATATCCAGCACCTTCCTCTCTTCTGAACTTCAGTCCTGCATCCATCACCAATAGCCTCTTGGACTTCTGGAACTAGAAGTGTCGGAGATAGCTAAACTCAACATTCAAAAAACAGAGCTGTGGTATTCTCTTCCTTTACCCCTGTAATATCAATTAAGTTGGGTGTCTTTGATTGAGTCTTATTAGGTGTTAAGCCCCAGGCCCAAACCCATATCTATTAGGTGCTAAGCCTATGTGGGCGTGAAGGGGAGTTGCTAAGACCAGAGCCAATAGTAAGAGCTTAAGTTCTGGTCGCTCAGATGATGTTTGATGACAGCTAAAGGGTGCATAAAAAGAGAGAACAGAGCTGTTTGCTTAGGGCTCTCACTCTTGAAGGTGTGTTGTTATGGAGACTCTGGGCAGTTGTAGTTAAGAGCCCTCCAGCTTGTAAAACCCTGGTAACTGTATATTGTGATTTTGTCAGACAGAAGTCTGTCTGTTAATTCGTGTTTATTTACTCTGTTTGTATTTGCTCTGAAGTTCAGGGTGATGGCTTTTCCCCCTGAGCTGAGTGAATGATATTTGTATGTTGGATTAAAGTAAGATTGTTAACCCCTTAATGCTGCTTTCCTTAGTAAAGCAGATCAAAAGAATCTGGGCTTGCAGTGTTCTTGTTGTTGAGCTTGTGTTGGTTTTTCACACCGCGCCCCCCCAGCAGCTGCAGGCCAAGTTGTTGCAACAACCCCCAACCCACTGCTCTTTGAAAATTTCCTATTCCTGTTCAGGGTACCACTATCTTTCCAGTCTCCCAGGTTCCTCATCTCAGCACTATCATTAACTCTTTAATCTCCCTCACCCCACACATCCAATCAGTTGTCAAATCTTGATGTCTCTACTTTCAAAACTTCTCTCTCATCCACTCTTTCTCTCCACCCTACTTCAGGTCCTCATCACTTAAGATTATTGCAAAGGCTTTCTAACTGGTCTCCTGGACTCCCTTTTCCCCATTCCAGACCACACAGCTGCCAAAGTCATTGTCCTTAAGTACAGATCTGACCACATCACATCTACTCAAAAAACTCCAGTGGCTCCCTATGGCCTCTAAAATCTAATGATCAAACATAAACTCCTCCATGTGGCTTTTAAAGTCCTTCACAAGCTGGCCCCATCCTATATTTCCAGATGCATTATATATTACCCTCCTTCCTAAGCGTCTTGGTCTAGCCACACTGGCTTTCCTTCAGATCCTTTCTGATGCCCTTGATCCCCTAACTCTGTGGCTTTGTTCTAACCTATGTCCATTCCTGGAAGGTACTCCTTCCCTATTTCATCCTACAGAATTTCACTTTCCTTCAAGACATAGTTCAAACAACCTGCTTCTCTGCATGTAGTCTTAACTGATTCCCCCTAACTGCTACTGCCTTGAATAATTACCGTTTATTCAGCTACCTTTAATTTTGTATTTATCCTGTATATACGTAGGCATGGATATAACATCTCCTCAAATAGAACATAAGCTCATCGGGAGGATGGATTGTTTCATTTTTTTACTTGTTTCATCAGCACCTAGAACTGTGCCCAGCATATAGCGGATGCTTAATAAGTGCTTGTGGAATTGAATTAGGCTGTTTACAGAATTAATTTCACACTTGCTAGGCCCATGGTCACAGAAAAGAAAGGTCATGGAATATAAATATTCCACGGAGAGCCTGGGTTCAAATTCAGACTTTGCTCCTTCTAGCTGTGTGACCTTCTGTTTCCTCTTCTTTTAAAAAAAAAAACAGTGGGAGGGAGCGGTGGGCTAGATGATTGTTACTCTCCCTTCAAACTCCAAAGGCCAAGACCCTACGACAGAGGAGATGTATGTCAAAATACCCCTAAGTGCAAGCCAAGCGTCCTACCTTGGCAGGCGGGCCCGCGGAAGCAGGGAAGCCACGCTCCGCCCCGGGCAGGACGGGGTTAACCGAATGAGCCCTGAACCTGGTTAGTTACAGCTTCCAGTTTGGAGGCCTTCAGGCCGGAGTGTGCGCAGGAGCTAGCAGAGTGAGCAGGGCTGAGCCCGCCCCACACCCCTCCCTCGCAGGACGGGGTTAAGCGAGGGCGCCCTCTAGTGGTCGATCGAAGCTTCTCCAGCTTTCAGGTCAGACTGTGCGCAGGCGTTTGCAGAGCAAGCCGGCTAGGCTCCGCAGGAGCTCAGCCTTACAGAACTGCGTGTGGCACGACGGGGTTAAACCAAGGAGTCGACGGGCATAGGCGTGCGCAGGCGCTCTGAGAGCGGGGGGGTGGGTAACGGGAGGAGCGCGCAGGCGCACGACGGTGGGAGACGTGTCCCCAGGACTGGGTGGCCGGAAGTGGCCCGTGCGGAGCTGTAGCCGGAGCTGGCCGGGTTTTGCAGGCGTCCGCCCCGTCCGTCCGTGTTGTCTGTCCGTGCAGCCGGCCCCCAGGATGCTGAAGAAGTTCGACAAGAAGGACGAGGAGTCCGGTGAGGCACGGGGGCGGCTCTGGGACCCCGGGCCTGATGCAGGGCGGAGGGGGGCTACCCGCCGGTTCCGGGTAACGGGCCGGGCCGGCCGGGCGGGGCAGCCAGGCCCGGGCGGGAGATCTGCCGGGGCTGGCTGGGTGGGGGGCGTCCTCACTGCCTGATGTCTGACAGGTCAGGAACCCGAGTTGTTTGGGGAGCACTTCATCTCTTATCTAAAGGGAAGGCACAGCGGGGACGAGCCCCCTTCAGCAAGCCCCTTCCAGGTGCCAAGCCCAGGTGAAAAAGCTGGACAGACCCTGTCTGCAAAGAGCTTATCTTCTACTTTGCAGCATGTCACATAATTAAATACAGGATATGGGTGGGGGGGTCATTGACAACACTGGAGGGAGCAATATGTCACAGATAGTTAAATACAGGACATGTGGGGGACATTGACAACACTGGGGGGAGCAGCATGTCACAGATAATTACAGGACATGGGGGGACGGGACATTAACAACTCTAGAGGGAGCAGTGTATTCCCAGATAATTAAATTCACTGGATAAGGTGGAGGGGACATTAATAACACTCTGAAGGGGATGCAACAAGGGATATTAACAGCCCTCATTGACAAAGTCTGATAGAATAGAGAAGTTCCGTCATTCATCCAACAAGCACGGTGCTAGGCACTGAGCAAAAAACAAAACTGTGCGTTCTTAAGGGTTTATATTCTGTTGGAGTTAACAGCATGTGTACATACAAGCAAATGCAAAATACATCCAAAGTAAATAAATAGTTTAGGAGATGAGGTAAGGAGATACAGTAGCAGCTGCAGGGATGTGTAGATAGTGTTATTTGAACCAAGCTTTCAAGATCGCTGATTATTCTAAGAGTCAGAAGTGAGGAGGGTACACTTTTTGCAGATACAGGAGACAGATTGTGCAATGACATCAATATGGGAGATGGAGCCTGTGTGTGTGTGTGTGTGAGTGTGTGTGTGTGAGAGAGAGAGAGAGAGAGAGAGAGAGAGTACTCAGGGTAGTTTGGCTGGAATGAAAGGTGATGTGTAATAAGTCAGGAAAGATAAGTTTGGAGTGGATGTGAAGAGCTTGTGATACGAATTGAAGGAGATTTTGTTTTATCCTAGAGGTGATAGGATTGGAACTTTTTGAGCAGTGGAGTGACCTGGTCAGGCTTTGCTTTAGTAATATCACTTTGGTAGCTCTGTGAGGGATGGATTGGGGAAGGGAAGCACTTGAGGGAAGAAGACCATCTGATAATCCAGGCAAGAGGTCACGAGCATCTGAAGTAATGGTAGATGTGTGAGTGGAGAGAAGGGGATGAATGCAAGAAATGTGGCAGAGGTAAAATTGACAACACTTGGCCACGTTGGATGGGGGCGGGGATGAAAGAGACTGAGTTGAGGTTACCTCCAAAGTTTCGAACCTGGGCTAGTACAATGGTGGCATCCTTTATAGCAGTTATAAAAGTTGAAAGGAGGAAGAGAGAGCACTCCAGGCATGGCTTCAGCCAGTGTGAGGTACAGAGGCTTTCACAGGATCATAGAACTGAGAGGTGGCAGAAATCTTAGAGAGTGTTTAGTCTGAACCCCTCGTTTGATAGGTGGGGAAACTTGAAGCCCAGAAAGGATGAGTTTACCCCTAGGTGGCACAGTAAGTACCAGAGTCAGGACTTGAACCCAAATTAACTGATTCCAAATCTCTTCATTTATTTATTTGTTCATTTATCCATTCATTACATCATTCTGTCTTTCATATTAGTAACTTAACAAAATGTTTACTATGCAAAGAGATGTCAGTCAGTCAGCTAGCATTTATTATGTGCCACCTGTGTGCTAGGCACAAAGATAAATGGAGTAGATGCCTTCAAACAACTTATAACTAATAGTAACCAAAAAGTATTCAGATATAATACATGTTAAATAATTGTAAGTGTGTAAAGGGAATGTCAAAAGTAGTCTGAGATCAGATGAGACACATCACTTCGAGCTATCTAGCTTGGGGCAAGGAGGAGATGAATGGGAATTCAGGATAGGCTTCCTGGAGGAAGTGGCATTTAAACAGGATTCTAAGCAGAATAGGTAGGATGTCAGAAGATAGAGATGGGTGGAGGAAGATTTCCAAATTTAGAAAATAACATAAGTAAAAGTTCAAAAGTAGAAAAATTCATGTCAACTTAGGAAACAGTGAACTACTCTAATTTCACTGAAGTGTGGAGTACTTGGGGGGGGAGTAGAGTGAAATAAAACTGGAAAAGCAAGAAGGTCCCAGATAGTAGCAAGCCTTGAATGCCAGCCTGAGAAATTCAGAGACAATGATGCTGTCTAAGTTGAAGTATTCATAGGATTACAGGTGTAGAGCTAGAAAAGACTGAAGGGTCATCTAGTCCAGCCCTTTTTATTGATGAGGGAATTGAAAACCAGAAACATGCTTTTACTTGCTTAATACTTACTCAGGTAGTAAGTATTCGGCACTTGAACTCAGGTCTTCTGCAAATCCAGTTCTCTCCCTGTTGCACTGTGCCATCCTTGTTCCTGTCCTATATTAGATAGGATACTTACTGCTCCCTGGAAGTTAATTAGCAGGAAGGACATAAATCCAGAATACCAGGACCTGGGAGAGTTTCTGCCCTTTTGGGACCCCTTCTGTCGAGTATAAACTTTGGCAGCACTATAGTTAGAGGGAGGCGGAGGAAGGGCAGAAGTACGTCATAAACTGTTCAACTGTGGATTTGAGATGCTTTTCATGACATACCAAGAATCTGAGACAGAAATTGGAACTGAAGCCTGGAATCCAGAGTATACTCCTTAACAGTAATGTTGGCTTATGCACATGAATGTAGAGAGGGCACAGAAAACCATAGGAGGGGTTTTCTATGCTTACCCGTGGATAGGGTTGCATAATTCACAGATGATCTTAAAAGGTCTTCCTGGTTCCCTTAGTGCTCAGGTCTATCATGGATGGACTCATGGATGGACTACGTGGACTACACTCATCTGTGTAGGGCATTCCTGCCACAGTCCTGCTCAAGCCTTTGCAAATGTTTCTCTAGCTATTGAATTAGGATTCAAAGACTCATCCCACTCAGGACATGGATAAAGGTGACACTTAGGAGGATAAGAGTCACTTTTCTCTACTACGTTAAGCTAATACTGTGTTCGTTATAAAGCCCTTGACTTACAGGTTTTCTTGTCTTCTGTCACTTTTTTTCTGAACTGTTTGTATTTCAACAGGCTCAATTCTATACTCTCCTGCAATGTTTCCAGCATTCTCTGCCTACCTGGTAAAATTTGACTAGATCATTTCATCTTTTTGTGCCCTGAAGTTGTTTTCTTTGCATGTTCATTGGCATTGAGTAAAGCTAAAGTTTTTTGCATAGGATCATCTCTTCTTCCAGAGCTAACATCCTCAGGAGACCATTATTGAAATTTTCTTACTTAACTAGAGGGGGATGATAGAGTAAACCTAGAGGAGCCTTGTGCATGTTTCTTTTCTTTTTTAATATCTTATTTTTTTCCCAATAACGTGAAAAAATAATTTTTAACATTTGTTTTTAAAATTTTGAGTTCCAGATTCTTTCCCTCTCTCCCTTATCCTACCCTGAGACAGTAAGCAATTTGATATAGGTTATACATGTGTAATCATGCAAAACGTATTTCCATACTAGTCATGTTATGAAAGAAAACACAGATCAAGAGAAAAAAAAACCATGAAAAAAATAAAGAAGATGAAAAACAGTATGCTTCAGTCTGTATTCAGACTTCATCAGTTCTTTCTGTGGAGATGGATAACATTTTTCATCATGAGTCCTTTGGAATTGTCTTGGATCGTTGTCTTGCTGAGAAGGGTTGAGTCATTCGTAGTTGATCATAGCACAGTGTTGCTGTTACTGTGTACAGTGTTCTCTGAGTTCTGCTCACTTCACTTTGCATCCGTCCATTTAAGTCTTTCTATTTTTATCTGAAATGATCCCATTCTTCGCTTCTTATAGCACAATAGTATTTCATTACAATTGTATACCACAGTTTGTTTAGCCATTTCCCAAGTGATGGGCATCTCCTCAATTTCCAATTCTTAGCGCCACAAAAAGAGCTGGTATAAATATTTTGGTACATATGGGTCCATCTTCCCTCCTTCCTTCCTTCCTTCTTTCCTTCCTTCCTTCCTTCCTTTCTTCCTTCCTTCCCTCCTTTCTTCCTTCCTCAGACCTATTACAGTGTTGTTGAATCAAAGGGTATGCAGTTTTATAGCCCTTTGGGCAAAGTTCCAATCTGCTTTCCAGAATGGTTGGATCAGTTCAAAACTCTACCAACAATGCATTAGTGCCCCAATTTTCCCACATCCTCCTGCGTTCTTGAGGGGGCAACCTTGGACTCATCCTTGCTGTTTCCCTTATGGCCAGTAGTGCTGAGTAGAAACTGAGTAGAAGCAGTTTACTGATTTCCCTCTCTGCTGTAAGAGGTTGGATGTCTGTATGAACAGCAGCAGCGTGTGAAAGGAGCCTTGGCTGGGGACTCAGAAGGCCTGGCTTTGGTCTCAGCTCTTCTACTTCCTCCTTGGGGGACCCCAGACAAGTCACTTAACTTCTCATTTTCCTCATTTGTAAAATGTGAATAGTAACATTACCTACCCACTGTACGGGCTTGTGTGAATCAAACAAGGTGATATATATGAAACACTTCGTTATCCCTAAAGCACCGTACAAATGTCAGCACTAGTAATTATCCTCTGTCTTAGTTGTGCCCTGTCATTTCCCTGAATTCATTTCCTCTGTGATTCCTAGTTTTCCAAAAACCTTCCAAAAACATCCTTCTTCCCTAAAATTGACCTTTCTAATCCAGGGACCCCATTAGCATGCCAGTAAGAATAGGGAGGTCTATTCTCAAGGGTCAAGAATGGTTGAAAAGGAAGGAGAGGGAGGGCATGCTATGAGAGTTTAGGAAAGAGACTATCTTCTGGGGAAACCTTTATGGAGAACGTCATGGTTAAAATTTGGCCTTGAAGTGCAGATAGGAAGGGATTCAAAGCCAGAGTCAAGGGCTGGGGAGAAGAACATTCCTTAAGGGTTTATTGTGTGCCAGGAGTGGTACTAAGAGCTGGGGAGACAAATACACATAAGCAAGAGCTTCCCTGTGGGCAGCTGGGGGGTGGAGGGGAATTCCACCCATCAAGGACAGCTGCAAAGAGGGAAAGGATGAGGATTGGTGGGAGTGGGAGTATGCTGTGGAGACTGGCCAGAAAGTTTCATGGAGTCTCCATTCTAGGCCAGATAACCATGATAGGGTCTGAGCTTAAAGTTCCTGTAGTATGGAGGTGACAGTGATAGCCATAGAGTAGTAGGAGGTAGGACTGAAAAGGGAAATTGGGGCCAAATTGTGAAGAGCCTTGAGTGCCAGGGTCAGGAGTTGCAGTTTTTTTTCTGTAGGCTGTGGTGAAGTTGTCCTCACTTGTAGTGTCTTCTCTATATCTGGGAGGTTGGTGAGGTTCAGTGACAGAATCTAGTATTCACCATTCTGTGTTCACTGTCAACTTTCAGGTGGAGGCTCAAATCCATTTCAGCACCTGGAGAAAAGTGCAGTGTTGCAGGAGGTAAGTTCCATTCTTTTCTTTATTCTTTGTTCCTTCAGCTTTGAGAAGTAAACCTAACTCAGATGGAAATAAAATATGCCAAGTATTGGTGGAAAGTGAGCTAGAGAAAAATCCTCTTAATTTGGGACATTAATCCCTGAGTAACTTGGCAGCATCTCATGCTCCGAGAGAGTCCCAATCATGCCAAGTTTCCTTTGCCAATGTTGATTTCTCTGTGTGCATGTAACTTTCTTTGGGCTTTAGTTAAGAAGGCAGTAGAGAGTCCAGAGCTGGATTTTTGCAGGGGTTATGCTCCTAAATTCCACATATCTGATTTCTGTGGCTGGCTAAGTCTGTTGTGGTTTAGGGCGAAATTATTTGAACCATAGGGTGAGAATTTTCTGGGATGGTGGATGGAAATATCTGGTTTGAAACAAATGTCTGAATAGATTTCTATTTTATGTTTACTAGAAGCTTTTTAGATCTTGTAGCTCTCGCTCAGAATATCAAACCCATGTTTTGTTTTCACTGGAGGTTTAATACCCTCTGCTTCTCCTAGGAATAGAATTTATACAAACAACCACAGAAAACATAAAAATTGAGCAAGGAAGCTGCAGGGCATATGGGTGAGATTCACCTTGGGCCCTCCTCGGCCTCACTTCGGCTCTGATATTTTGTAGGAGAAGATGAAAGCTCTACAGGCCCAACCCCAGGACAGTTAGCATAGCTAACGTGACCCTGGTTTCTTCTCTTGCCAAGAAAGATCACAAAGTTAGCTTTCAACTGCTTGCTTAGAGCAACAGTGTAATAAAGTTGGTGTTTTGTACTTCTCTCACCCTGTGACTCGCAGACTCCCATTTCCTCCCCTTTCGTCATGATTCAGAATCACTATACAGGTCTGAGCTAAGATTAATTACTAGTGCTGACATTTATAAAGTACTTCATGGCTAACAGTGTTTCAGATACATCACCTTGTTTGATGCTCCCAAGCTTGTAGGGCAGGCAGGTAGTGTTTCTATTCACATTTTTACAAAAGAACATGAGAAGTTAAGTGACTTTCCCAGGGTCTTCCAGGGAGGGAGTAGCAGAACTGAGACCAAAGCCAGGCCTTCTGAGTCAGGGCTCCTTCCACATGCTGCTGCTGCTCACACAGATGTCCACCCTCTTACAGCCGAGAGGGGAAGCAGAAAACTGCTCCTGCTAAGGGTCTGCTTTGTCCTGTCCAAGCGCTGCTGGCTGTGTGGGAGTGGTGAGGATGAGGCTGGCCCTGCCCTCTCGAGAAATGTGCACAGGACAAGCTCCTTTGTGCTTACTCTGGCTTCCCCTCCTCAGGCACGCATCACTGTTTCTTTCTCCTCCTCCTCAGCTGAGTTCTTCATTTCTGCTTCATTGATAAAATTGAAGTTGTTTGTTACAACTTTTATATTGTCCTTTGTTCTCTCTTCCTTTTTTTAAGTCTCTGGGAAAGAGGTGACCCTTCTCCACATGAAGGCCAGTCCTTCTGCTCGCACCCTTGATTCCCAGGGCATACCCATTGCTTGATTCCCTCACTCACCTTAAGTATCCTTATTTACTGCCCCTCTGCCCCTTCCCTATTGCCTACAGCCATGTTTAGATTTCTTCATTTATTCTCCATGCCCTTAAGTTATGGCACTACATCCCTTCTCATCTTCATAGCAAGACTCCCGGAAAAAGTTCTCTCCTCTCCTTGTCTCTACTTCCTCCCCCTCCCCCCACCAAGTTTCTGACTCCACCAAGACCCTGGTGTTTCTATAAGGGAACTGTCCTGGGGGCTTTTCCCACTCTGGGAGACATCTGTACTCCAGGGGCAGAAGGTAGATCATGATCTGGCAAGGGAGACTGGCAAGGAACAGCAGGTCCTAGGAGAACCAGGAGAGAACAGTGTCTTAGGAGCCAGGAACAGAGAGTCTCAGAAGAATGGATGTCAAAGCATGTCTGAAGTTGCCGAGTGGACAAGGATGAGAAAAGGCCGTTGAATTTAGCTTTTGTTAATTGCCTGACATCTCTCCTGAATGTTTTGTCAGCGTGTCCAAAATGTAATACACTGTCTTCTCCTTTAAAACTGCCTCTCCTCCAGATGTCCTTAGTTCTGCTGCAGGCCCCACGATCTGCCCACCTCTGTATATCCTCAAGCGTGGAGTCATCCTTGGCTTGTCATTCTCTTTGGCCCCAGGTTCTCTCCCAGTGGAAGGATCCTTTCCTCCCCTTATGTTCCTTGTGATTTCAGGTCTGCATCTTGACTAGTAATGACTGAATTTGCTTAGCTGTTTTCTTTCCACCTTATAACCTGACATGCTCCTGGTTATGAAAACTACAATATGGTGACTACAGCTGTTTTTGGAATGGAACTGAGAGTTGTAGGAGGCTTAGTTACAAATCTTGTAAAAGGCTGCATAGAAAGTGGGAAGTTCTTAGGCCAGCCCTTTCTGGACTGTTCTGGTTGGCACCTTTATTAACTTATTAATTACCAGGTTTTTCCACCCATAAGACCATGTTTATAATAGACTAATGATGTTTAATCAGTACATTAACTAGCCAGATTGGAGGGCTTAAAGCCCGAAGAAAAGGTTTGCAAGGCTGGCCCTTTCCTTATGTATCATCTAATTGTCTTGGTTGCTTCTTCTTTTTAGGCCCGAGTATTTAACGAGACTCCTATCAACCCTCGGAAATGTGCCCACATCCTCACCAAGATCCTCTATCTCATAAACCAGGTAATGGGGTGAGGTGGAGGCTGGAGGATGGTGATGAGGCAGGCAGGCATGACTGTCAGTGCTGCCAGAGTCAGTGTCACCTGCTGGCTCTTTGGTGGGCTCTGTGTAATGAGGGCATAGTTCTGTTCTAGTGCTCCTACTGCTCCTGCTTCTGACCTGTTTTCTTGGGAGGAGATTTCTGCAGAGTTCCTTAATCAGGGCTGTGATTTGCTAGGAAGACTGGCCTGACCCTCCTCCCCACCACAGAGCTCAGGAAACTTAATTTTATTGTCTCTTGGTTCTTTCAGGGGGAACATCTGGGGACAACTGAAGCAACAGAGGCCTTCTTTGCCATGACCAAGCTTTTTCAGTCCAATGATGTAAGTGTTTCCGGTGACACTTTCTTAGATTTCATAGATAAGTCTGTCTACAAAATGAATTGTCCTGGCTTGTGTCCTAAGCAAATAGAATGAGAGAGGAGAGAACAGGAGGGATTTCAGCAAGCTCTCTGCAGGTGACACTGAGTCCTGCCCCGCCAGCTCTCCTTGGAATTTATGGTGTTACCTTGATGATGGCATGGGCTGTTAGTCTGTTTCACAGCATCCTCTTTCCCTCATTCTACTTGTCTGTGCTATGGTTCTCAAGACAGAACTTCATTGGATTGTCTGAAGCTCTCCTGTTGGCAGCAGGGTCTGTTGTCCATGCAGTGCAGCCTGAGCTTGGAGAAGTTTTCCTCTCTCCCAGCTGACCCTGGAAATGGCCCTGGGCGGTTGTGTGTCCCTGGAAATGGCCCTGGGCAGTTGTAATGCAGTACAGAATGACCCATTGGAGAGGGGCAGGCCTTCTAAGCTTTGGCTTTCCCAGATCTCTGAAGAGTCAGTAGAGAATTACAGGAAAAGGATGAAGTCACAGAAAGTCATGTTATTTGACATCTGCAAAAGCACAGGTTTCTTCCTGAGGCACCTGTGACTGACTAGGGGATTGGCATCTTTGAGAACAAACTGATGGTGGGGATTTGGAGAGTAGTAAGGGAAGCTGCCTTCCCCCACGTGGCAAAGATTATTCTGTGTGCAGAATCTCTTTTTAAGTTGTGATATAAGTAATGAGACTTTTTCTAAATTTGTTCATAGCCCACTCTCCGAAGGATGTGTTATTTGACAATCAAGGAGATGTCCATCATTGCTGAGGATGTTATCATAGTCACCAGCAGGTTAGTTTTGGGGATTAGAAAGAAGTAGTCCATCCAGAGGACAGAGTCGTGCCACCTTTGCTCTTCAGACCCTCTCTCCTCCGTAGACTGCTACTGATGCCACAGGAGTAGGCTTCTGGGGCTTCTCTCTCGCCATGTGTTCTAGTCGCCACTGGGGCTTGGCTCTTGTTTAACAATCCTAGTTTCATTTTGTTTCTGTTGCCTCAGGGTTGATATGACTTATACACGGGGGGGGGGGGGGGGGGGGGGGTGTCTCTGTACTGTGACACCGTGAGAGATTGCTTCTCACTTTTACAGTTTGACCAAAGATATGACTGGAAAGGATGATAACTACCGAGGCCCAGCCGTGCGTGCCCTCTGCCAGATCACTGACGTGAGTCCTCTTTCCACACCACCAAGCTTATCTTTCTCCTCTTTGTTTCCACTTCCCTGATTCTCAACCTAGATTTCTTAGGTCTGTCTGTGACCTCTCTGTCCTTGTTTCTCCCCCTTCTCTCCTTTCCTGGTGTTAATGAAGCACACTCGCCCTGCCTTTCTTCACAGAGCACTATGCTGCAGGCCATTGAACGCTACATGAAGCAGGCCATTGTGGACAAGGTGCCCAGTGTCTCCAGCTCTGCCCTGGTGTCCTCCTTGGTATGAACGTCTTAATGGGGGAGTCTGAGGAAGTAGTGAATAGCTTAGGATTAGAGATATTTAAAGAAAAACCAAAGCCATCACCTTTCTAATTTATCCCAAATCTGTGTAAAAGCCAGAAAATGTTTTTTTCCCTCATCTCTTCCACCTAAGAAAGTCTGGTTTCAGCAAGAAGGGAAGGGTTGAGTGAGTTAGGTTTCATTCTTTCTGGGGGTAACAGCATTGGGGCAGCTGTAGGTTTGCACAAACCACTTGTTACTTACATAACTACAAACTTATGCCATCAGGAAAAATAGATGTGTATTGTGTGTTGATACTGGGGGACCTGATATCTATCCATGTAGTAGTAAGTACTACATAGTCAGGGTGCGGGGTGGGAAGTCTGGTGGGTGCCTGACAAAACGTGTGAGGTCTAGCTGAAGGATAGCAGGAAATTCAGAAAGGCATCACAGTCCTCTGATAGCCACAGTTAATCCTCTTCCTTGATGGCCTGATCTTCTTTTCTTCCCAGCATCTGCTGAAAAGCAGCTTTGATGTGGTGAAGCGATGGGTGAATGAGGCTCAGGAAGCAGCCTCTAGTGATAACATCATGGTCCAGGTGAGGGCCTTAGAGCAGCTCCAGGCCTGCGGAAGGGAGGGATTCTTTCGGTATTCAGGCACATACAATTTTATTAACTCGTTTAGCACAGGGCCTGGCTCTCAGTAGGCACTTAATAAATGTTGGTTGATTGACTGATTAAGTGCTCCACGCCATACCACCACGTCATCTGAGCCCTGGCTTGAGAGTTCTCATTCCTGCTTAGCCATTGATTTGCATTGTGATCACTACCTTCCTTCTCTGTGTCTCTTCCGTATCAGTAAATGAGCTGAATACCATTCTGCTTCATGGAGTTACTATAAATAAGGGTGAAATCTTACCTAGTAAAAGCTCAGAGCTCTTGTAGGAAGAGTCATGTAAACAGAGCTTCTGACCTGTGCCATCTTAGGCAAAGGACTTACCATGCCTGAGCCTCAGTTTTCTCATCTGTAAAATAGAGGGCTTGGCCTGAACAGTCTCTGAAGTCCCTCCTAGGTCTAGCTCTATGAACCTCTGGTCTGATCTAAGCTGTATTTCTGTCTCTGGTCCAGTACCACGCCCTGGGTCTCCTTTACCACGTGCGTAAGAATGACCGCCTGGCCGTCAACAAGATGATCAGTAAATTCACCCGGCATGGCCTCAAGTCACCCTTTGCTTATTGCATGATGATCCGTGTTGCCAGCAAGCAGCTGGAGGAGGAGGATGGCAGGTAAAGAAGTTTATTTCTCCTTGAATATATACTTCCCTCACCAATGTTGTATTTCATTGGCCAAGTCTGTGCCATTCTCTTTTACAGCCGAGACAGCCCTCTGTTTGACTTCATTGAAAGCTGCTTGCGCAATAAGCATGAGATGGTCGTGTATGAAGCTGCCTCTGCCATCGTCAACCTGCCTGGCTGCAGTGCCAAGGAGCTGGCACCAGCTGTGTCAGGTAATCATGGCTCAGGGTGGGAAGTTCATTGGGCATGGTGGAAGCATGACAAGGGAAGAGGCTCCTCTGGAGGACCTTCCCTTGGTCATCCAGGAGGAGTACTTGGGAGACTGCATAAACTGACATTAAATCTACACTATGTGTCTGCCACTGTGGGGAATAGAAGTAAAAGCTCTATTCAGCCTCAAAGAACTTAGAGTCAAATCGTAGGCTGATCCTTCCAGAGCTAGAAGGAATCTCGGAGGCCATCTAACCCAGTCTCCTTGTTTTACATATGGGGAAACTTAACCAGAAAGGTGACGTCCCTGGCCCAATGTAACTCAGGTAGGCAGTTTCAAAAGTGGTATTCAGATGCAGGTCCCTGGACTCTGGAGCAGCATTCTAGGCCTTCTCTTGGGTCCTACAACCTTGTTTGGTAGAGAAGACTTACACACAAATGATTAGAGTAAGACAGACAGAATGAAATACTGAATCAGGTGGCACAGAAAATAAGTGCCTGGGAATTCAGAAAAGGAAAAATCACTGCACCCGAGGTAGCAAAACAGTGCTTCACAGAGGAAGTCAGGTCCTGAGGGATAGCAGCGATCAGGTAAGAAAGGTGGAAGAGAGAGGAGGAGGAGGACGTTCAAGGCTGAGGGGCGGTGTGAAAGCCCAAGTGTAGGGATGGAGCAAGTGAAGTTGAAAGTCTTTATGTGGGATGCTCCTTTTTCTCCAGTGAAGTCTTAGCATAGCATAATTTGTGTAGATGATATGACAAGGCTAGAAAGAGCTTTCCTTTGCCTCCTTAGAATAGTATTAAATTCAGAGTAGTATTTATTAATGGCCTTTTTGTATAGGGCTTAAGTGGCCAGGAAACCTTTTCCTCTTATTAAGTTCAGTAAGGAAATGGAAGCAGCTTGGGGGTGAGGATGCTGTAAGGTGGTGGGGGCGGTATGAGAATTTGAGTATGAAACAGATAACTCTGAATGCATAGCTCTCTTAAACACCTTACTACACACTGCCTCCACACATGGTCTCTTTCCTCTTGGTTCTCCTTGTCACTTGGCAAAGAGACCAAAATAACATGTATCTTCATACAGTGCTCCAGCTCTTCTGCAGCTCCCCAAAGGCCGCACTGCGATATGCCGCTGTTCGCACCCTCAACAAGGTAGGATCCTGGGATGTGAAGGAGAGAGGTTTCTGCATGGGGGAATAAGGGATTCAAGCCTAGGACAACTAGGGGACTCTCTTGAGCTTTCTATTTTTTTGGAGAAGGAATCAACTCTTTTTTTAAGTGGACCTTACTCTGAACCTAAAAGTAAATGGTGAAATGGTTAGATTCCCAGGAAGAAAATCTTGGAAAACTTCCCTTGATGCCTTTGGATTTGAGAATCATAAAGGAGACAGGTACAAGAGGCCTAACTTCTCATTCTTTTTTCAAACAGGTTGCAATGAAACATCCATCAGCTGTGACCGCCTGCAACCTGGACTTGGAGAACCTAGTAACAGACTCAAACCGAAGCATTGCCACCCTGGCCATCACTACCCTGCTCAAGACGGGCAGTGAGAGCAGCATTGACCGCCTCATGAAGCAGATCTCCTCTTTCATGTCAGAGATCTCTGATGAATTCAAGGTACTTAATGCAGAATGGGCTCCGCATGTAAGAATGTGATTTTCGAATGGTTTGATGGGGTCTAGACTGCATTGTGAGTGGAAAATTCTAATTAAGATGAAAGCATATAGTCTTGTGTTTATGGGGCAATTTGTTTTCAGTTCCAGACAATCAGCTTACAAACTTTTAGAAAACTATGTATTCCTAAGTTAATGATTACCCAAATATCTCTAGCCTGCTGGGAGGGATGGATGTGCACCTAGTTTTCTCTCTGTCTCTGAACTTTGATATTAGGATTGGTCCCACACATGAGAGTCAGTCTGCAGAACTTCATCTTTGTGGGCTTCAGTCTCTGGTGTGTTGGATCTATGTAACCTTTTCTATGGCCATAGCATTCTGAGACATTCATTGCATTGCTGGCCAGGCCAGCCCATCCTTCCTAGGTACGTCACTAAGGAGGGGAAGGAGAGGAAAAGAATCCACTTGAGTCTCACATTGTAGCTTTGAGTAGAGGCAGAGTTGTGTGGGAAGAGACTCCTTGCTTAGATTTGGGGCTAGTAAATCTAGCTTGCCTTCCATCCTAAATGCCTCAGTTCTGGAATGCCACTGGCTCACACTTCTCCCTCTAATTTAGGTTGTGGTTGTCCAGGCCATCAGTGCCCTGTGTCAAAAGTATCCTCGAAAACATGCAGTCCTTATGAACTTCCTGTTCACCATGCTTCGGGAAGAGGTGAGACTGAGAAGCTGGGGTTGGAGGCGGATCACCCAGTTAAGTGTCTGACACTCACTTTGAGCCAAATTACTTTTCTTTTTATCTTAGTTCCTCACTGATTCCTCCTTCAGGCTAAAGAGAAAAATCCCTACTTATTCTCCTCTCCCTCTGGCCCTCAAAAAAAAGTCCATAGTGATGTTATAATGAGGTGGTATCTGTGTCACTTTCGACTCTTACGGACAGATGGAATGGAAACACTAAGTGTTGTTAATAACATTAATAGGATAATTACTATCCCTGGTTTCAGAGAAATAGCAAACTGCCTAGGAGCTGCACTACTGAGGAAGTAGGGAGGCACTCTTCTGTGGTTTGGTTGTCTGCCTATGAGTCTCTAGGACAGTGGGTCTCGTAAAGGGCTTTCATAGGTATTTGTGTGATGGTTTCTTGAAATATTTACAACTATATTTTTGTTTCAGCCACAAAATAGTAATTGATTTATTCTTAATTGGTATCTCTTTACTTCTAACTAGTGGCAAGCAGGAGCAGGTGGGTTAGATGTGATCCACCAGTCTTTGTCCTTCCAAAATGATACATGAACTGAGAAAATTTAGAACAGTTAGTAAAGTGGGACCCGGGTCCATGTATCAGCTTTCTTGCCTTGAGTGTTACTGCTAGTTCAGGAGAAAGTGGTCTGCATGCCCGACTTTCTACTTCGTTGCAGGGTGGCTTTGAGTATAAACGGGCCATTGTGGACTGCATTATTAGCATCATTGAGGAGAACTCAGAGAGCAAAGAAACAGGGCTCTCCCACCTGTGTGAGTTCATCGAGGACTGTGAGTTCACTGTGCTGGCTACTCGAATCCTGCATCTCCTGGGCCAAGAAGGACCAAAGACCAACAATCCCTCCAAGTACATTCGCTTCATCTACAACCGTGTGGTCTTAGAGCATGAGGAGGTCCGAGCAGGTGGGTCACAGGAATTATGGAGTGAAAAGTTCATCCAGCATGGATGGGGCTCATATGCCTGAGGCTAAAAAAGAGGAACGTGTGGTGACCACCTACCAATTATTGGGGGGAAGTGCTTTAAGGTGAAATCGAGCAGTATTAGAATTATAACAATAGGAATTGAGCTTTTGCTACAGTCTTTCTGACTATTTGGCTTTGGGGCTTGTGTCTTCTTGAGCATGGGGATAGCAGGCAGGTCAAATGGTAAGTGTAAATGACTCATTAGTGTTTTGTGCTATGACTATAGGTGCTGTTAGTGCTTTGGCCAAATTTGGAGCCCAGAATGAGGAAATGTTACCCAGCATTTTGGTGTTGCTGAAGAGGTGAGCCCCATGTCTGGGATGGGTCAGAGGTCTTTCTGCACCTGTATCTCATTAGGGCCAGACTCAAGTTCTCTGTGTTGTTTGACACTCCCACTCTGTCCCAGAGGCAACAAATAGTTTCTGTTCCATGTGTGACTGTGGACTAAAGGATTGGGGCTTGGTAGGGAGCATTGTTTCCTAACAGATAAAGTCATGGACAAAGTATAGTGCCCATCTCCAGTCCACATTAGTGTCATTAGGAATCAATCTCTAGGGTCCTAGTTTTGGTATTTCCTAAGTGATGAGTAGTGAGCCATGGTCCTTGCTTTCTCTAGAGTTAATAAAAATCAGCAAGCAATTAGAGAATCCTTATAGTGCATGAAAATGGATCTTGCTTGGATTTGGACATCCTCATTGCTTTTGTGTTTTGTCTCTAGGTGTGTGATGGATGATGATAATGAAGTGAGGGATCGAGCCACCTTCTATCTCAATGTTCTGGAACAGAAGCAAAAGGCACTCAATGCTGGCTACATTCTAAACGGTAACTGATTGAGAAACCTTAGGGGAGCCAAGCCTCTGGAAACTTGAACATCCCCAGGGTTACAGTCTCTCACTTAGCACAGGCAGGCTTCTGCTGGGGTTTCCGTCTTGTTATTCTATGACAGGGTGCCCTCTACTGGATTATCTCTTGGGACAATAGAATGCATGACTGGAAAGCTGAGGCTCTTTGGAGATAAACCTGAGCATCATCATGGTGCCAGTGCTGTGGGTGTGTTCTTCACACCAGAAAGAGGGGGCAGCATAGGGTGCCCACAGGCCTTCTCTGGGGAGTTCTTTCTTAGTGGATGTTCTGCCTAGCTTCCATTAGAATAAAAGCCAATGTACAGCCCTGACCTAACCTGACTGTTTTCTCCCTCACTTCTAGGTTTGACAGTGTCCATCCCTGGCCTGGAGAGGGCACTGCAACAATACACTCTAGAGCCCTCAGAAAAACCTTTTGACCTGAAGTCAGTTCCCTTGGCCACCACTACCATTGCAGAACAGAGACCAGGTAATGTCTTCCCTTCAACTCTGGGCAGGTATGAGTTGTGAGGAGAGCCTCAGCAGCCTGTGTTGACTGAGGAACCGCAGACTTGGAGCTAGCAGGAATGATTTTGTCATTTGTAAATAGGTCTTAACTCCTGCTATCGGTATCCTCGTTCATTGTAGGTCAAAGAGGCTGTTCTTAGAGACCAGAGGCTTTTGATGCCTGCCCTTACTCAGAAACTTTGTGCTAGGAAGAAATACTCCTATGTGTCATTGCTTTGTGGACTGTTGGTAGAACTGGGATGCATACCCCCAGACACTTCAAGGTCTTCCTTCTTTTAAAGCCATGGACAGCTGGGATGTCTGGAAAACTCCTGGATCATAGTAGTTAGGGCACTTTTACTACTAGTAGTGTAACTGTGGTCAGTCATTTTCCTCATCTGAAGAAGCATGGTTTGTGCCAGATGATCTGTCTGAGGCTCTTTCTGATCCCAAGAGTCTATGGCACTCCAGTCATAGTAACTAGACTATTACCACTTTATTAGTTATGTGTTTATTTCTTCCCTGTAGAGAGCACTCCCATCACAGCAGTCAAACAGCCTGAGAAGGTGGCAGCCACACGACAAGAGATCTTCCAGGGTAAGTCATGGGCGGTGGAGCAGGACAAGGCTCTTAGAGCCAGGGACAAATCTTCTAGATTTGTCAGTTTTGGAAAGTCAAGTTTTCCCTCAAAGTGTTGCCTCTTTGCTTCTAGTTGAAAGTCAAATGTCCATAGTGCCCAATCAATGCAGTGATAGCCATTAGCTCTCAAGGCAGGCATGGGGCCCTCTCGGTCCTCAATTACAGCTTGGAGTCAGTCCAAAGGCCACACTTGAGGACCTAGAGGGCCACATGAGGCCTCAAGGCTGCGGGTTCCCCACCCCTGGACTAGAATACCAATCCCATTTTTATACTCATCGAAGTCCTTTTTTATGATATACATATATGTAAGAAAGATCTAAACTAAGTTTCTCTAAATATAATCCTGCAGAATTTTTTGTTCTGTCCCACACCTCTACACCTACCCATACCTGAACTTCTGCCTAATGCTGCATCCATGTTAAATGCAGGCCTCCAGCAAGGTGTGCTGCCATTTACCATCAGTAGTGGCTGGTCTAATGCAGCTGTAAAAAACAAAAATAGAAACATTATTTGCTTATTTAAGACTGTTAGCAGTTAACAACTGAGTGAGTAGCACCTGCACAAACTATTCAGAGGTTGGAGGCTGGAGTGGTCAGGTGGGCTTTGTGAAGGAAGTAGGGTCTGTGTTGGTCATTGAAGGACTGGTAGAATTGGAATAGGTAGAAGGGAAGAAGAAGAAAGTGATCTAGGTAGAGTAAAAGCATGATGACAAGTGTGCAGGAGAGTTGGACCAACAGCGAGCGTCTAGTCGTGTATCTGTGTGCACACACATGTACATGCCTGCACATACGCACCTGTGTAGATGTGCGTGTGTTTTTATATGTACATTTGTGTGGCCGCACATACACACATCCATTCTTCCATGTGGGCATCAGCCATCTAAGAAGGCTCCACTGCATGCTTGTCACCCAACCTGCCGCAGGATAATGCCTTTTCTCTGTCCTAGTTGATAGGCCCTCCTGTTCCGGCCTTGTTGTTTACTTAGGCCATCCAGATCTCCTCTTCCTTCCTTTCAGCTGAGGACCCCATCTCACATTTCATAAAGACTGTCGCTATGAGCTCCTTCTTATCCTCTTCTGTTTGTCTCAAAACCCCTGAGGTACCCCACTCTCTCTCCTTATTTATCCCAGTCTCTGATGATGAGGAAGACCTTCTCTTTGATAAAACCAGCCCCTTCCATCTTCTGCAGCAGATTGCTCCTCTGGTTGTCCATCTCTCCCTCTCCTTCCCTACTGCCTTTAAATACATCCAAGTCTCCCTGATCCTTAAAAACCTTCACTGGACCTCCATGTCCCTTCAGGATGTCCTATATCTCTTCTCCCTTTTCAGCCAAACTCATAAAAAAAAAGTTGTTTAGTTAGTTCCACTTCCTCTTTTCTCATTGACTTTTTAACTCTTTGCAATTTGACTTCGATCTCACCACGCAGCTGAAATTTCCCTCTCTGAAGCTGCCATTGGTCTCTTAATTGCCAAGTCCAGTGGCCTTTTTTTATAGTCCTTGTCCTTCCTGACATCTCTGTGGACCACCCCCTCCTTCCTTACCAGTTTCATTTTATGTTGCTATCCATTCCACCTTCTAAGCTCCAGCCGAACTAGCCTTTTTGCTTCCCTAACATATGGTGCTTCCATCTCTTATTTTGACTTTGTACTACCTCCATGCCTATAATGTGTCCTAGCCTTGTCTACCTCTTATAGAATCTCCTGTTTCCCTCAGGACTCAGCTCAACCACCAACTCCTATAGGGAGCCTTTCCTGATCACTCCCAGCTGCCAGGACCCTCCCTAAACAACCTTGCATTTATTTTGTATTTATTCTTTGCGTATTTCCATACATATGTTTTGTCTCCTTTAATAGAATGTAAGCTTCTTGAGGACAAGGACTATTTCTTTTCTGTTTTTGCATCCATAGAGCCTCACAGACTGACTGGCACATAGTAGGTGTATTGAACATCTACTACGTTAAAAAAATAGATTTACATAATGAGAATTGGATGGAAACCTTTAAAGATTTATTTGGAAATCTAAACACTAGTAGCTGACATGAAATAGGGAGTCAAGTAAATGTTGCTTTTTGGCTTTCAGAACAATTGGCAGCTGTGCCAGAGTTCCGTGGGCTGGGTCCCCTCTTCAAATCTTCCCCGGAGTCTGTGGCTCTTACCGAATCTGAGACAGAATATGTTGTTCGCTGTACCAAGCACACATTTCTCAACCACATGGTGTTCCAGGTTGGTAGGGGAGGTGGGCTCTGAGTGAGGCCTTTAGGGTTTGGGCCAGGGTGGGGATGTGGACGTCAAGCTCTCCTTTCTTACCTCCCCTGATGAATGTTTGAGATGGCCCAGGATTGCCAAAGGGACCACATTAGCTTTGGTGACTCAGCAGCAGTGAAAAGAGGGTTGTCCCTCATTAGGTGGTGTTTTTCTTCCATGTAGGGAAAAGGATCTCAGGACTCCTTGAGAATGAGCATGAGGAAATAGAGTCTGGGGCAGAGTTTTCCTGGAATCTGAGAACAGAGTGCTAGAATTGTGATGGGGTGCTGGGACTTGGACCTCCCAAAATGAAGAGGTTTGGGGTACTGGGACCCCAGGAATGCCAAGTGAGAGTCACAGAGAATGAATTCATACATTCAAGCCATCTTTCAGTCAAGAGATAGTTTATTATAATGCCAATAGAAGTGGGAGAAGGTCCTTTTTGGGGAAATTTGCACCCTAATGGGGGTGAATCTAGAACTTATATAGAAAAGGGACATGGGAATGGAATGCTGGGGATACTAATTAGGTAATCCAAGGGTCCAGGTGTCTTTGGGAGCTATGGATGGGAAAGTGTAGGGGGTATACCAGACATAGAGGGAGAAAAGACAAGTCTTTTGTTTAGCTGCCAGAGGCATGGATCTTGGGCAAGCACCTGAGACAAGTTGCTTGGGCCAGGCACCCCTCTGTTCTGATAAAGGAATTACAGAGTCAAGCCTGCAACGAGGGAACATTTTCTCACAAGGTGGGGCAAGGCTGGGTTGTTTTCAGAGACAGTCTTAGGGCTTTTTGGGGTCTGGGTCCCACCACCTCACCAGTGGCATGAGCAGGGAGCAGTGGAGGCTGTTCCTGTGAGATCTGGTTAGGTGCCTAGAATACTTTAATGGTTCTCTCCCCTTGTCAGTTTGATTGCACAAATACCCTCAATGACCAAATCTTGGAGAATGTCACAGTACAGATGGAGCCCACAGAATCCTATGACATCCTCTGCTACATCCCTGCCAAAAGCCTGGCCTATAACCAGCCAGGGACTTGCTATACCCTCGTGGCATTGCCTGAAGGAGACCCCACAGCTGGTAAGCTCACTCCGAACACTGCCCACATCCTCAGAGGGAGGGACTTTAGGGGCTTGGATAACACTGTTTACCACAAGTGTGTTCGTTATGACTGGGAAATTTGGTTTTAGGATTTTAAGGATAGCATGTATGGGCATGCACAGATACCCCCTCCCAAGCATGACTTTCTCTTCCCAGTTGTGAAGTCACTAGTTTCTTGAGCATTATGTGGCTATCACCACCGCATGAAGTCTCCTCTCATTTTCCTTATGTTTTATAGTCTATTCTACATCTGTGAACGTTATAATAGGCACAGGGAAAACCTCCCCCTCACCATCAGTGCATAGCTTGGCCCTTAGTCCACACCTTGGAATTGCTCTTGGCCCTGTTGTCTTTTCTGATAATATAGGAGAACCCTAAAATTTAAAGAATCAGTCCGCCTCATGACTACTTGGCAGTAATGCCTCTGATCATGTCTGGAGTTATACTGACCATCAGCTTCTCCCAACAGTGGCTTGTACTTTCAGCTGCATGATGAAGTTCACAGTCAAGGACTGTGATCCCACCACTGGAGAGACTGATGATGAAGGCTATGAAGATGAGTATGTGGTAAGTGTCGGGTACCAGGAAACGTCAGTCTATGGCCAAGCACCCTATTCTTGAGAATGTCTAGACCAGTTTTTAGTCAGGGATTCCAAGGTGTCCTTGAACTTAAAGGGGAAAAAATGACATCTTTGTTTTCACTAACCCCTATCTGAAATTTAGAGTTTCCTTCAATAAAAAAAAACATTCTAAGAGGTGTATAGGCTACCCTAGACTGTCAAAAGGGTCCATGACATAAAAAAGGCTAAGAACCCCTGGTTGGACTATGTTCTCAGCTGTAGGTTTTCTGATTGGAATCCTCAGATTTGCAGAAGTTCATTGTATTATAAGTTAATGAAGATCTGAATATTTTGGCTTTGAAGACATATATTTCTTGCATCATTCAGTGATTCAATTCTGCTTTTAATCATGACACTCATTAGGGATAAACTTCTCATGATTTTGAGGAAGGGAAAACTATAAGTATATAACCATACTAAGACTATAATTCTGATTTCACCTGAAGCATTTGTTACACCACTAATATTTGTTAAGAGTATGACTACGAGGCTCTGAGTCAGAAATTGTTTAAAAAGACAGTAAGGATTGAGGTTCTGCTCCCCATCCCCATCCCATGTTTGTATGAGTTGCCAGACAGTTTGCTCTGACACAATGACTAGTCTTTGCCAACACTTCTGGTTTGATATAGGGACATCAGAGTTCTCTCCTTTGGAGCCTTGGGTTTTCAGACTTTCAGATTGTGATTCCCCCTTCTCATAGCTAGAAGACCTCGAGGTAACATTGGCAGATCACATACTCAGGGTTTTGAAGCCAAACTTTGGGGCAGCCTGGGATGAGGTGGGAGAAGAATTTGAGAAGGAAGAAACCTTCACTTTATCCACCATCAAAACACTTGAAGGTAAGTTCCAGACCTAGGAGCAGCTGCTTCCTAGATTTCCGTGTTGACCCCATACCACAACTGGAGCATGGAGCATGAAGTGTCCTCCCCCTCCTGTTGGGAGCAAGGTCTTCTGCAGAGCACATCCTGGACACAGTTGCATATTCCCTCTGTTTTGTAATTTCAGCAAGAAATTTTGGAGTTGGGTGGGGTGAGCAGAGAGGTGGCAGTTGGCAGTTATGTGTGGGCTCACACATATGGGTTTTTCTTATAGAGGCTGTTGGTAACATTGTGAAGTTCCTGGGGATGCAGCCCTGTGAGAGATCAGACAAAGTACCTGAGAACAAGAACGCTCACACGTTGTTCCTCGCTGGTAAGTGGCTGTGCCCAGGACAGGAGGGAGGCTAAACCAAGAATCTGGTCAGGACCCTGTTTCCATGTGGACAGAGCTCCCCCTTTATGGTCTTTCACAGAGACTTCCCGCCCCTCATTTGGGAACACAGTATTGCATTTACAGATTTATCTGTAAACAGAGTCTGCTTCAGGGCCTTGCTTACCAGCTGATCTCCACTTTCAGCGTCAACACCAGTCCCCTGGGATGCTCAGACAGCTGCTGTGCGGCTCTAGGGTTTGGGGACCGTCCCCACCAACTGAAGCTTCTCTGTGTTATATGAAAGTCATTGTGGATTGCTATTTTTGGCACAGTACTCAAATAACTGTCTCTTGTGCTCAGTCTGAGCCCTTCAGTTGGCCTCATCAGCACCAGTTTACCATGTTCTGTCATCTTTTGTGCCCTAATGACATGGAAAAGCAACGTTGCCTTTCTAAAATGCCCCTTTCCCTGGGCCTCTTTCCCTAGACTCATAACAAACATTATCCCTTCTGTTTGCAGGAGTATTTCGGGGTGGTCATGACATCCTTGTGCGCTCAAGGCTGGTTTTGACAGACACGGTGACAATGCAGGTTACAGCCAGAAGCACCGAGGAGCTGCCTGTGGACATCATCTTGGCATCTGTAGGCTAAGGAATTGTCCCTCTTGGGCTCAGCACCCTCTGACACTACAACTTAAATGGGCCTATTGACCCAGGAGACCCACTCCTTCATATGGACACAGTGAAAACCTTCCCTTGGCAATAACTTCTTTATTAAAATTATACATTTCTGATTTTTTTTAATTAGATCATTTTGTTTTTAAGACCTAAATGGTAGTTGTTTCAGCTTGTGCTGAAGCTTGCTACCCTGCCTGTTGGCTGGCCTTCGGATGAATAAAGTTACCACACGCAATCTCTGAATTCTGTCTTCGAAGGAGTCTTTCCTGACCACATAAATCATCAAGTAATTAATATCTACCTTGCTTATATCACGGTGCTTCCTTGAAGGGAGCTTCCAGTCTATTTCCTGATAAACTTAAAAGTTATCACTGAAGAAAAAATAATCCTAAGGAGACCCTAAAAACCAACTCTTCTCTAGACTCTAAAATCATCACTTGATATGGTTTCATAGGATTCTCATTAGATAATGAGAGTATTTAGCAAGCAACAGTCATGATACAACCCCATTCCATGCTGTTATTTTAAGTACTGATGATGTACAAGAACCCCTAATTTTGTCCTAGGTCACTCAATCTGGAGTTAGAAGGGACCTCATGAACCATGATTCCATCCATCCCTGGACAAGAATCCCTTCTGACCAGTGGTTATCCAGCCTTTGATGCTTTCCAGTTGGAGCAGGACTTCACTCCCTTCCAAGGCAGCTCATCCCCTTTTTGGATTGCTCCAGTGATTAAGAAGTTTTTCCTTATTTCTTTTTTTTTGTGATTTACTTATTTATTTTTATTATTATTTATTTAATATTTTTAGTTTTCAGCATTGATTTCCACAAGATTTTGAATTACAAATTTTCTCCCCATTTCTACCCTCCCCCCTACTCCAAGATGGTATATATTCTGAGTGCCCTGTTCCCTCCCTTCTGTCACCCCCACTACCCCCATCCCTATTTCCCTTACTTAATTGTAGGGCAAGATAGATTTCTATGCCCTATTGCCTGTATTCCCAGTTGCATGCAAAAACAATTTTTTTTTTGAACATCTGCTTTTAAAACTTTAGAGTTCCAAATTCTCTCCCCTCTTCCTTCCCTGCCCCATAAGAAGGCAAGCAATTCAACATAGGCCACACATGTATTATTATGTAAAACCCTTCCATAATACTCACGTTGTGAAAGACCAACTATATTTTGCTCCCTCCTATGTTGTCCCCCTTTATTTAATTTTCTCCCTTGACCCTGTCCCTTTTCAAAAGTGTTTGCTCTTGATTACTTCCTCCCTCTATCTGTCCTCCCTTCTATTGTCCCCCCTTTTTTATCTCCTTCCTCCTTTCCTGTGGGGTAAGATACCCAATTGAGTGTGTATGTTATTCCCTCAAGTCAAATCTGATGAGAGCAAGATTCACTCATTCCCCCTCACCTGCCCCCTCTTCCCTTCCAACAAACTGCTTTTTCTTGCCACTCTTATGTGAAATAATTTACCCCATCCTATCTCTCCCTTTCTTCCTCTCTCAATATATTCCTCTCTTATCCCTTAATTTGATTTTACTTTTTTAGATATCATCCCTTCATATTCAACTCACCCTGTGTCCTGTGTCTATATATATATGTATATGTATATGTATACGTATATGTATATTCCATTCAGCTACCCTAATACTGAGGTCTCATGAATTACACACATCATCTTTCCATGTAGGAATGCAAACAAAACAGTTCAACTTAAGTCCCTTATGATTTCTCTTTCTTATTTACCTTTTCATGCTTCTCTTGATTCTTGTGTTTGAAAATCAGATTTTCTATTCAACTCTGGTCTTTTCACTGAGAAAGCTTGAAAGTCCCCTCTTTTATTGAAAGTCCATGTTTTCCCTTGGAGCATGATACTCAGTTTTGCTGGGTAGGTGATTCTTGGTTTTAATTGTAGCTCCATTGACCTCCGGGATACCGTATTCCAAGCCCTTGGATCCCTTAATGTGGAAGCTGCTAGATCTTGTGTTATCGTGATTGTATTTCCACAATACTCAAATTGTTTCTTTCTGGCTGCTTGCAGTATTTTCTCCTTGATCTGGGAACTCTGGAATTTGGCAACAATATTCCTAGGAGTTTTGTTTTTGGGATCTTTTTCAAGAGGCGATAAGTGAATTCTTTCAATTTCTATTTTACCCTCTGGCTCTAGAATATCAGGGCAGTTTTCCTTGGTAATTTCTTGAAAGATGATATCTAGGTTCTTTTTTTGATCATGGTTTTCAGGTAGTCCAATAATTTTTAAATTATCTCTCCTGGATCTATTTTCCAGGTCAGTGGTATTTCACATTGTCTTCCATTTTTTCATTCCTTTGGTTCTGTTTTATATCATCTTGATTTCTCATAAACTCACTAGCTTCCACTTGCTTCAGTCTGATTTTTAAGGTAGTATTTTCTTCAGTGGTCTTTTGGACCTCCTTTTCCATTTGGCTGATTCTGCCTTTCAAGGCATTCTTCTCCTCATTGACTTTTTGGAGCTCTTTTGCCATTTGAGTTAGTCTATTTTTTAAGGTGTTATTTTTTTCAGTATTTTTTTGGGTCTCTTTTAGCAAGTCATTGACTTGTTTTTCATGGTTTTCTTGCATCACTCATTTGTTTTCCCAAGTTTTCCTCTACTTTCTCTTACTTGCTTTTCCAAATCCTTTTTGAGCTCTTCCATGGCCTGAGACCAATTCATATTTTTCTTGGAGGTTTTTGATGTAGACTCTTTGACTTTGTTGACTTCTTCTGGCTGTATGTTTTGGTCTTCTTTGTCACCAAAAAAAGATTCCAAAGTCTGAATCTGAGTCTGTTTTCGCTGCCTGTTCATGTTCCCAACCAACTACTTGATCCTTGAGCTTTTTGTCAGGGTATGGCTGCTTGTAGAGAGTACTTTGTCCCAAGCTTGAGGGGCTGTGCTGCTATTTTTAGAGCTACTTCTACATAGGAAGCTCTGCCATACCAGTGCTCCTTCTCCCCCAAGAACCGCCAACCAGGATTGCGGCCCAGATCCAGGCAGGGCAAAGCAGGCTTTGCACCCTGGCTCTAATCCACCACTTAATTCCTCCCACCAGGTGGGCCTGGGGCTGGAAGCAACTGCAGCTGTAGCTTTGGAAGCAGCCTCAGAGCTGCACCACCTCTGCCTCCCCGGGGCAGTGGCCCACCACCAACTCCTTTCACTCTGTCCCTGCAGTTTTTCCCACTAACGTTCTCCATTGTCTTTGGTGGTTGTGGGTTGAGAAGTCTGGTAACTGCCACAGCTCACTAATTCAGGGTACTATGGCCTGTTCCTCCTGGCTCCTGGTCTGGTTGGTCCTGGCAGGGCCCATGCTGGGCTCTGCTCCGCCCTGCTACCTTCATGCAATAGAGCCTTCTCGGTGACCATCCAGGCTGCCCTGGGCTGGAGCCCTGCTTCCCTTTGCTATTTTGTGGATTCTGCAGCTCTAGAATTTGTTCAGAGCCATTTTTATAGGTGTTTGGAGGGACCTGGTGGGGAGCTTAAACAAGTCCCCGCTTTCCAGCCGCCCTCTTCGCTCTGCCCCCCAGTTTTTCCTTATTTCAAAACTAAATTTACCTTTCTGTACCTTTTACTAATTGCTCCTACTTCTCACTTTTGGAGACAAGCAGAATTGTCTAATCCCTCTTCTCCCACCTGAAGACTGCTATTCTCCAGGCCAAGTATTTCTGTCAACTGATCCTCATGTGGCATGATCTCGGAAGCCCTTCATCATGATCATCTTCCTCTGGACATTCTTTAGTTTGTCAGTGTCCTTCCTAAAACGTGACACCTGAACACAATAATCCAGGTGTGGTCTGGCCAGGGCAGAATAAAATAGGACCCTCCCCTCTCTAGTTCTGTACACTCACTTTTTTTTCAGTCCAGACCTCAGATTTCACTGGTGTGTTGTTCTCCTAATGAGGAAATTCCCTTTTTCCAAAGCAGATGGTTAATTATTCAGTTTTAGTGATGGACAATTTTCATTCTTAGAGAGTCATCTTGTTTACTGAGAGGTTTAGTAACTTGCCCAGGGCACAGAATGTAGCAAGCCAGACTTAAAACAGGTCTTTCTGGTATAAGGCTGGCTCTGTATATCCACCTGCTCCTATCTTGCAGTTGACTAATTTTACACTAGATTGTTTGGCTGTCAGATAACCCTATTAGTGACTGTTGCTGATCTTGCAGTCCACTAAAACCCCAAGACATTTTTCAGAGGAGCTGCTATCTAGGTACTTGTGAGGTTGGTTATTTGTAAGATTTTAAATTTCATCTTCAATTTCGTTCCGCTTTCTATTGTCAACATCTATTTGGATTGTGATAGTCATCCCACGGGCTAGCTCCACCTTTTAGCTTTGAGTCATCTGAAAATACGATAAGGATATCATTTCTGCCTGTATTCAGGTAATTAATAAATATCAAACAGAACAGAGTCAAACACCTGTCCGTAGGGCACTTCACTAACGACCTTCCTATTTGAATTCTAATCATTAATAACTATTTGGTGTCCACCTAACTACTGTGTAGTGCACATCGTCTCCAAGAGTATCATTGGAGAGGCTTTGTTAAATTATGTATGCTTTACCCTGATCTGAACAGTTTCATAACCATAAGAAAGTAAATTAGGTTAGCCTGTTCTTACTGCCTACACCCTGAGCCCTTCCGTGATACCAGACTTCTCTGTCCAGTTCTTGGGTAGAAATATCTACATAAAGTGCAGGTCAATACGGAAAAAGCCCGTGATGGACAGCAAAGCTAGGTACCATTTTACTAACTTCGGGAAGCTAGTGGGGCTCATCCGATATTAAGTGCTGCTGGGAGGTTAAAAAAAAATAAAAATCAAGTACTAGCTGAATTGATGCTGCAACGCACACGACAAACCTAGCCAATGGGGGGGGGGGCTGGTGTTACTATGGTTACTGAGCTCTGGAGTTTCCCAGCATGCTTTTCATCTTCGAGCGAGAGAGCAGGATCATCCATTTGGAGCAATCAGGGACCTTGGTCCAACCCTCCGCTGGTCAGAGAAACCCGGGGGCCAGAACGTCGAAGGGATCGGCCCCGGCTCCCGCTTCCACGGCCCCTCTGCGGCCCGAGCCAGGGGACCGTCTTGTTCGTCGCTGATTGTGGCCTGGTAAAGGGGGGAAAGCTGCAGGAAGGAGGGCGCAGGCTGGGGGAGAGCGGGGAGCCCGCCCGGGGGCCCGCGGACCCTCCCCCCTTTCTTTTTCTCCTTCTTCCTCCCCTCCCTCCTCCTCCTTCCTCTGTTTCCCCCTTCCCCCGCTCCTCCTTCCTCCTTTGCTTCCCCCCTCCCTCCTCTTCCTCCCTTCCCGTGCTCTTCCCCTCCTCCTCAGAGAGCTAGGCCGCAAAGCGTGACGTGCGCAGCGAGGCGGGGAGAAACGTGACCCGGGGCGGGCGGCAGAGGGGAAAGGGGAGGATGCGGCACGTGACCGCGGGTGAGGGCGGGGTTGTGCGTGGGAGGGGAGTGGAGCCAAGCGCGTCTGGGCGTGCTCCCAGAGCGAGGGAGCTGCGAGAGCGTGAGGGCGGGCGCGGGCGCGAGCTCGAGGTGAGGGGCTCGGCCCTGGCTCCCGGGCCTGGCTGTGCGAGGCGGCGGCGCGCTCGGCTTGGAGAGCGGGAGGGGAGCCGGGGCCCCCACCGGAGAGTGGGCAGGGCGGGGAGACACCCAGTGTGATAGAAGGGGGGACGGGAGCGGGCAAAGACCGGCCGAGCTGCGGCGGGAGGCGGGGGCGGGGAGAGCGTGTACACTTACTAAGCGCCCGCAGTGTGCTGGCGCTTTACAGACAGGATTTCCTCCTACCCTCACTACGTCCCCGGGAGGTAGGTACAGCGCTCAGCTCCATTTTACAGAGGAGAAAACTGAGGCAGGCAGAGAATAAGGCATTTGCCCTGGGTCACATAGCTAACAAGTGTCTGAGGTTGGATTCGAACTCAGGTCCTCCTGACTCCAGGCTCAGCCCTCCATCCCCCGCCTCCTCTAGAAGGAAAGAGCAGTGGGGAATAAAAAGAGAGGTCCCGGGTGGGGCAGAGAGGACCTTGTCACGTTCCCGCCTCTGGGCCCGGAGCATCCTCAGAAACAGCATTTATTCCTCCAGTATCATCGGCGTGCCCCGAATGGAGAAGACCCCCCCGCCCCCGAAAGACGTTGTGGGGGGCCCCAAGGTGAAACCTGCCCTCCCAGAGGGGAAGGTGGGCGCAAGCGCTGATACAAAGTAGCATTTCAAAGAGGAAACACGCGGGTTCCCCCAATGGGAGCTGAGGGAAGGGCGAGCGAGCGCAGACTTGAGGGGGCAGCCCCCTCCACCCCAATTTACAGACGAAGGCCCTGAGAGGTTAAGGGCCCAGGGGCACGCAGCTCGGTGTGTGGGGGCCGCCTTGGGAGATGCCCAGCTGGGAGGATCGGGCCAGGTTGGCATGGCCTGTCATTAGGAAAACCTGACCCGGAAAGAGTGCGGGACTTGGAGGCTGGAGAGATCTGGGGGACCCTCAGCTGGTTTCCTGATCCTTCAAACCAGGGACAATATCTTTTTTAAAAGCAGTATTCCAGTAATGCTATTTGGCTGCAAATCACTCATTGTCACAGTTACGGAAGAAGCAGAAGTTCTGGTGACCCAGAAAAGCAGTGGAAAGCAGTATAGAGGGTAGAAGTGGCGCATCACTGAGTGAGATCTGTGCAGAAACTTACCTCCAGAAATTACATTACCCGAAAAAGAGGCGGGCCGTCAAGTAGGCAGAGTGCTGCTGTGGCGCCTGTGCCATTATTAAAAGACCCATACAGGTTCTGTAGAGGGATCTGGTGAAGGGTGACCCAGGAAGATGTATGGATGGGTCGCAGTCAGCACTTTTGGAGGGAATCACCCCTCAGGGAAATCATTAACCCGTTGAAGTATGCTACCTATCTCCAAGGGCAGTAAGACAATTTACACAGATGTCTGATGATTTTTGTAATTTCACCTGATGTTTGTCTTAAAGGGCTTGAGAAGCATTGCTAGAGAAATGTGTGGCCGAACATCCTGCCACTTACCTGGAGAGACTGTGAGGAGGGCGTGTAGGTACATTGACAGCGATGGGCAGGAACAGCTGCCAGATTGGAAGGATGAACATAAGTACTTCCCCTCCTACAACAAGAGTCCCCAGTCCAACAGCCCAGTGCTCTTATCTCGATTACATTTTGAAAAGGTAACTACTCCCCCAGGAGACATTCTGTCATGTTAGACTTTGTCATGTTAAGTAGTTATTTTGGTTTAGAGATCTCATCTCAGAGGACAGGCTTTCCCCGTCTCCACTGATGTTACAAAAGCCTTAGTCAAAAGCAGATGTCTCACCAGTTTCTATAATTTAGAAGACAAATCAACAACCATTTATTAAGTGCCTACCACCTGCCAGGCACTGTGCTAAGCTCCAGACAATAGCAATAAGATGTATTCTCATTTAGATAGTTCATACTTCATTTTGCACACAATTTCCTTGCTCTAGTGTTTAGTTATCCTTACACTTGAATGTTTTGTAAGCATATTTGTTTTTAACACATCTTTTGCATTTCTTTGCTATATATACTAGATTAAAATAAGCAAATTTAGTTCAGCATTCCAAAGTGTGGTTGTTTTATCTGTGGTTCTAGCAATTATCTCCCTACATTATTTCCTGGACTAGTTAAGAATTATTTGATTTGTCTTAGCACCTTAAGGATTTGTGTGTATACTGTAATATAGTAACATTCTATAAGAGAAATGACAGATTATTATTCTGTGCCTTATAATGAATGAACACCTGTGTATTAAAAAAGAAAAAGAAAAATCCCGATTGTTGTCTGTTTTTAAAGAGTACTATTCTCTTATTTGAACAGTAGTGCAAAATAGTTTAACTTGATCCAGCTAATTCAGAAATAATTTTATTAAGGCCATTTAAAAAGTTGAAACATTTTATCTTGACATGAGTAATTTTCCAATAACTTTTTTGAAGACATCAAGCCCTTTTAGGATAAAATCTTAAGAGCATTGTTTTATGGTACTCCAAAGAAGGCAGTGTATATCAAAATTACATTCCAGGATTACATTAATTCTACAAGGTAAAATCCCAATATGATTCTTCCTACCTGGGCAGATTATCCTTGGTTGCATGAACTACTTACATGCTTCGTGGTTCCTAGGCTTACATATTTCCTCCTCCCCTTGCTATTTTAATAGAAGTACCAGGGGCAACCTTGAAGAGAAGTGTCATAAAGCATGCTGCTTGAGGGAGACCTGAGGCATTGGGGGGACATGGGTGGGGCATGTTGGAGGCCATAAGGACAAGTCAGCCTGCTTTGTGGGAGTGCTTTCAGGTCTTTTCCTTTTCAAGGCAACTGTCTGAGCTTCCTTTCAAATGTTTCCCAGTCTAATTGATGCCATGGGCAGAGTAGGCAAATTGCAGACAAAGGGTGGAACCCAGAGGAATTATTGTGTTTGATTGAACATATTGTGCTGTTCTTAGCTTCCAACCAAAGGACGCTGCAATTCTACCATGACCCCTGTCTATTCCAGGTCATGACAGAAATGTCATAAGGAATTGACTCATTTTGATTAGTATTTGAGCTTTTAATTTTCACTGTTAAGAAACTGGTTTGCAAAGCTTAGAGCAAATTTAAGAAATTTCAATGGTTCAATGGTTCAGTCAGTAGGGGTAGGCACAGATTGCAGTATTTGCATTTGAAACCCCTGTATTTGAAATCAGTCCCTCTCTCAGTTACCTGCCTCACTCCCCACACAGCTCTCGGTTCTTGTCATATGCTCAAAAGGGAAGTGAGAAAATATGACTAGTACAAAAGGTATTTTTGGTATTTGTACCTTGTAGTTTCAGAGAGTCAACTTTATGCAGCTGTTTCCTATTTGGTATGAGATGACAGCATTAATAATCAACACTTAGATTAGCCCAGTATAATCACTTATAGATAGAAGCAAAAGTTCATAATGTGTTCTGTGCATAGATTTACAGTGAATTAACACACAGATCCCTGAAATATTTTAGTTGTATTAGAGAGATGTTTTAGTCTTGCAAATGGTGATTAGAAGTTATTGTAATTTGGCATTGTATAACAGGGGCAATTAGTTCATTGGAAAAATAATTCTGGGTGTGAAATATGAAAAGTAAGAAGTGAGAGGCATCCTGAAGAGCTAAACTGAAGTGCTGCCTCTGATGCCTGCTGCTTTCGTGATCCTGGGCAAGGCACGTAAGAGACACGGAACCTCTCAAGTTCCTGAAGCCACTGGAAGCCCATTAGGTGGAAGAGTTAGAGGAAACACCTTCCTGGGAGTTCCTTATACTGATAGAATCACAGATCCAATTAAAAAAAAAAAGAAAGGAATTTCTCGAAAGAGAAGCTAAAACTTAGAGCAGGATGTTTGTATGTAATTGAAATTGACCATCATGTTCGTGTCTTAAGGCTTAGAAATCCTTTATCATTTTTCTTAAGGATGACTAATGTAATCCTTGATTCATAGTCAGCACTTAATAAAAGTTTGTTGAATGAATAATTTTCTTTTCCTTTAAATCTTACCTGTCACTAAATATTTTCCTTCTTTTCCATTTCTCCTGGATACAAACTTCTTCCTAATGGAACAGAGTAGACAAAACCCTTGTCCAGGTCCCCGTCACCTTGAATTCAAGCTACTATAGCAGTCTTCTGAGTAGTTTCCCCGCTTCTACTTGGTTCTAGTCCAATCCAGCCTGCATACCACTGTCAGATTGGTTTTCCTAAAATATTTTTATTCCCTTCCAGTTACCACAAGATAAATGGTTTTCTATCTGCCTTTCCAGCTTAATTTCCTACTATTTCCCCACGTGACGCTTCTGCTGTTACCGCACTGATGCTGTTTTTCACAAACAGGTCTTTTGTATGTGCTATTTTCTCTACTTGTAACTCCCTCTCTACTCTTAAGTTTTTTGCAGCTTGAGTCTAGCCAAATCAGTGAAAGGAAGGACCTCTTACATGGACCAATGTCAGCCCTCATTGATTACCCCACCATTCCTATATTCTGTCCCATCATTTAGCATTAGCATATACTGCTCTGCTTTATTATTTATTTTTTGAGGGCAAAAACTATCCTTTTGTGTTTTAGATCATCTATTACTTGGTCTAAAACATTCCAGGCACTCAAATGTTTGTTGATGTTAAAGTGAGAAAAGTATCATGACTAATGGAAAGGGATTGCTTATCCCAATTTTGGTAAGTCATTTTTTTTCTTGCAAGGTGAATCTTTTAGTCCTAAAAACTTGCCTGTATCCCTTTGTGTTCAAGTTTATTAAAGAAATATGATACAAAAAGTATCCACAGCCAACTTAATTTTCCAGAGTCCCAGTCATTTGTCCAGTTTGTTTTTGTTACAGATAGTGAAAGTCAAGTAAAGGGATAAATTGGACATGAACCTCTTCTTTTCCTCTTAGTCAAGTTAAGACCCCATTGCTTAGCTACATGTTTATTTCCAATGACAGGATGCTGACCCTTGTGATCGGGTAATTGCTGCAATGCGCTGGGGCTTGATCCCGTCTTGGTTCAGAGAGGCTGATGCTTCAAAGATCCAGTTCAATACTAGCAACTGTCGAAGTGAAACCATGATGGAGAGACGGTCATATAAGGTAGGTATGGCTTGCTTAGGGTAGAGGAAAATCCTTCTCATTTTTGTTCCTTCAGAAGACATCTGCGACCCCTGTATGCCCAAGAAAACAGGATTCACCTTTAAAGAGCTACAGTCATCATCCTTTTCTGACTGTAAACCAGTGTTTTCCAATCATTTCATTAACAAAATCTTCTTCACATGTTATCATAAACTAGGTCCTTTTCTGCCTCGTCTGTTGCAGAGACTACCTCCCATGGACTTCATCCTTATTTCCTCTTACCTTCTCTGATCCTATCTCCCTACTGTTCTAGTATTAAAATCCAACTGCTTGAATCACTTCGTACACCGTTTGTTTGCGTTTGCATCCACTATATTGTCTAAAAGACCTCATTATTAAATTTCTTTCAGAAGCTTATTCCCTTCCCTTCTCCCTTTTACTCCACTGGATGTGCTATACCAGTTTTATACATCTCCATGTGTGTGATAGATTGAGAAATGTTGTGAAGCACCATCCTAGGATCCTTTTGGAAAGTAGGAGCCGATGTATATGATTATAACAGAAAAAAACATGATAACATTTTTGAGCTTTTAAAAACCTTTGAAGTAAAATTAGTGTGTATTCTAACAAGTTTCTTAAGGTGCTAGTGATGTATGAAATACTTTGTAGCAATTGTAGTGGGCAGAAATCAGGAATTGTAAAGTGGTGTATTTTGGAGTTAGAGGATGAGTTTTGTGGTTACCAGTCTTTGTAATGGGAAGAAAGAAGGATATCCAAAGATATTATTTAACAAAGGTACTTAAAATTAAAGGGAACTTTCTGAAATCTAATTAGGATAATAAAAGGAGATCGTTGACTTAGAAAAGTTATAGATTTGGAATTAATGCAAAAATAAAGAAACTAAAATGTCTATATAACTTGACCAAGAAGATTCTACTGCCAGGCACATACCCCAGAGATGTCAGTAACAGAAAGAAAGACCCTATATACAACAAAATATTTGTAGCAGCACTTTTTATGGAAGCAAAGAACCATAAACAAAGTAGATGCCCATCATTTGGGGAATGGCTAAACAAATTGTAGTATACAAGCATACTGGAATATTACTGTGCTATAAGAAATGATCAATTTGGAAAAGCATGAAAAGACACATGAACTGATGCACACTAAGCAAAACCAGGGAAACTATATATACAGTGACTGCAACACTGTAATTGGTTAAAACAATAGCAAAATAATTGAAACTGCAATGATCAGGCTTGTCCTCAAAGGGGAGCCATGAGAAGACACCTCTCCCTGCTTCATTGCAGAGGTGAGGGACCATGGATATGAGATATTGCATAGAACATCAGATTTTTGTGATGTATTGTTTAGTATTGTGGTACTTTTTTCTTTTTCAAATTTCTTATTAAAAAGAATGGCTATCTGAGAAGGGAGGGTATAGGGTGAAGGATACAGTGAAAAATGTAAGTGATATAACAGTGACATCCATAAACGTGTATTTTTTTTAAAGTTATGGAGCTGAAGAAGTGAATAAAAAAGGGATCTCCACCTGTTAGGTGGCAGCAGTAAATAAACCCATGAGAGTTGGGGTTCAAGGACAATAGTCCTTCTGTGTATTTGGAAACACAATGTGGGGACAAAGTTATGTCTTTAAGGTTAAACGCCTTCCATGATCTGATTAGAAGGATATTCTCTTCTAACTGATCTAATTCAGTGAATTTAATGCAACAGCAACATTGTTTTCCTCTTAACCGTGTAGTACCAGTTCTACTGGCCTTGTGCTGCTCCTGTTCTGTAGAGAGGTAGGGGGCTGATTGTATATGTCTGTGCTTCTTCATGTACCATGGAAGAGGAAGGATCTTGGGGTAATGAAGATGTCGTTCCATTCTCCTGTCCCTATAAATCACAAAAATGGTTAGTGGGATGTCACAGTGAAATGACAAGGCTTGGCATTGTTTTGATTCAAGGACCAAGGATTCATTGCATTAATTTGTATAATGAAATTTGCTGGCATATCAATCCTTTCTACTCTGGATCAATGATCATTCCTCCCTTGTTGGGTAGGCCTTTTTTTCTCTTCTCTGACGTAACAATAACTCTGGTAGGTGATATGTTTTATTCTGGTCTTCTCCCAGGTGCCCCTGGAAAAGGGCAGGCGATGTGTGGTGTTGGCAGATGGGTTTTTTGAGTGGCAGCAGTTTCGGGGGGAAAAGCAGCCTTATTTCATCTACTTCCCCCAAATCAAGACAGAAAAGGTATACTTATTACACAAAACATTTATTAGGTAACTATAATTAATATGGAATAATACATTGGTTCTAAATAGCAGAAACAAGTTAATAATAAGAAAAGACGTTTTTCCTTTATGGAGCTTACCTTCTAAGACAAATGCTTTAGTAAGGACATACGTAACGTAATTTAATTTGTTTTATTTTTTTACTATGAACTTAGCAAGTTCAACAGACATGAACATTTCAGTGTACAAAGGGGGACAGAAAAGTGGGTTTTATACGAAATTGAGTTTTTGTTACATAGTTTGGGTTTAAGTGTATATTAAATTTACATGATAGTAACAAAATTGCCTTATAGTCTATGTTCCCTTATTAATGTCCACTCTCTTCTGTGTATTTTTAAATGGTTCATTGATGTCCTTTCTTTTATTTTTTTTACATCATTATCACTACCCATCAACTTCCGTCACCCTCCGCTTCCACCATAGAAGCCCTCCCTTGTAACAGATATGTGTGTATATATACACATACACACACACACACACACACACACACACACACACACACACATATATATACACACACACACACATATATATATAGATAGATAGATAGATAGATATAGATATATATAGTTAAGCAAAAGAATCAACATGTGGATCATGTCTGAAAATGCACATCTTGCTTTGCACTTCTAGCCCATCACCTCTCTGACAAGAGGTGGGAAGCATACTTTATCATTCGTCTTTTGACACAATAGAATATTGAAAAGAAACTGAGCCAGACATTTCAGCAATACTGTGTTAACATACTCATAAGACTGACGATGCTTAACTTCCTTTTTGAAGTGTTAAATTTCAGATTCATGATTTAGTTTGCTTTCACTATCTTTTGGGAGCATTTATTCTCCTTCAGGTGGTTTCATTCTCTGTTTTGGATTTCCCACTGTTAGGGGAGTCTGCTACCCACTCTCAGTACCGCCCCTGTCATGTAACAAGAGAAAGATGGTGTACCACAAAGGATACCCTGGTGTAATGAACGTCTCCAGAACTCTCCTGGGCTCTCAGCTAGTCTTTTTGACCTTGGACTTCAAAAAACACTTTGTACTTTTATGAACTTATTTACTGTGCGCTCCAGTTATTTGTACATGTATCATGTCCCCTTGTTATACTTATTTTTGTTTGGTTAGCACAACACTCTGCATATAGCAGGCATTTGGTAAATGTTTGCTGAATTGAATGTGCTATTTCACTTTATGGCCTCTGTTCAACAACTGTTTGGGTGCTTGCATCTATGTGATACTTTCTCAGACAAAAGCTATTTATTGTCATTTTATAATCAGCAACCATGCTTGAGAGTTTGCAACTTGCTCATATCCTTGAAGTCATTGCCAGCAGTGGGACTAAAATGTTGGGTTTTTTACTTCCCTCCTTTAATGCTTTATCACTAGATTTGTTATCAGCGTTTTGGATGTTTTGTTTTGTTTTTGCCACAAATAGAATCACTGGTGCTCTGGTCTTACTGCCTCTTGGGACAAGGGATGGTTAGCTTGTAAAGGAGCAGATTGTATGATTGACCGTTAAGATCCTTGCCAATTAATTTTTCTCAGACTATTTCTTGTATCCAGAAGTACTACTATGGTAGTTAAAAGTGTTAATTAGGACTTTGGCTTAATGTCTTCAAGAATATTCAGAGAGTGGAAGAAAAAATAGTTCAAAACATTGCCCACGTATCACCCAATCCCCTCAATATCTTTTCTTCCCAAGATGTAGTCTTGCTTCTCTTTAGCTTAATTGTTGTAGATGATAATTCCATTAAAAATAATTAGTAGTCAGGAGTCATCAGGCCTTATTCCTGTCACAGCCACAGTTTACTTTTATGACCTTAAGGGACCATCCCTTTAAATTTCCTCTTCCTTAGCTACAAACTTGGGGATGCCTATCTGGAGAAATTATTTTTAGTTTGCTTCCTCTCCCAACCCAGGTTGCCTGGAGGCTGCCTATCCTTCAGGACTGGCACTGTTGGACGCCATTTGGGGATCTGTGGACCTTCCCCTTCCCAGTCCTAATTGCGCCATTGTCTACCAGACACTGGATACCTACCCCTACCTGGCTGCTGAACACCAGATTCCACTGCCCTTGTAGGAGGTGTCTCAGAGCCCCACTCCACTCTGACCTTTGAGCACATTCACTTCTTGTTCAAAGACTGTCTGCCCTGCCATTGCTTCCCAGGATTCTCTGGACCTTACCCTCTGCTCTGCTACTTTCAAACCTAGGTACCACCTGGCCTTACCATTTGCCATGAACTGAACTCTCCTTTACGTGTTGTCTCCCCCAGTTTATCTGTGTGGCCCTCGAGAACAGGGGTAGTCTCACATTTCTATTTGCATTAGCAAGGTGTTTGGCATATAGTAAGTGCTTAACAAATGCTTCTACATTCCGTTGTCTTCAGTACATATTTATTAAATGTACATGTGAGTGTGACAATTGTAATGAGTTTTCTACATTTATAATCTTGGTAGGAATAAATAGTCAGGGCTCTTAATTCTAAATATGATCGCTTCTTTGTATTATAACTAATTATTCATAGGAATAAAAGAATATAAGTGGGAAATAGGACATAGGCTGAATTCCTTCTAGAATGTTTCCATTGTTTTAGTTTGAAAAATGTGCTCCATGGGCAGAAAGAAAAGTATGTTTCTGGGATCTGTCTATGTCTTTTGTTTCCAGTCATTCTTCAGCCGTTCAGTAGAAGAGGAAGTCTGGGATGACTGGAGGCTGCTAACAATGGCTGGAATCTTTGACCGCTGGGATCCCCCAAATGGAGGAGAGCCGCTATACTCTTACACTGTCATCACAGTGGACTCCTGCAAGGCCTTAAGTGACATTCATCACAGGCAAGTGAAGAGACCCAATAAAGAGTCTTCCAGTGGAGACCAGAAGTATCAGGGAGTTTTTCTTTCTTCCTCTAGACACAGTATTTATCATCTAAACATTTTTCTGTCCTCTCTTCTCAAGGGTTGTAAAATAAGAAAAGGGACATTGAACTGGAAGTAGGGCTGGAGATGTAGTCCTGAGTTCATCACTGATGCATTTTGTGTCATCGGACAATCTCTTCCTTTCTGTGGCTCATCTTACCTTTCATATAAAATAAGGAGCCTGAATCTTTCCTGCTACAAGTCTTCTGTGGTTAAGGAGACCATTTCTTGATAATTAATAAGCAGGTTACTTCCCTGGCTTCTATTTAATACAAGCTAGAATTGTCTCCTTGATCCTTCTTTACAAATGCATTCGTTTTCTACATTACCCTTTGAGTTGACTATTACTGTAATCATATTGTCCATGAAATTAGACTTTGCTATAGGCGAGTGTTAAAATGTGGTTCTTATAAAAGCCCCTAGGCTACACTTGTGCCTTATGCTGAATTTGGGGTTGTAACAAGATAGTGTTACAGGAAGACTCCTAGATACTTCCTTAGGTCCATGACAGCAGGGACCAAGGAAGGTGGAGTGGGAGCTTGAATGTGACATATCATTTGTTTCTTTCCCTTGTAATGTTTGAATGGTTCTTTAAAAGATTCCAGTGTCCTGTCTCCCTCTCTCTTTACCATTTGCTGTTCTGACCAGGATGCCCGCTTTACTGGATGGTGAGGAAGCGATTGCTAAATGGCTGGATTTTGGTGAGGTCCCAATTCAGGAAGCTCTGAAGGTGATTCGTCCTGTAGAGAACATTACGTTCCATCCAGTTTCTACAGTTGTGAACAACTCCCTGAACAATACACCCCAGTGTCTCGAACCTGTTGAGATCGAGGAGGTAAGAGTGATTGGGATGGAGAATATTAGGCAGTTGTGTCAATACTGTATGTCAGAGTGACTTTGATTTAAAAAATTTTCTTTTTCTCCATCAGGGGCCCTAACCTTAGAACCACCTAAAATTATTATAGTTCTTATGAGTGGCATAGTACCCTTGTGGGTAGAGGCAAGGAATAAGAAGACTAGTTTATAATTCTCTCTTTATCCCTGAAGATTAATGAGATGAGCTCTGAGCTAATGAAATTCAAATGAGGCCCAGAGTGGGAATGTTACATTAGGCAGGTATCCCAGAGAGCCGAGGGAGAGTGTCCCAAGAGTTAGAGATTGGTTCTAGATACAAAGGCAAGAGAAAAGTGGTGACTTTTCACCAGTGTTAAATGTGGAATGATCTGTCATGGCAATTATAGGGACCGTTTATGGGTTTAAAATGAGTTGAATTTTGCCACCTGAGGAATTTCTGTGTACCCTTTTGTCCATCTCCTGGCCTACCTATTAATCAGTGATCCTCCCTTTTTTCCTTTTTATTTCCTTCTCTTGAGTATAAACATCTGCAGGCCTCTTACTTGACTTTATTCCCAAGATGCCTGTATATTTTTAAACTTTTAATAAAAAGTGATCACTACCAAAATGTAAGGCTAAAGTATTAGTTAAAAAACAACAGCAGTTATTTGTGTTATTTTAAGCGCCCCCATGGATATCAAGCAGCAGTATTCATATTGGTCAGCAGTCAGTCAACAAGGTGCATTCATTAAACACCTGCTATCCACCAGTCACGGTACTAGGTGCTGAGGAGACAAAGACAAAAGGGGAACAATGCTCAGCCTCAAAGAGCTCCCGTTCTGTTAGGCTTTATTTCAAGAACATCACCATTAACAAAGGATGGCATTGTATTACATTTATTTAATATCTTTGAACCAAGCCTTTTAAGGCTCTGAAAGATTTATGTGCTGCCTTCTGATACCAAAGAGTATGCATTAAGATATTTCACAAAACATGGAAGCATACTTAGCTGACCAAGTAGTCAAAGAGAACTTATCAGGGTACCACGTGAATATAGAACAGCATAGTTTAGTCTGGGGATATGCAAGATTTATGGATGTTAGATTTGTGGTGTACCTTCCTTTAAAAAAGGGTTTCAGAAAAGACAAAATAGAACAATTATTGATAAAAATTGAACAGAAATAATCTTAAATAGAAGGAGCAGATGCTACTAGATACTGGAAAGACTCTGAATCTAGCTCTTTTCCTGGCAGCTAAGGGCAAAAAAGTGAAATGTCTAACACTGTTTTCATTTGCTGATAAAATAAAGCATCTAAGTTTTTCTTAAAATGACCTTTTTTTCCCTGAAACTAAACTCAAGCAGGAACATACTATATTATTGTTCAAGAGACATTTTTGAATTTATTTTTTTAATTTTTAGTTTACAACACTCAGTTCCACAAGTTTTTGAGTTCCAAATTTTCTCCCCCTCCTCCTCCCCCCTACCCCCCTAGACAGCATGTAATCCGATATAGGTTCTACATGTACCTTTGCATTAAACTTACTTACACAATAGTCAAGTTGTAAAGAAGAATTATAACCAATGTAATGAATCATGAGAAAGAAGAAACAAAACCAAAAAAGAAGGAAGAAAAAGGAGAGAGCAAATAGTTTGCCTCAGTCTACATTCAGACTCCATAATTTTTTCTCTGGATGTGGATAGCTTTTTCCATCATGAATCTTTTGGAGCTAAGAGATATTTCTTTTTGAGTAAAAAGCCATACTATTCATATGGTTCTTATGTCAGTTCTCTGAAAAAGAAAAGTACCTGATATTAAATTGAAATGCATTGACGGTATTCAGAGGTGATGGGGAAGATGGTAATAATAGCTGATCTATAGCCATATTATATTTGAAGACTTAAAAGCCTTGATTCCTCTGGTTTAGTTTAATCCACAGAATAGCCCTGAAGTATTAGTACAAATATTTCTTTGCTGCAAATGAAAGAGATAGGCTCGGGGAAGATGACTTCTTCACATAGCTAATAAGTGTGGCAGGGCTGTATTTTAAACCCAGGTCTTCTGACTCCCAAGTCCACTATACCATACTGTAATAAAGTCTAGACACTTTGATTCTGATGGTTCAACCTAAAGCAGGGATGGAACTTGAAGAATCTAAATGGTGTGCTAGCATGGCCCTAATACGCTTTCTCCAAAATAATAGCAAAATCCATTTTTTTTTTAGCTTTTTAAATTTTGCAAAGATGTGACATGCATCTATTTTGATACAAAAGCCCTGTAAGTTAGGTACTTAGAGGTATTCTTTTCATTTTACAAAAGAGAGAAGTGCAGCCAGAATAATTACCCCAGCGTCTGACTTAGAAAAAGACCTGTAGGAATATGAAATAGTGGCACAGCCAGAAGTTGCTGGACAATGCAGGGACCCACCAGCATACCAGTGGGCTGTTACTTTGGGCACAGGGTGCTGACAATTTAACATAGTGAGAAATATCTGGGGTTAGAATTGAGAGACTCATTTATTAAGGGCTTACTATTCAGGGCAGTTTGCTAAGTTCTTGGGATACAAGTGCATGCAAGTAATATAGCCCTTGACCTTAAAGAGCTTACATTCTAAAGTGAGAAGACTACATAAAGGGTAGCTGGAAAGGAGCGGAGTGGGAGAGTCATGCCAGACAAGACAAAGCAGTTCAGAATATCAGAGCCAAGCCACTGTCTTCCTCCTGGTTAAGCTTAAGAGGTCAAGGGGAGGGGAAGTGAAGGACACAGGGAGGTTTGGGGCAAGACCCTAGTCCCAGTCTTAGAGAAATAGGAGTCCTTTTCTTGGGATATGGGATTTATAGTTCTGGTCCTTGTTCTCTCCAATTCCAGCTGCCAGGAGATTAGTCCTAGTCTGGCTAAGGATCTATAGGCTTAAGGCTAGGAGAATTTCCACAGCCTGCTGTAGAGGCAGGGTAAGATGGGCAAGTTTGTTCAGCCCAGGAACAGCTTAGGCAGGGAAAGGTGACCAGGATGAATCATCCTTGGGAATAGGGTGGCACCAGGGATTTGACCATGTAGAAGCCAAAATGAGGTCAGGACAGTTCCCTCTTTCCCTGACCCTTAGGGGGCTAGTTCTGGCTGGAACCTGAGAGTCAGGTCCACCAACTGGTAGGGATGTGGTTTGTTGCTGTGGGAGAGCAGTCAGGGGGCTCCTGGCCATTACAGCCACCCAGGGGCAGAGTCCCAGGTTTTGGTGCAGTTAAGATAAGGATGATGGCAAGAGTAGAGTCAGCATTGTGAGGAGATGGCTAGGAGGTGAAGTGGGAGGGATTGATGACAGAGGAGAGATTATTTGAGGTTAGGTGGAAGGTATAGTTAATTAAATCACTGCCTGGTGCAGAAATCCCTAATCACTTTAGCCTGATGAACAATTGAGTGAAATTATTTGGGCAAAGTTCTTAGATACATAGAGCGTAGAATGTCACTGAATTTCAGTACTAACCTAAAAATGATGGTTTTGCTTATGTCCTTATAGATGCCCTATGTTAGTCCTAGCCGCCGGAAGATGACACCACAGTCCCCCCCAAAGGAAGACCCTGATCCTCCCAAGAGGTCCAGACAGCATGTACAGAAGAGTTCTTCCAAGAGGGGCAGTGCAGAGTTAATGGAACGGTGGCTGAAAAAGCATGAGGCTCGCCATAACAAGAGGCCCAAGATTTAGTAAAATAAATGTAGGGAGACTGTCTCTGTTGGCACGTAAGGGTGGATGAGATATCCTCTTTAAGCTCCCCTGATTCCTAACTCTTCCCTATCAAGGTTTCTCCTCCAGGGGGTCCCAATTTTCAGCTTTCGTGCCCACCACTTCTTCCTCTATAGTCCAGGTGCTAATAGCGGCCATACTGGGCTAGGAGGAGCTTTTCTTTCTCTCATTGGTATTCTTGCTCCCACAACTGCAATTTATGTGTATGTTATTTTTTTATTTACAAAGCCAGGGTAGGAAAAAGACTATTGAACCCAAATTTAGTTCTTGAATTGTCTTAAATTTTGTTATAGTGAATGCCTAATGTCTCTTTAATAAGGCCACTGTACTTGAAATTTTCTCCTATTTTTCATTCTTTGGGTTTCATGTTCAGCTCTTTTCTTCAAGTTGTTTATGTGAATTTGACAAAATGACTGGCACAATGAGGTCATGAATAGTAGGCTATCACAGTTGTGCAGTCAGTGATGAGAGGAGCCCAGTTTGGGTTTTACATAAAAATCTGTATCTCAGGAACGTGCAGTAAGCTTTGCCAGGTGTGGACTGGTAGAATTAGAGGACCAGAACGTTTGTGTTTGTCTCTGAGGCTTTAAGATGCTTTCTCTGGGCCCACCAGGCTCAGAAAAACTGTCTGCTGGTTCAGTGGGGCAGGGTTCAAGGGTGAAGGGTAATTCCCAAAGAGCCGGGTTCACAGAAGAGGGGCATAGCTTATGATCTTCTCTCCTGAGACTAGGGTCACCTAGGGTTAGGACTCTGACGGAGGTAATTTGACCATTTAAAATGAGTTTATCCAGCTTTTTGTGAAATGTTTCTTTGATCTTTGGAGTGTTGTGGTTTGGTCTTTTGATGATGGATTTTTACAGTTTTGAGTATGGTGTTGGAAGGGGAGTTGTGAAGGAGGGTTGGGGTGGCGCTTGTTTTCATGTTGGTGGTGTCCCATTCAGCTTCCAAACGATTACACGTTGAAAGGGCTGAGGATTCGCTGTGGCTGGGTGGCACTGTTCAGTTTCTGTATGGAAATCATCAATTTGGAAATAAAAAGAAACTCTTGGTGGCTCCTTGTCAAGTTTTTTTTTAACCTTTTTTTTCTTCGTGTGCTCAGCAGATAGTATTAGTTGACATTTATATGATGCTTTAATAGTCTGGACTTGGGACACCCAAGTTCATCCTAGTAGAGGATGTCAGCCAAGGGTGTAAAGACTATCAGGAAAACACCCTCTCATTCCTCAGTTAAATTAAAAGGCAGCATGGTACAGGTGGAAGAACACTGTCTCGAGTCACTACTAGGACTAATCTCCTGGCATCTTTGAACTTGAGCAAGGCACTTAACCTGTCTGGGCCTCACTCAGTTTCCTTATCTGTAAAATGAGATTGTCCTAAATGCTTGCGAGGTCCCTTCCAGCCCCACATCTATGATCTTCTGAAATGCATCATAGACATTGAATACTTTACAGGCTGTAGGGCCTCAGCCCCGTGCTAGATACCCTGGGGAATGCAAGAACAAAAGAGGTCTCTGTGCTCAAAGGGCTGACTTACAGCATTTTTGAGGGGACAATACGTACGCAGGTGAGACAATTAAAATGTAGTACACAAATAAATGTATTCACACCAGATTTCATTCTAATATAAATTTAATCAGCACTAAGATTAATTAAACACACTCAATGTGGGCAAAGCATTGTGCTAGACGCAGCTCCTGACTACATGTAACTTGATCTACAATCTTTTCTCAACATTCAACCCTGCTCCCAATAGAATCATTGCTTTTACCAAGAAAAAGCCAATCCAGTTGACAAAGTTGCTCACATCTGTTACTCGGTGTATGATGTGACATTTGTCCAGTTGTGTCTGACTCTTGGTGATTTCATTTGGGGTTTTCTTGGCAAAGATGGAGTGGTTTGCTATTTTCTTCTCGTTTTACAGATGAGGAAACTGAAGCAAATAGGGTTAAGTGACTTGCCCAGAGTCACACAGCTAGGAAGTGTCTGAGGCCAGATTTGAACTCAGGAAAGATGACTCTTGGGATAGTTCAGTGCCTCAACTCTATCCACCTATCTGCCAGTATGTTAACATTAGGTCTCCATAGTACTTCTTCCCCTATGGAGAGGAAGGACTGAACCTTGGTAATTGTGTTTAATGTGAATTCAGCTGTCTATTCTTATTTAGACTTTTGTAGTCATTGAATGTATATTTTTCTCTAGGTTCTGCTTTCTTCACTGTTCAGTTCCTACAAGACTTACCATGTTTCTCTGAAATTCCCAGTGAAGGTAAATGGCTAATCCAGTGGCCTTTCTATGTGTCAGGCACTCTTCTCGGCTTTTGTCATCATCTTACTTGTCTTTTCTGTAGTTTTGACACTTTTGACCACCTGCTCCTGGATACTCACTTTGTCTTCCATGACAATGCTTTATCCTGGGTCTCTCACTCGTCTGACCACTCTCCAGTTCAGTATCATTTTCTACCCCCTAAACGCTGGTATTACCCAATACCAACGTCCAGAACTTTTTCTCTACACTTTCTTGGTGATCTCATCTGTTTATGAATTTATGTCATCAGGGAAATACATGAAAAAGAAAGATGGGCAGGCCACACACTGAAGGCAAGAGTGGTCTACTAGTATTTTTTCAGTGTTAAAAGAAACCGAAAAAGGCCCCCGATTCTGTTCTGCATCTCATTCAGACCAGTGAGACCACATATATCCATGTGGATCTGAGTGTGCAAATTTCCCAAATCTGTATTACAGCCCCAATCTTTCTGCAAAATTTGTCCCAAGTTACCAATTGCCCTTGTCTCTCTCCACTTAGATGTTCTACTTGGATGAAAACCTGCCCCTCTGAACTTTCCCGTTTCTGTTGAGGGCACTTCCATTCCAGTAACCAAGGTCTGAATCCTCAGCTATTCTGGATTCTTCTTCCTCTCTTCTACCTCCACACTTCACTCACTGTGGCATCTACTCCAAGGCCGGTAATCCCTGTTCAGAAACGTTTGATAGTTCCTTTCTGTGTCTAAGATAAAATCCCTGTGGGGTTGGGATGCTGAGCTTCAGGCCTCTGATGCAGAGCTACAGGGGCTCTGGCCTCTCTTGCTCAGGGCAGGAAAGGAAAACCGATGGGGTAGCTCCAGAGTATAATATATCTACGTAAAATCTGTATTTTCAGCCTGGCATTTAAGGCTTTCCACCAGCTGTCTCCAGACTGGGCTTCCCAAGCAAACTGGTTGACAAGCTGTCATCCCTTAAATTCATTTCCTCAGGGCTTTTGCACCAAGTCTTCCACTTTGCAGTGTCTTCTCAAAATACCATCCTCCAAGTCTCAGGTAAGGTCCTCTGTGGAATCCTTCTGATTCTTGTTCTTCCTCCCCACCTCCACTTGCTGTCAAATTACCCTGTATTCATTTATCTGTCCTAGCTGTTAATTCCCCTCTGCCTTCCTTTCCCCCTGTAAGTTTCTTGAGGGTAGTCTTGACTTGGTATCTGCAGCCTATAGCAAGTGTCCTTCAACAAACATCTGTTAAGCTTATGTCAAGTGCAAAGCACTGAAGGTACCTAATTATTTGTTGAATGAATGCATGACGTCACCAGGTAAGTGCATTATTATGGAGCCAACGGGTATAAGTGGCCCTCTCCATTTATCCCGATCTATATAGCTGGCCACTGAACCCAGCTGGCTCCAGAGGAGAGAGCGAGGCTGGTGACTTTGTACAGCCCTTCCTCCCTTAAATACAATTAGCTTGCCTGTCAAGGCATCACCTCCCCGAGGTCATGGTCCTGTTCGAGAAGGAAGGACGAACAACAACCGGTTAGAGAAATCGGGGGGCAAGCAACACCGTCAAACCCCACTGTTCAATTAGGGATGGAGGAGGCGTTTGATTTGTGTTTTAAGCTGCAAAGCAGCAATACCACAGGCATCAGAACTCGATTGATGGGTACCTGTTGTGAGTGGTTAGTGGATTAGATGGCGTGCATCTCCGGCCTGGAACGCCCCACCCCTCATCTCTGCCTCTCGGCTTCCTACAAGCCCCAGCCAAAACCCTGCCTTCTCTAGGAAGCTTTCCCAATCCATCTTAATCCTAGTGCGTTCCCATTGTGGATTATTTCCCATTTATCCTGCAAATAGCTTGTTTGCATGTTGTCTCCATCAGACTGTGAGCTCTTCAAAGGCAGAAATTCCTTTTGCCTTTCTGGCCCCAGCGCTGTGCTTTGCATATAGTAGGTACTCAGTAAATGCTTGGCTGAAAAGGCAAAGTGGGCCTTATCTGGTGTTTAACCGGGCAGCGTGGCCATCTCTGGGGGCCTCCTGGGCTCCTCAAGGGCGGACAACCCACTGGGTCTTTGGGAAACCCCAGCCGCACACAGCCGACCGCTGATCCCCAGAGAAGGTCCCCCGCGGAGAAAAACGGGGCCCGCGGCTCCGGCCGGGGGCGATGCTGCCAGTTGAAGCCACCAGGTCTGGCCTTTCTCACGCTTCTCTTACGGGACAAAACTACCCGGGCTGGGACGGTTGTGCGACCCCGCTGTTACATCGGTGGCGAGGCGAACGAGAGCGGACGGGGCCTTCCGAGCACGGCCTGGAACTTTCACCCGCGATAGCCCGGGGAGGGGGCAGGGCCTGAGGCTGGTGCCCTGCGGAGGTGGAGCCTCAGAGCTCTCCCAGGGCCCGACCAGGCTCGGGAGGCAGCCGAGTCGAGCTGCGCCCCGGGGGACTGCGATGCTGAGCTGCGGGACTCTGGCCTCTCGGGGCGGGAGAGGAAACATCTTCCCGGGCTCCGGAGGTGAGGGGGCGGGATGGGCCAAGCAGGGAGGCCCCTGCGGAGCGGGCGGGGAGGCTGTTTGGGGGTTTACCGGGGACTCTAAGCAGCCAGGGAAGCGTCGCCCCGCAGCCATTTGAAACTCCCCCGCAGCGTGGGGAAAGGCTTGCTTACAGAATATGGTGTGCCCCACTGGACACTCCCTCGTCGTGCAGTAGCTCTAGATCCTGCCCCCCTCTGGCCGCTGGTCCATTCGCTCACCGTGCGCGAACTGAAGCCAGCCTCCGCTTGCAGACCTATGCAAATCGCGGATCGGAAAGCGCACCAATCGGAGCACAGCTCCGATCCCGCGGCGGCCAATGGGAAGTGAGCAGCGGCTGGGTCTTTATTTATATTTGCCAGCCCAGCCCAGGCTCGGCGAGCTCATCTGAACTGCTGCTCCTGCTGCCGCCGCCGCCGCCGCCGCCGCCGCCGGCGTGCAGCTCTCTGCGGCTCCCGGGTGCGGAGCGAGGTAGGCGGCGCAGCGAGTCCGCCCGGGGAGGATAGGGGTGGGGGGGTTCTGTCTAGCGGACCCCGGGCCTCACCGCTGCCCGCAGCGCCTTGCCTCCTCGCAGGTTCTCCTTCCTCCCGCGATGTCCGGCCGAGGGAAATCGGGAGGCAAAGTCCGGGCCAAGGCCAAGTCGCGTTCGTCCCGCGCGGGCCTGCAGTTCCCCGTGGGCCGCGTCCACCGGCTCCTGCGCAAGGGCAACTACGCGGAGCGCGTGGGGGCCGGCGCGCCGGTGTACCTAGCGGCAGTGCTGGAGTACCTGTCGGCCGAGATCCTGGAGCTGGCGGGCAACGCGGCCCGCGACAACAAGAAGACGCGCATCATCCCCAGGCACCTGCAGCTGGCTATCCGCAACGACGAGGAGCTCAACAAGCTGCTGGGCGGCGTGACGATCGCCCAGGGCGGCGTCCTACCCAACATCCAGGCCGTGCTGCTGCCCAAGAAGACCCAGAGCTCCAAGAAGTGAGGCGCGGCCCTCGGGGGGGACACGCAGCTGGGGGGGGTGGGAGCCCGGCCCCCCAGGGACCTGCTCTCAGAGCTGCCTGCGTCCTTTTGGCGCTTGGGCCTGGGTGGGAGGAGCGGGCGAGGCTCGCCTCTCCCGTAGGGGGAGCGGGGGTGGGCTGGGGTTGTGGCCCCTAGTCTAAACCGCCGGACTCTGTTCACCGGAGCACCCCCAGACCCATCGCCAGGGGCTGCGGTGCCAAGTTGTCTACCTCTCCTCCTCTGGGGTGTGGATGCCCCCTTCCCCTGTGGGTGAGCTAGTTCCGGAGCTGACCCACGATGTGCACGGGAGGGGACCGTGGGACGGGACGGGATGGGAGAGCTGGCCCCCTCCCTTACACATTCCCCCCCCCCCAAACCAAAACCCTGCTCTTTGGAAGCCCCCTATATTTATTTCCTGTTAGTAGGTGAAATCTGTGTTTATTTATTTAACTTGTACGGGTGGGGTCACTTTAATTGCTGGGGGTGGTAGCGGTGGTGTGTGCTCTGACTTTGTCCTTTTGGTTCCTAAAATAAACAACTCCACTGTGCGTCACCGTTACCCTGCCTTCCCCGGTGGTTTGCTTTGGTGTTTCCTTTCTAGAAGCTGTGGGTCAGGCCAGGGAAGGTCCTGGAGGGGAGGGGTGAACAGCTCCCCGGGCTTTGGGGGTACTGGGGAGGGAAGAGCTGAGGCAGGTCGGGCCAGGGCTCAGGAAACAAGTCTCATTCTTTGCTGTTCTTTCCCTCTCTCTCTCCCTGCCTCCTATTTGGTTACTGAGGTTTCCCCTCCAGGGTTGGGGTGAGGAGCCATAGAGACAGGGCCAGGTCATGGGTACCATGCAGATTAAGAGAGGTCAGGCATCCGAGTGCTTTGGAAGGGCTGGGAAATACTTTCAGGTCGGCACCAATGACTTGCTGGTCTGTGTAGCAGCCTTGCTCCTGTACCTCCCATAGAGCTCCAAGCTTTGAGTTCTAGAGCTGGAAGGGGACTTTAGGTCAGCGAAGTCGTGACAAAGAGCCTTGGCTAATGAGTGCGTTTGGAATCCGGCTCTGCTGCTGCGGGGACATTTCGCTCCTGTACCAAAAATTCCTCCTCCGAAGAATGAGAGACGATATAATCTGTCACTTGCTGCCCTGAATGAACCCTGTGCCCTAGTCTAGCCCATACCCTTTATTTTACGCAGGAAGAAACAGGCCCAGAGAAAAGAAGGGACTTGGCATTGGGATGGGCAGTCCAGTTTTCACAGAGATAGGAAGAAAGGAAAAAAGATCATTCCCCAGGAGGGGCAAGCTAGGTTAAGAAGGGTTTAGGTTGTGGTGGTCCGAAGCAAATTTAGGCAAGAAGTCAGGATAGTGGTGTGGGATACTGGTTAGAGCAGTGGACCTGGAGTCAGGAAGACCCGAGTTCAAATGTGGCCTGCCACGTTGCCAGCTGTTTGATCCTGGGCAAGTCTCTTAATCTCTGTTGGCCTCAGTTTCCGAGGTAACAATAGCTCTGACCCCTCTTTGGGTTTGTAAAGCGCTTTGCAAAACTGTAGAAATATTAGCTGTGATTATGCCTCTCCTGTCTTTTAGCTCCTTGGACCCCAAGGTTTGCCCTGCCCATGTTCCAGCCCTCTCCAGAACTAAGGCGGGTTAACCACCCTTTAAAAAGAACAAACAAAACACAGCTTATCGAAGGTCCTTCTGGAAGGTTCTGGGGAATAATGCTGTTTTAGCTGAAATCCAATATTTATTAAACACATTCTGTATGCAGAGCAGTATGGCAGATCTGGGGACCAGAGCCATACGAAGTTTAGAAAAAGGGGCTAAGACAACACTAGACTATGTGAGGTAGAGGTGGGGAAAGGTCTTCAGGGTTGGCTTCCTGGAGGAGATGGCTTTGGAATGGGGCTTTTCAAGCAGGGGTTCTTAATTTGGCATCCAGGAACTTGGTTTTTGTTGTCTTTTTTTTAAAATAAGTACTCAAATATAATTTGTTTCCTTTGTAATCCTACTTATTTATTTTATGCATTTAAGGGCTTTATTCTGAGAAGGGGTCCATGACACAAAGGTGAGGAACCTCTGGGTTAAGTGAGAACGAGGTACTCAGGTGAAGTATAGGGGGGACGTGACAAGTTTAGGGAGCAGCTTTAGTGTCGAGGGCGTGATAACACGAGATACCAGATTGTGGAGAACCTGGAATTCAATGCAAGCTTTGGATAGATGACCTCTGGAGTCCCAACTCAGATTGTATATTCACCAGCCATAGAAATTTATCAGAGAAATGTCACCAGATACTGGAGGGGCCAAGGGGAATGGTTATTCAAAGATGCAGACTCCTGAAGAAATGTATGATGGGATGTTAGGAATTCTCTTAGCTGAAAGCAGTCAAGGATATTCCCAAATGTACCAGCCCAGAAGGGTGACAGCTGTTACCCCTCCTCCCACCTAGCTAATGAGGACACAGTTCAGGTATAGACACTCCTTCGATTTCCAGACCAACAGCCAGACTTGTCCTACCCTATTTCCATATCTTTGCATAGTCCTGGTGGTGTCTCTCCTTGGCACCTTAGAATCCTTAGCATCACCTTCAAGAGGATCTTCCTGATTTCTCCCCTTCCCCCATATCACTTGACATTTATCTCCAGTACATCCTACCTACAGGTGTGGTAGCCTTCCAGTAGAATGTAAGCTCGTAAAGGGCAGGTACCATTCCTCATTTTGTATCTGAATCCTCATTGATTAGCACTGTTCTTGACCACATAGTAGGCACTTCATAAATGTGTTGATCCATTCCTTGAACTCTGTGCTCAGCCAAATTTTTTTTTCATTCTAACAGTGTTCTCTTTGTATGCAAATCTCACCCCTTTATTAGACTATCAGTTCCTTGTGGGTGGGTTTTTTCACCTTTTGTGCTCCCTATTCCCAGTAGAGCACCTTAGCAGATTGTTAATAAGTGTTTGTTGGATGTCACTGGAAAGATGAAAGTCTATAAAATCTGAAATTTTCATGAGAAGTGGAAGGCAGCTGTAGAAAGCAGTTGGCTGCTTAGAGAGCTCTCTAATGAGCTCAGTTTAGGACATAAAAGAATGTAAACAAGGATAGATATTTTTAAAAATGGCATATGAGAGTTGTATCTAGAAGGCTAAAGCCAAAAATTCGATTGAACAAATATTCATTAAATGCCTACTGTGTGGAAGGCACCGAGGATGGAGAAACCCAAAGTAAACAGTCATTGTCCTCACAAAGCTGAGGGTCCAAGGATATGTGGCAAGAGGATGCATGGGACAGGAGGCAGCCTATACACAGATAAATTCGTGCAAAATATATACTAAGTAAATTTTAAAATGTTAACAGCTAGGCTGTCCTTGCTGTGTTGAGGCAAGAAGAGGAACAGGCCCGTTTGCTTGGGACAGATGGTATAATAGAATGTTTGTTGAATAAGTGAACATAGGAAGAGAGAAAATAGACCTACTTAACTTCTATTCTTCTTCTGACTCCCCCAGAGAAGAGAATGATTTTCCAACGGAAAAGGGTAAAGAACATGGTTTGTGCTGGTAGAATTGTAACCTCTTTTAGGGCAGAGACTCTTCATTTTTGTGTTTATTTCCCCAAGCACCTAGCCTAGTGCCTAAAATATAGGGGTTCTTAAAGAGGGAGAGAATGGAGACCCCCCCAAAGAGATGAGAAAATAATCCTAGTTCACATTGATATAGTACTTTACATTTACAAGGTGCTTTTCTTATAAATGTGAAGAAACTAAGAACTGGAGAGATTTTGCCCATGATCACATGGTTAACAATTAATGAAGTCCAAAATAGGAACTCAGATCCAGCTTCTGACTCCTGGATGAGTGCTCATTAATCTCCTATGACTCTCCTCCTCCTGACATTTTTTTTCTTTTAATGTAAGTAAGCACCTAGCTGCAGATGTCTAAGCCCTGATCAGTCAAGTCAGCCTAACTGAAGAATCACTGTCAGGAATCTTGGAGAATAAGAGAGAGGCTAAAAATTCGAGATTTGCATATCTGCATTTAATTTTCTTAAGGGGGAGCCTGGGATTGGATTCTAGAAATATACTAATTTCACATCAGTCTTGGGAGAGAGGGGGAACCTAGAAAGGATTTGAGACTAATGCACTGTTTAGAACCATACTCCAAAAGCCACTGAACTGTGTATATACCCTTTGACCTAGTGAAATCACTACTAGGCTTCTATGTCCCAAAAGGTCAACGAAAGAGAGAAAGGAAATATTTGAAGCTGCAACTTTTTGTTCTAACTGGAAACAAAGTGAGCGCCCATCAGCTGGGGAAGGCTGAACAAATTGGTGTGTATTCATGTAATGGGGTTATCGTTGTGCCATAAGAAGTAACAGGTGGGACAGATTCAGAGAAACTTAGGAGGACTTGTGTGAACTGATGAAAAGATAATTTCTCAGAACCAGGAGAACAATTTTTACAATGACTTTAACATCTTCAAGGACAACAGTGGTGAAACAGCCAATAACTCTGGTGAATGCGATGACCCACCTTGATTCCAGAACCCCGAGGAGAAAGCCTTCTAACTTCCTGGAAGACAGGGAGTGAACTAACTCTAGGTACAGATTAAGACCTGCATCATCAAACATTGCCAATATGTGGGTTTGATTTTTGTACTTGTATGTAACTTTGATTTGGAGCTGAATAATGCAAGGGGGTGACTGTGATTCTAAAAAAGGAGGAAAACCGTAAATGAATCTTTAAAAATACACAGAAGGTTCAGAAGGGGACAGAGACAAGCAGGGCATTGTTAGAACTACTATGTTAAGTCTGGAATATTCAAAAAAGACTGAACTGTACAATAGTGGAGATTCAGTTTCACATGTGGTCCTATTTTTCTGGTGGCTTTTTTTTAGTCTGTGTGTGTATGTATAATGAGTTGTACATGTTTGTTGAAGCTTGTCAAGTTCACAATATTAAAAAGAAATTTTTTAAAGCCATTGTTTTTTGGTACTTTAAAAAGCAAATTATGATTGTTACGAGCCACCCTAGGTCCATGAAGAATGACTCGTACTAAACTAACCTCATTTCCTTTCTTGAAAATGTTATGGGGCTGGTAGATCAGGAAAATGTTATGTCTTAATTTCCTACAGGCATTGAACACAGTTTCTTGTGACATCCTTGGAGATGGAGAAATGTGGATGGTATGATGTTGAATAACTCCCCGGAGAGTATGAATTCATGTAATCATGATGTCCATCTGGAGGTACTCACAGGCTTCTGTCTCTGGCTTTATTCGGATTGTTTTATCAGTGACTTAGATGAATGAAAACACAGATGGAAGGTTTACCAGATTTGTAAATGTCACAGCACAGGGAGGAGTAGCTGATACCTTGGGTGACAGAATTAGCAGGAAAATTAGCTGGAACAAAGAATAAGAAATTGAAGGGGGTCAGGAGTAAATGTGAAGTCACAACATCTTGGTAGAAAGGGACTTCATAAGGTCTCTATATGGTGTCATTCTCAGCTGAGCAGGATAACTTTCTCTTTATACAAATACAAGATCGAGTAGATCTGGTTTGATGACAGTTTATGTGATAAAGGCCTGGGTACGCTCTAATCACTGAGATGGGGGAGGATAGTTAGCATTCCAGATGACAGAATCCAAAAAAATTTTGATAAATTAGAAGATCCCCCGAGCCTAATTTAAAGAAATTTTGTGGGGGGACAAATAGCATCATATGTAAAATTTTTTACAGGTTGAAAAAAGAAACTTCACAAGGTCAAGATGACATCAAGGCTTAAGCAGTAGTTTATTTGAAAAAAATCTAGGGGTTGCTAGGTGGTGCAGTGGATAGAGCCCCAGGCCTGGAGTCAGGAGGACCTGAGTTCAAATTTGGCCTCAGACACTTACTGGCTGTGAGATGTGAGCAAGTCACTTAACCCTGATTGCCTCTCCCTCAGTCACCCAAAAAAGGAAAAGATGTAGGGGTTTAATTGACTATAAATACAACATGAGTGAACAGCATGATCAGGCGATCGAAAAGACTAATTGGAGCTCTTGGATTCTATTGAAAGGCTTGTTGTGTTTGTCCTTTGTTTTCCAAGAGGACCGTGACGGAAATGATGACATGACTTGCTCCTTCAGAGCCATCCTAGTGGCCAGATATTCTTCAGGAGGACTGGAAATAGCCCAGGATGCAATGGGAGACCCTGGCCCTTTTAGGCTAAGGCCTTTTCAGGTTCTCACTTTCAGTGAGGTAAGGCCCATTCAGTGAATAGGCCTCCTTTAAAAGTGAGTCAAGGGATGGCCCCTTTAATTAAAAAAAAAAAAAACAAAACTGGGAGGGGAAGACCCTCAAGGTTGCTAGTCAAAAGAGAAATAGTTACTATTGATATTCACTCTGAACCCAGAGGGCCCAAAATATAGCCAGTAAGTGGAACCTATGGTGGTCCAAACTGAGAGGCCTAACTTCCAGGAATGAGGAAGTGTTCATTCTCTGCTGTGCTCTTAATGGATCATAGGTAAGACATTTTCAAAAGGATGTTGACAAGCTAGAGTCACTAGTGAAAGACCTCAGGTCCGTGGCCTGTGAGGATCAAGAACCAAATCTACTTAGCCTGGTGACATAAGAACAGTCTTCAGGTGTCTGCCCAGCTGCCTGGTGTTCAGTTTTGCCATTGTTCAGAGGTCAGAACTAGGAAGAAGTTGCAGAGAGGCAGATCTAGGCTTGATACTAGAAAAACTTACCAACAAGTAGGAGAGGGGGTAGGGACCAGGCCTGTGATTTCCTCAGTATGGAAACTCCCAGGTGAGGATTTCTCTACTGATGCTTAGAGTTGCCTGGGAGGCAGAGAGGTTCTAGGTGAGTGTCGGAGTCAGGAATCAGTGAAGCCAGGACCAACTATCAGCATTGCTATACTGCTTCCGTCTAACAAGCAGAGCTATTTGAAAGGGTGCCTGGGCAGGGAGGTTGGACCTTTCAGCTCTAAGGTGCTATCGTTCCATGATTCTGGATCTTTTTTGGCACCCCTTTCTGGACTGCTGGTTTCTTCAAGCCCTTCCAGAACCTACTTCCTAGATGTCTTAGTGTTAAAGTCATAAGACCCAAATTTGAATCCCGGCTCTACCACTTAATAACCATATGACCTTGTCTAGTAGGAGTAAAAGTCCCCAAGATCTCTCTGAGGAGTTGGACTAAATGACCTCTGAGCTCCCCTCCCCTTCTAGGTCTTTGATCCTGGGATCTCCTGATGTCTGCCGCCCTGTCAGCTCCAGAGACATTTATTTCCATGTGTGCGGCACTGTGTTAAGCACCAAGGACATCAAGATGATATGGCCCCACAGTACCTCTGTCTTTGAAAAACTCACAGCCTAACAAGGCAGGGGGACATAGGGTTTCCTTTGGCTCTGAGAAGCCAATCCTCTCTGCCTTTGGAAGGCTGGGCCCCAAAGAGTCTTTCTCATCCCCAGCTTTAGGTCATGCTGTATCAATCCTGGTGAAAAAGGCAATAGTTGTGTGCTGCTCATGTTTTCACTGCAAGAAAGAGCTATTGTGAGTTCTGAAGCACCCTCAATGTCTTTCTAATTTCATTCCTACAATATATATACCAGGACTCAGTACCTTTTCCTTCTCCTATGAGGGGATTCCTACCTCACACATTTTTTCTTAGTCTCCTAGGCGACACCGTTTTATTCCAGAATTCTTCTGGGAATCCTCTTCTATGGTGAGATTCTTCTCAATTGTTCAAATATAGAATGTTAGAGCTGGAAGAGACCTTGGAGACTTATTTAGTTCAGGGGTTCTTACTCTGGGGTCAGTAAATTTCTTTTAAAAATATTTTTGATAATTATATTCCAATGTAATTGGTTTCTGTTGTAATCCTACGTATTTTATTTTATGTACTTAGAAACATTATTCAAAGAATGGTTCCATAGGTGTCCAATGGGGGTTTCACCCCTGTTGAGGGTTCCAGAGCACGAAAAGGGTTAAGAATCTCTGACGTTGTTTAGTCCAGCCTTCTCTTTTGACAGAGGCAGAAATGACAACAGAAGGAAGTTTGTACCCATTGCCCCATCCTAAGGGGCTTCTGCTTGGCTTACTCAATCTACACTGGCATTGCATAGTCTTGCTTTATTATTTCTCTGAAGACCTAGGCCCTCCCATAGGAGAGTTATTACTCAAGAGTTGGGCTATCCCAACTCCTATCCACTGGGCAGGCCACTCACACAGAAGAGATTTCTCCCTCCTCTCATCTAGTTCCACAACGTTCCCCCTTGGGAGATAGACTACTTAAAGAGGGATGATAATGTTGTGTTCCCAGCCCCACACTAGCTATTTCCCTCTCCCACCCCTGCCTTGGACTTCTTGCTGCTGTTCAAGGATCTGGCAATTTAAATCGATCAGTAAACATTTATTAAGCACCTATTATGTGCCAGGCACTGTGCTAAGTGGTAGGGATACACAAAGAGGCAAAAGACAGTCCTTACCCTCAAGGAGCCTACAAGCCAATGGTGGGGGATATACAAAGCAAGCTATATACAAGATAAATAGGAAATAATTAACAGAGGGAAGACACTGGAATTAAGAGGGGCTGGGTTAGGCTTCCTGTAGAAAGAGAGATTTTAGTTGAGACTTAGAGGAAGCCAAGGAGGTCAGTAGTGGGAGTGGAGGAGGGAGAGCATTGTAGGGACGGGGGATGTGCAGAGAAAATACCCAGAGATGAGAGATGGAGAGTCTTGTTTGTAGAACAGCCTGGAGGCCGGTGTCACTGGAGCAGAGTACATATGGAGGAGTAAGGTGTAAGAAGGCTGGAAAGGTAGGAAAGGTACAAAGCATTTTATAATTTGATTTTGGAGGGAGCCACTGGAGTTTCTTGAGTAGGGGGGATGACATGGTCAGATAACGCCCTTTAGGAAAATCCCTTTAGTAGCTGAATGGAGGATGGATTGGAGGAGAGACTGGAGGCAGGTGGACCCACCAGTGCCTACTGCTATAGTCCAGGTAGGAGGCGATGAAGGCCTGCACTACTAGAGAGATGACAGTGTAAAAGGGAAGCAGCATGTGTGTATGTTTGGGGGGGGGCAGGGATTTAGGGGGAAGATAATGAGTTCCATGTTTAGATGCCAACTGGGCTTTTTGGGATGTCTGAAAGGCAGTTGGAGATGTGATATTGGAAGTCATTAGAGAGATGGGGCAGGATAGGTAGATTTGAGACTAGTTGGCCTAGAAATGGTAATTAGATACGTGGGAACTGATGAGATCACCAGGTGAAGTGGTGTAGAGGGAGAAGAGAGGAGAACACAGGACAGAACCCTGAGGGACAGCTGTGGTTACAGGGAGTGATCTGGGGGAGGATCCAGCAAAAGAGACTGAGAAGGAGTAGTTGGTTTCCAACACAGCCAGTGTCCAGTCTGGTGGGGCCCTAACCAATCTAGGGCCTACTTTTGCTTCCACCTGAACTTGGAGGATCACTGAGGAGTAAAGGACTCACCATTCCATCCCTCTTCTAGGGTGTTGCTGATTCATCTCATTCCTTAGTTGCTGAATTCCACCACCCTGGACATATCAGAAGTGTCCAATTCCCCACCAGATGACAAACCAGCATTCCGTATGTGGTAGCAGACCTTCCTATGTTTTCTTTGACCAAGGTGCCTGTTTGCCTCAATGAAATCTCAAAGTCATTTCCACTAACCATTATAATGGTCAATATTTGACCTTTGTTGCCTACCTGACCATATAATAAAGCCTGTTGAGGTCCTATTTACCTTCTTCTGGGTTCTACTTGGACAGGCCTGTTGAAATCCTCATCATCTTTTAATGCCCAATGTTACCTGTCATGAAACCTCCAATCAGAATAGCCATTATTCTTCTAAACTTGGTGAGCCTTGCATACCTCTTACATCCTTCTCACCATTCTACTTTGTATTTACTTGTGTTTATGTCATCTAGTCAAAACTTAAGCTTCTTCAAGGCAGGGACAGTGTTTTATTTTTCCTTCTTTCCCACAATCCTAACACAGTATCTCAATTTGAGCAATTATTAAATACCTACCACATACAAAGGCCTTGAGAAATGATTCATCATGGCAGTCTACGACTTTTAAGGGCTTTCCTAAAATGAATATCATCCACATTTACCTGTTGGGCATTTGAGGTCCTACCATCACAACAAACTCAATATATCTAAAACCACATTTATGATCCCATAGTTTTTGACTACAAAAATTTTACCCACCTTAAAGCCAAATGCCATCTCCTCTAGAGAGCCTTACCGAGTCCCTCCAGCACAAAGTCCTCTCTCTCTCCTCTGAACCCCAATAGCTCTCTTGTATCCGTAGGGCGACATGCAGCCCGTCCTGCCTTATTTAGCTATTTCTGTGTCTTCTTTCTCACCCTAACTCGAAAGTATCTGGAGGGCAGAGGCAGTGTGTGCACAGGCCTCTTTCATCTTCATCCCTCTCAAAGCATCCAGCACAGCATTCCAGATATCCAAGGAGTAAAACTTTATTAAGCAGTTTTCCCTAGAAATGGAGACTACCTGGTCACACAGAACAGTAGAGTTCAACTCAAACAGAGACAGGGGCTGCCAAGCCTTGCATAAGGATTCCTGTGGGCAGCATATTGACTTAGAAAACTACATATTAACATTATTTATGTTCTCGTATTTTTATTTTGATGAATATTTCTCAATTACATTTTCATCTGCTTCAGTATGGCCTGCAGCTGCATGTCTGACCCCTCCAAGGAAGAGTTTCTGAGTGTTATATGGATATCCCCAAAATATTAAAAATAAAATGAGGTAGAACTCTGGGATATGAGGTGAATACTCTTTGCTTAGCATAACAATTTGCCCATAGTAAGTATAATGAATAATTTTTCATCCATCCATCCATCCATCCATCCATCCAGGAATGGCTAAACAAATTGCAGTACATGACTGTAATGGAATAGAATTACATTGTAAGAAACAATAAAAATAAAGAATTTATAGGAACATGGGAAAATGTATATGAAAAAGCAGAAGCAGGAAAGCAATATATAGGATGGCTACAACATACACATAAATAATGATAGACTAAAACTTAACACTGTGTAAATTACAATGGCCAATTCAGGACCTGGAGTTGAGAAATCACATGTCCCTACCTTCTCCTCCTCTCCAGGAATATTATGCATTACTCCCACCCCACTCCCTTCTTCACACACACTATGGCCAAATGGGCCTTCTTGCTGGACCTTACACGTTTGTCTTTCCGTACGTCATACATTTTTCCACACCTCTGTTTCTTAGAATCCTTCACTTCATTCAGAGCTCAGCCCTTAATTCCCTTGGTCAGTACCTTCCCCTGCCCAAATTACCCAGAATTTATGTGTCCATGGTGCTTTCCCCAAAGGACTATAAGATCCTTGAGGGTAAGGACTATTCCACTGTTGCCTTTGTGGCCCCACCAGCTATTGTGGTTGGCACACTGTAGGTACTTAATGCCAACTGATTGGTTTCGAGGGTAAGGGATATGTGGAATATTGCACATATTGTCCAACAGAGTCAATGTGTTGGTTGGCTTTGCTGAATTTCTTTTTCTTTTTCACTTTTGTTCCAAGGGAAGACTCCCGGAGGCACAGGGCAGCAGGTGGGGAGAGGGTGTACATCTGAAAAGAATTGTGATGTAAAAACAAAAAAATTCATCACAAATTAATGGGGGGAAGGGGGAGAATGAGGGCATTGGGTTAAATGAATGCTCAAGTCCCTTCCAGTTCTAAAATCCTAAAACCTTTCTTCTGATTATGCTTGACACTGTTCTTTGTCATATTGCCACCTGTTGTAAGCTCACTTCATGCTGCTCCCCTTTGCTTTGATCCAATCCAATGATTGCTGTTCACTGTACTTAACATTCATTCTCAGCCCCTTCTCAACTATTTACTAAGAGCCTCCTGTGGGCCCTGGGGATATGAAGACAAGACCATCTCTGCCCATAAGGAGCTACTAAATAAACAAAAAGTAGGCACAAAGTAATACAATTTCAAATACAATATAATTTTTTTTGAGGTAACTGGAATTAAGTGACTTGCCCAGGGTCACATAGGTAGTATCTGAGGCTGGATTTGAACTCAGGATTTGAATCGCCTAGCTGTCCCTCCACAGGATAATTTCAAAAGTGAGAGACCTCTAACATCTGGTAGGATCAAGAAAAGCCTCGTAGAAATAGTCCCCTTAGATGCGTTTTGAAGGAAGCTAGGAATTCTGAGAGACTGAGGTGAGGAGGGAATACATTCCACATATGGGGGTGCGAACACAGGGAATTGGGAAGATTTCATGTCCAAGGAGCAAATAAAGCTAATTGTATTGGAACAGCATAGGAAATAATGTTGAACTGATTGTGGGAAGGTACATGGGTTAGCTAGCACCAGCCCTAGACAGTCACTTACTAGCTAGCTGTGCAGCCCTGGGCAAGTCATTTAACCCGTTGGCCTCATCTATAATAGCACCTACCTCCTTGGGTTGTTGTGAAGATCAGATGAGACAATTGCAAAGCGCTTAATATACAGCACCTGGCACATTATTAAGTGCCATACAAATGTTAGCTATTATTATTAAATGGGGGCAAGATCGTGGAGAGCTTTAAATGCTGAATGTGAACTTTGTTTTATCACAGTGGCAAATGAGATGGCTACTGAAGTTTCTTTTAGCTGAACAGTTAGAGCTGTTTTAGGAATATCAACACAGCAGCTGTGTGGATGACTAGAGAGGGGGGAAGGGGAAGTAGCTAGACCAGGGTGAGGCAGTGAGGCCCTAAACTAGGGTGGAGCCAGGGTGGATAGAGAGATGGAGGCAAATATGAAATGTAATCAACAAGCCTTGGCAACTGACCGGATATGGAAGGTAAATGAGAGGGAAGAATCAGAGATGGCACTAAGGTGGAGAACCTGAGTGCCTGGAAGAACAGTTATGCCCATCCTTGGGAACGTAAGTACATTTGGAGGACGGACGCATTGTTTGGGAAACATCAATTCCATTTTGGGCATACCGAGTTTGAAATGCCCATTGACCATCCAGGTGGAGATATTCATCAGACCTTCATCATTTGGGATGAATTGAAGAAAGACTTTAGGGCCACATAAGAGTTCTCTCCATGAAGAAGACAGCTGAATTCATGGGAAGGAAAAAGGAAAGAGAAACTGAGAAGAGTCAGAGCCAGAGAAATGTCCACACTTTGTTGGCAGATAGAATGATAATCCAATAAAAGATGGGGAAGGCCAGGACGAGAGAGTATTTAGGAAGAGGGAATGGCAAAATGGCAAGAGCCGAAGAAAGGAGACTGATAGTGGGGGAGGGGGGGCTCTGTGATTTGCCAGATGACACACAACTAATAGTTTTAAGAGGGAGTTTATCTGAACCTCGGTATTACTGACTTCAATCTATTCTTTCTTCCCAACTGATGATCAGGCTACGTGGAGGTGTCTGTAAATGGACGGAGAACAGCTCAAGGGTTGGGAATTTCAGCTCCCAGCGCTTGTTTTTGCAAGACTGTTTCTTCCTCTGTGAAAGGGGAGTATTTACACTATCAACCAATCAACAAGCATTTATTAAGCACCTACTATGTCAGGAACTATGCTAAGCACTAGATACAAAGACATATTAACAAGATAGTCCCTACCCTCGATAAACTTAAAGCTTATTGAATAGCTGTGACTAGCATGAGGTAAAATATGTTCACAGATAAGTAAATACAAGATAGATATGTGAGTATACACAAGATAAATAAAAAGTGATAGGGAGGGGAACACCTAAAAACTGGGGAAATCAGGAAAGATCGCTGTAAGGAAATAGCCCTGGAGTTTGGCCTAGAATTGAGGTTTGGGGTTCTAGACATTTGAAGAGGTGAGGAAGGAGTACATTTCAAACTTACGGGGACGCTAGGGGGAGGGGGACTATTGCATTGAGAGAGGACATGTTAACTAGATTATAAAGTGTGTTAAAGGTAATTAGAATACACAACTGGTAGAGTAAGCAGGAACCATTTTAGGAAGGGGCTTTAAGAATTAAAGGGATGCGTTTGTTGATCTTAAAGACAATAGGGAGCCACTGAAGTTTCTTGAGTAGGGGAGTAACATCTCTGCTATCACTTTGGAGGGGTTTAAATGCAGGAAGACCAATTACGAAGCTATTGCCATAGTCCATCGAGAGAAGTCTGATGTGGTTGTGGTGTAAATGGAGAAGGGGATGGATGTGGAAGTGAAGAACTGAGGACCCTAGGGTTGCTGAACTTGAGTGAATGGAAGAATAGTAGTTACTCTATGCTTGAAAGGCTATAAAAGTACACATACCTTCCTAACAATACCAATAACACTAGGTCTGTATCCCAAAGAGATCAAAGGAAAAGGCCTTATTCATGCAAAAATATTTATAATAGCTCTTTTTGTAGTGGCAAAGAATTGAAAATTAAGAGGCTGCTCAGCAATGGTCAGAGGCCATCCCAAAGAATGCTATCCACCTCCAAAGAACTTAGGAACTCTTGAATGCACACAGAATATACTTTGCTCACTTTTTTTTTTGCAACATTACTAACATGGAAATGTTCTGCATGATTTCACACATATAATCAATATAGTGCTTGGCATCTTGGGAGTTGGGGAGGGACAGGATGAAAGCAGTGTTTGGAACTCACAATTAAAAAAATGAATGTTAAACATTTTAAAAGCTGTAATTGGTAAGTATTTAAATTTTTTTTAAAAAGAAGTTACCTTTAGCAGAAATAGCAAAGTCAGGAGGAGAGATGGGTTGAAGGAAAAAAAAATTCAGCTTTAGACATGTTGAGTTTGAGAAGCTGATAGGTCACCAGGTGGAGATGAGGGCTGCTCAACTCAAGAACTGGAAGGAAAGCTGAGGATTCTAGGAATCAAGCTGAAAAACTACTTGTAAGAAGAAAAAGGCCTCTAGGGTAGTTAGTAGCCAAAGCCTAGGTGGTATTGCTGCACTTTGCCTTCTCTCCAGACAACCAGGAAGGTCAGAACCCCAGGGCCCCACCCTTTGGGCAAAGCAAAAACTTTAGAATTGCTCTTTGGTCACTCTGTCTCCAAAAAACTTGTCCTAAGTTCAGGGACATTCAGAATGTCAGCAACATTTGAAAGACTGTGGATAATAGGAGAGCCTGGAGGACAAGAACATTATCTGGACTTTCCAAAAAAGGGAAGACAGAGGTCTACAAACTACTGTTTCAATTCTAGAATATATTATCAAAGAGATGGTCAGTGGGCAGAATTCTAGAAGAGCTAAGCACGACTCTAAGAATACATCATGCCAGACTAATCTATTTTTGACAACCTTCCTAAATTTCTATCAAAGAAATGTTACATAATTTAAGCATTTTTAATTTTAAAATCTCCTATGCTATTCTTGTAGGAAAAAAAGTTTGGAACTTGACAATGTCCAGATTCATCGTAGTCTGGTTTAACAAGTCCTCTAAAGGGCTTGGCTCCCTGCTGGTTAGCAGTTTTTTGGTTTTATCTGTGATAAAAGGTGTGGCATCCTCACTCATTGAATCCACAGATGAGGGGGGAGGGGCAGCAGAAATAGATAATGTACCAGGACCGATAGGACTGAAAGTCTTGACAGGATAGAACCGATATTAGCTTTAATCTAAGAAAGTGTAGTCCCAGTAGGGATATGGTAAAAACTCTACACTTAAGTTTTTTTAAAAAATGGACTTCATAAATACACGGTAATTTAGGGGAAGCATGTTAAGACAGCAGTGCCAGAAAAATATCTGGGGATTTTGGAGGCCAGAAAGCTCAGTCAGCGTATGATACAGCAGCATTTTTATGGGAGTCCATGTCAGCCGAGGCTCACAAGGACCTGGGGTTATCTTGGAGAATGCTAAGATTCAGCGGGAACACGAGAGCTGGCTTTGTATTCTGAGCCTTTCAGATGGAAAATGGATTCAGCTTGTCTTCTTTTGCCACAGGGAGTAGCAAATTTAGGTTTAACACCAGGGAAAATGCAAAGAGCGCCTCCCGAAGTAGAATGGGCTGTTTTAAGATGAGTCCCCTTGCTGGAAATTTTCCCGTCCGTGTCTAGATCGGATGATCGCTGCCAGGAATGTTGTGCTGGGGATTTTTTCAACTATGAGTTGGACTAGCCGGACAGAGCACCTCATGACTTAGACTAAATCAACCAGTATCACCCACCCTGAGGGGATTCTTAGATCAAAGGTTTGGAGTTGGGAGACCAGAACGAGGATTTAACTCCCGGTCCTCCAAGCAATATCCAGCCCTTCTTCACCGTTCTCCTTTATTCCCTGCAGGTGGGAAGGGTGTATTTTATGCATTTTAAACAACACGTTATTTCTGACCGCTTTTATTTGTCTCAAAGATTTAAAGACAAGTTCGCCTGAACGCAGCAGTCAGCCTGGTGCCCCGCCCCATGTTTGGAGAGCTGTAACGGGACCGGGCCAGCGTATGAGCACTTGGAGAGGTGGAAAGAGAGAAGGCCGCCCGTTTTACCGACGTCCCCAGCAGCAGCATCCCCTCCCCAAAATGAAGGGCTAGCACAGCAGGGTCCTGGAAAAACGGGTGAGGTACAGGCTGTCTTTAGCCCAGGAATTCCCCAACAAAGGGGAAGCTTCAGAACCGGACCCTCTCGCAGGGCACAGGCAAGAACCAACATTGAGGGTCCTTGCGCGGTCGGGGGATAACGAGACCCTTCCCCGCCCCACGGGGGAGCGCCCCCTCCCCCCACCCCAGCTCGACCGGCCAAGAGATAGAGCGAGACCAAAGGTTTAAACAATTTATTGAGCCAAAAAAAAAAAATAGTAAAAAGGCCAAAGAGGACAAGTGAAAGCGCCGAGGGCCCCGATCCACTGCGTGCCGGAAAGGCCGCGGCCCCGAGCGATTGTACACTGCGCACAAAAGGCATTAAGTTCCCGCCGGGCTCCCCACACAGCGTAGGGGAACCCTGGTCCCCAGCACCCCAGCCCCCCCCACCCCCACGGAGGGGAGGGGCACGAGCCCGCCCGAGCCGGGCCCGGGGGAGGAGGGTGGGGCGGCTTCCCTCCCGCCCCCTTCTCGAGCGCCAGGACACACGCAGCCAACCAGCGGCCTCGCCCGCCCCTCCCCCCGCGCACGCGGGCTCCAGCAATTGGAGCCCAAGGACCCGTCGCCATGGCGACCGTCCCGTTGCCAATGGCGAGAGCCAATAAGGGCGTCGCCGGGGCTGTTTCAAAATTCTAAAGCAAACAACAACAAAAAAAATCGCTACAGCAGCCGGGGGCGGGGATCGGAGAAGGCCAAGCTGTGGGAGGGTAGTTCGGGAAGGCATCCCGACATATCCCCGCGCCCCATTCCCCCCCGGCCCCCGGGACCCCCGTGGTTCAGGCCCGGAACAGTCCTGGAGTCGGAGGTAGGGCAGCCCTGTAAACAAACAGTACAAAACCTACACAAAGGGCTTAAAAAAAAAAAGGAACCGGGATCCCCTCCCCCACCCCCGAGCAAATCGCTATAAAAATAACCATTTTGGCGTCGGGGCGGCGAGTCCTGCCTCTCCACCCGATTTCGGTCCCAGTCGACTCGCTCAGTTCGTGGCGGAGGGAGGGCACTCGGTGGGTGGCGGCTGTCACAGCTTGGGTACCGCAGGGTGGGCGGGGGGAAGGGCGGAAGGGGGAGTTTGCAGAGTGGGGGGCGGGGAAGAGCGGGGCGCGCACCCCGCCTCCACCCCCGGCCGAGCAGCCCCAGCGCCCCGGAGCGTCTCGTCCGCCCCCTCCCTCCCCACCCGGGCCGCGGCGCGCTCACTTCCTGCCCTTGGGCACCTTGGGCACGCTGGGCTTGGCCGACTTCTTCACCTTCTTGCCCCCGGACGAAGACGCCTTCTTGGCCGATTTCTTGGCCTTGCCTTTGTCCTTCTTGCCGCTACTCCCGCCGCCGCCCGCGCCCTTCTTGTGGGAGCGCTTCTCGGGCTTCTTGGCCTTGGCCGGCTTCTTGTCGCTTCGCCGCGCCGAGGTGGACGCGGTAGACGTCGAGGGCACCGCCTTCTTGGCCTTGTGGTGCGAGGCGGCCGAGCCAGAGGCCTTCTTGTCGCCGCCACCCTCGAGCTTCTTCTTGTTGAGCTTGAAGGAGCCGTTGGCGCCCGTCCCCTTCACCTGCAGCAGCGTGTCGTTCTGCACCAGGGCCTTGATGGAGTACTTGAGGTAGGTGCGCCCGTTCTGCTGGTCGAACCAAGGCACCTTCTTGGCCTCGTTGTAGATCTTGGCCAGCGAAGAGCCGTTGCGCTCGCCCAGCTTACGGATCGTCTCCACCACCAGCTGGCTGTACTTGCCCGGCTGGTTCTTCTTCTTGTTGTTCTTCTTCTTCTTGGAGGGCGACAGCGACGAGGAGCCCGCCTTGGCCTTCTTACCGGCCGGCTTTTTCTCGGGGGTGCCGGGGGCCTCCTCGGCCGGGGTCAGGGGCAGCGCCTCTTCCAGTTCTACGGACATGGTGGCGAGCGGGTTGGTGGCCGGCGGCGCGCGGAAGCCGGGGGGCCGGGAGGGGAAGAGGAAGGCGATGGGAGCCTGGCGCTCCGGGGAAGGGGGGCGGCGAACGCACAAGGAGCCGGCTTGCAACAGCGCGAGGCCCGGGCCGCTGCTCGTTCTGCCGCTGGGCAGCAGGGTTGGGGCTGGGGAGGAGCCTATGGCGACGCTCCCGCTCGGGTGTCTGAGCGCCGGAATCTGGCGGGGCGGGCTCCTGCGCGCTCCTTTTATTGCTCGGCGGCGGACCATGTTGAGAACAACAACAGCCTGGTCCGTGGCCAGCACCAACTTGTGCTTCTTGGAGTCCCTTCTTAGGGCTTTATCTCCCCGGACCACGCCGCTGCGGACCCGGAGTTGGGGCGAACGCGTAGTGCGGGCGGTGCTTGACCGGGCTGCGCCTCGCTGGGGGCCGCCTGAGGCCGGGAAGAACCCCGAAAAGGGAAATAAAAGGGCGCACCCTATGCTCCGGGAGAGGGAGAGGAGGGGGGCGCCCTGTTTCAGGGTGAATATCGTCCCCTGACATCCCTGTCCCCAGGATCGGAGCCGGGCTTCGGGGAGAGAAGAGTGCCCTTCTGAAGGCTGACCCCTCTCCCGGTCCCGGGGGGCTTCTGCGGGGGAATTGCCCCGGGTTTAATTTGTTGTAACTAACACAGTGAACGCCCTCACGTGGTAGGCTAGAGCAACATTAGCTAGCTGAGCTAGAGAAACTTCGGAGGGGGGGGTCTCCTGATCCAGGAGGAACACTGGTCCCGAAGAACCTGGCGGGGCTTGTTCAGCGGACCCCCCCTTCCTATGTAGGGGAGCCTGTGCGTGAGAAGTCGCGCTGACAGCGATCTTTGGGTGCATTTCTAAGCCTTGACTAATCAACCTCCCCCTCCCCCAACCTTGTGTTCCGTTTTATGAAACCCAGGCAATATTCCGCTTGCTACCCCCATCCCAAAATCGGGTTCGGCTGGGGGCCGGATAGTTCTCTAAGGGAATCCTCTGCTAAATTTTGTGTGTGTGTGTGTGTGTGTGTGTGTGTGTGTGTGTGTGTGTGTGTTGGGAGTTGTGTGTCTGTGTGGGTGTCTGTGTGTCTGTGTGTGTGTTGGGAGTTGGGGGTCACCACACACAAGTTCTTCTGCCTCCCCCTCACTTCCGAACAGTGTAGAAGGAAAACTGACATTTGGCAGTGAAAGACAAGACCAGCCAGGGAAACGGACCGGTACTCGGCCCGTTCCGGATGCTCCCCAGCCCTTTTCAGTTCTCCAGCCTAGTACCGTGTTCGGCTGAACCTAGGGAGGATCCCACCCTCAGGACTAGCCTGGGCTGTCCCGGGAGACAGACTGTCTCGGGGAACATTAGGTGTCTGAGGCTGGGGTCGGGGAGTGTGGAGGAGGGATGGGAGGAGGAAGTGAGTCGCTGTTCTCCAGATCCTAAACCCCGCCACCCTCAGAGCCCCCTGGGGGGAGGGCAGGAGCCCGTGCGCCCTGGGGAGAAAAGAGGGGGAGTTATTCCCACTTCATAAAGACAGGCACGGAGGATCAAGGGGCCCAGATCTGGGGTTGGGAGGAGGGGGAGAAGAAGAACAATATATGGTGAGGGGTGGGGAGCAAGTGGAGAGGGAATGAAGGAGGGGGCGGGGATCTTCGAGGATGGAGGCTGAATTGAGAAGCAGCGAATTATGGTAGAGGCCCCTGAAGTACCTTCCAATTCCGAGATTCCTAGAAGAGAGAGGGCCAGGTTTTCAAACCAGGGGATGAGGAGGGCAATGCCCAGCACTGAGCTGGAGTGGGTGGTATGCTTTGTCCCTTTCCCTGACTGCCCTCTCGGTGGAAGGAAATAGACTTTTTTTCTGTGGGGTCCGATTTTCCCTTCTCTCCATCTATCCCCACGCCACTTCCCCTCAGCCTCTCAGACTCTGGGGTACAATATTCTCTGCCAGTGAATAGATAGGGCTTGGGTCTCATTACTTCCTAGGGCCAGTCCTCATTGCCCATTTCAGATTGTAGGAGGGCATGAAGCTGAGGTGTCTCTCACTCTAACCCCTCAAGGCCCCTCTTTTCAGCTAGTAAGAGATGCATAGTGTAACCAGAGTGGCCTTTGTTTTCTTTGAGTGACTCAATTTATCTCAGTGAGCTTTACTAGGTGCTAAGCCCCAGGCCCAAACCCCATTAGGTGTTAACCTCCCAGGGTCCTAAGGGGAGGGGCCAACTCAAGAACCAATCGCCAGAGCCTGAGCTCTGGTGATTCAGATGATGTTTGATGATGCCTGAAGCCCTATAAGAAGGGAAGACAGAGCCATTTGTGCGGGGGCTCTGGAGATGGTGTTGATGAGGAGACTCTGGGCAGCTGTAGCTAAGGAGCCCTCCAGCTTGTAACCCGGATGCTGAAACTTTGTTGAACTCTGGTAACTGTGTTGGGATTGAATCAGACAAAGTCTTTTGATGTTTGTAATTTGTTTGCATTTTGTTTTGAAGTTCAGGGTGCTGGAGTTTTCCCCTGAACTAATTGAATGATATTTGAATGCTAAATTAAAAGTAAGCTCGTCAACCCCTTCACCTTGCTTCTCTTGCTTAAGCAGATCAGAAGAACCTGTGCTGTTGGCAGCTTTCTGGGTGCTGGCTGTGGGTGAATCTTATATCCCCACAGAAGCTGCTAGCCAGATTATTTAAACATATGGCGTAGTCGGTAGGATCTGGCTTTAACAAGGAAGCATGGCGTGTTGGGGTACTGGGTTGGTTGAATGTTTCCCAGTTTTTTGGATTGCTCTTTGTACTTGGAGTGGCTATGGTTCTGTGCAGCCTCAGGAGCAACAAAGTCCTGAAGGAAAACAGGCCGGTGGAAGTGCTGGGTGTGGTTTCTCAGGGACCCGGAGCAGGAGAATAATCCCTTCTTCCCAGGGCTTAAGCTGATAAGCCTGGCCCTGGAGGACTGTGCTGAAAGGGTGAAAGTCTTGAGATTATATTGTACATGGAGTTTTGAAACAGGAGTGGAGAATGGCCTTGGAGAGTTGGAGAATGGCCTTCCTACAGATTTGGCAGGAGGGGCTGGTGAGAAAAAAGAAGCGGACTGCAGCTGCCAAAATACTGATCCAGACAGAGCAGAAGACTTCCTGCATGAGAACTTTGGAAAGGTGGGAGCAGTAAGCTGCTTTCCAGCTGACTTTGGTGAGGTGAGCACAAAGATGGGGAACCACCTACATTGGGATTCCAGAAGAAGCCAGGTGTGGCCAGCTGGAGTTGGAACCCAGGAGCCTGAGGCCCAGCCCTGGGGCAAGATGAAAACTTTGCAGCAAGGCACTGAGTCTGCCTTTTTGGTCCCTTCAGCTTGGGCTGCTTGGGATCCAGGAGGGAGGCATGAATTTGCTTTTGTTGGGGTGGGGGAAGTGCCTTGGACCCCCAGGGACCCCACCCTGTTGGCTTTATTGCCCATCGGACCCTCGGGACTTGGAACCGGGGACTGGAACTTAATGGGGAGAACAGACCCTAAAAGAACTTTGTTTGGACTCTTTCTTTGAAATTGGGACTTTGGGTGCCACGTGGAAGCCTGCAATGGCAGTTTGGGGAGGAGATATCCCCAAGAGAACTCTGTTTGTTTGCTTTAGGACTTTACTAACTAAAGCATGCCTGTGCCTCAGGGTAGTGGGAAAAAGCCTGCAATGGCAGGGTGATGCTCAAGAAGTACTTTATGAGCTAAAGAGATTAACTTGCTTTGACCCAGGGGTGGACATTTGAATAGTTAACAAGTATTTTGGGAATGATTGATTGAAGAAATTACCTTGCTGGGACCTAGGGGTGGCTCACATTTGAATTGTAAACCAGTATTTGGGAATGTCACTGAATGATATGTTTTGCTTTATTATGAATGATATGTTTAATTTTCCTTTGTAATTGGTTCACAAAGTATGTTCTAGGATACATGGCTGATTAGATTATGTATCCTAGAACATGGGGTGGAGTATAACCAGAATGGCCTTTGTTTTCTTTGAGTGACTCAATTTATCTCAGTGAGCTTTACTAGGTGCTAAGCCCCAGGCCCAAACCCCATTAGGTGTTAACCTAATCCATGTGGATGTGAACCTCCCAGGGTCCTAAGGAGAGGGGCCAACTCAAGAACCAATAGCCAGAGCCTGAGCTCTGGTGATTCAGATGATGTTTGATGATGCCTGAAGCCCTATAAGAAGGGAGGACAGAGCCATTTGTGCGGAGGCTCTGGAGATGGTGTTGATGAGGAGACTCTGGGCAGCTGTAGCTAAGGAGCCCTCCAGCTTGCAAACCTGGATGTTGAAACTTTGTTGAACTCTGGTAACTATGTGTTGGGATTTGAATCAGACAAAGTCTCTTGATGTTTGTAATTTGCATTTTGTTTTGAAGTTCAGGTGCTGGCTTTTTTCCCCTGAACTAACTGAATATTTGAATGCTGAATTAAAAGTAAGGTTGTCAACCCCTTCACCTTGCTTTTCTTAATTAAGCAGATCAGAAGAACCTGTGCTGTTGGCAGCTTTCTGGGTGCTGGCTGTGGGTGAATCTTATACCCCCACAGAAGCTGCTAGCCAGATTGTTGAAACACATAGTTAGGAGCTGGATTTGAATCCCAGATCTGCCACCGAGCACTTATTTCTGAATTTGGTCAAGTCCTGTAACCTCTCACGGCCTCACTCCCATATGTGAGATGAAATTAGGTTAGATGAGGTCTGGTCCCTTCTAGATTGAAATCAATGATCATAACTGTGGTCCCTTTTGTGGGTCAGTCACTCATGTTCAGAGTTGGAGGGGACTTGCAGCCTGCTAGTTGAACCCAGTCCTGAAAAAGGACAGTTCCATCTCCTCATCCTCCTCCTTGACGGACCTTTAAAAGACTCAAACATCTTGACTAAAGTGGTTCTTAGTCCAGTTAAAGGATGCATACATAGGTCCCTCTCCTCCATTCTTTCTCTATCCACTTTCTCCTGTCTAACCTCTCTTCCAATCCTCTTTCTCCTTTCTGAAGTAGCGGCAGAGATTGTCCCAGCTGGACAGGGCCATGAAGTCCACGACAAAGAAGAATCTGAGGACCAAGGCTATATAGCTAGTCAGGGGTATGCTCAGAGAACCGGAGATTCCCAGAGATTCCCTCTCCCAATCCAATTCTATTTCCACTACCCTATAGCTCCTTTTTGGGTCCTTAATATTTCATTCACCAAGTCTCAGAATCTCAGAATTGGAAGGGACTTCCGGAGACCTCTACCATAGTCATAATAATAATAATAGCAGCAATTAGCATTTATGTAGTGCTGTCAAGTTTTTATCTTATTTGAGCCTCCTAACAACCCTGGGAGACAGATACAATTGTCCTCATTTTGCAGAGGAGCAGAGGCAGACAGAAGTTAAGTGATTTGCTCAAGGTTTGTGATGTTAACGTGATTAAAGATCTTCCCTGCCCATTTAAAAGGCCTCAGATGGAGCTAGTTAAGAGCAGCTGGATTAGGGGAGGCTTGTTTGTAGGCAGGCCCACAGCCTTTTGGTAACTAAGTACAAAGGCCCAAGCCCACACTCTTTTGCTAACTAGGTGCAAAGCCCCAGGCCTACAACCTTTTGCTAACTAAGTGCAAAGCCCCAAGCCCACACCCTTTTGCTAACAAAGTGCAAAGCTCCAGGTCCACACCCTTTTGCTGATTAGGCATGAAGCCCTCAGGCCCTAAAAGAGTGTGTGTGTGTGTGTGTGTGTGTGTGTGTGTATATATATATACATACATATATATATATACATATATATATACACACATATATATACACACACACATATATATATACATATATATACATGTATATATGTATGTATGTATGTATATCCTGAGGGTAGCCAAGAAGCTGAGAGTTGGAGAACTAGAAGAGATGGAGGGACAGAGAGAGAACTAGAAAGGGGGAGAGAGAGAAAGAGAGACAGAGACAGAGAAAGAACTAGAAAGGGGGGGGGGAGAGAGAGAACATGAACTGCAAGCACTCTCAGAACAGCAAGCCCTCAGAACTTCGGGAGAGGCAAGTGTTTACAGGAAGGCCCTCAGGAAAAGGGAAGGTTATGGAATGGCTTGGCTCCTTGCTGTTATGTGAGGTAAATAAAATTTGAAGACTTCACAGGGAAGATATTTATAAATATATATCTCTACCTATACTAAGAAATGTTTAAAAATCAAGAAATAGGGAAGTAAAAAAAAAATTTTTGAGGCTGTGAGAGTCTGATGGCTCAGCCTCTGGGAAAGTTTACCCAGAGACTTTTTGTTCATTCTTCTGGTTCTGGTTTAAAGATTTGCTCAGTAAGAATAGGGTCACTGTTACCTGCTTTCCTTTACAGTAAAAGTACTGTAAGAGAATGGAGAGGGTCTCCCCCTCCCCTTATCTTATTCTCCTTCTTTAGATTGATAGATGTCACCTCAGTTGTAATCATTAACTAAGGGAATGGGAATTGGAGTTTCTGTGCCTCAATTTCCCAGTTCTTTGTCTAGCTTTCGTGTTCAGATTGTAAGCCTACCTCACAGCCAATGGTGAGAAGGGTCAGAGGTGGGTGGGAGTTCCCTTTTGTTAGGTATAATTATTGGTGCTTTGCCCCTTGTAAAGCGCCTCCTTTGCTGGTTCTGCTCTGTGCTAGCAGAGGATGCCCAATTCTCGGGAATTGAATAAAATTTATTTCTGTTCCCACCCTTTATTATAAATTTAATTGATGAGGGTCTTTCATCCCACCCACTGTGATACTGTGTTTTAATTTCCTTGCTGTTACTTCAAAGTGGACTTAGATACAATTGTTTCTACGTTGAATTGGAATTGCTGGTTTTGATGTTTGATCCTCCGGTGTCTGAATAAATATTTTACTTCTGCCTTCTATACGGAAAGTCTCTTATATTTTGTGATTCCGAACTATACAGGCATATTCATGGTCATCCTCGATGTCTTGCCTTACTGATACGAGGTTACACAGTTAACCTCCAGATCAAGGCCACACAGCAGTTTCTACAACAGAGGCTAATTGAGCTCTTAAGTCTGTGACCTTCCTGGGCAGAAAGTGGTGGTACCATTAATGGAAATAGGAAAGGGCTCATCAGTCTGGAGATGTTTATGCTGGCTGGATATACAAACAGAAATTATCCACCCAGCATTTGGAAAAGCAGGACCTGAGCTCAGAAGAAAGCTCAGGGCTTGAAATTCAGAAGTCATTACAGAAGCAGGAGAAGAAACTGGGAGGCGGTTGGTAAAATCAATGGGGAAAGTATTATTATAAACATATATTTGACTGTTTTTACCCTTTTTTTGTATGCTCAGCTTTAGGTAAGTGTATCTCAGGGGTGAGAAGGAGGACCAAGGAATGAGTCTGCTGGGGCTGAGGTAGGAAGGAAAATAAAAAAAGGACAATCTAGTTACACAGAAACCATCGGAAGAGAAAGTTACAAGAAGGAGGTGGGAGGTTGTCAACATTATCAATGCTGCAGAAAAATCTGAGAGGAAAAGGATGGGGGGGTGGGGTGGAAAGGGAGGAAGGGAGGAAGATTATTGAATTTAGCCATTAGGAAATCATTAGTTACCTTGGGAGAAATTAATTTCAGCAGCTTGAAGGACTTCAGGAGTCAGATTTCAAGGAGTAGGTGGTGAGAAACTGTAGGCGCTAAGTGTGGGCAGTTAAGCCTTCAACACATGCAAAACAGTACTCAGTATATCTCTGGCATAGTCCACACCTCCTCCTAGCTTCCTTATTCTGATACACCACCATCCTTTTGTTCACCCTAGTCAGGAAGACCCAAGTTCAAATCAGGCCTCGGATACTTACTAGCTGTGTGACCTTGGGGAAGTCACTGAACCCTGTTTGCCTCAGTTTCCTCATCTGTAAAATGGGGGATAATAATAGCACCTACCTCACAGGGTGGTTATGACCGTCAAATGAGATATTATTTGTAAAAGTGCTTAAAATGTTTTAATAACATGTATAAATATTTTCTTAAAAATATGTAAAAGCTTATTCCTTTCCCTTCCCTTTCACCCGGGTTCTGCGCCTTGGGGTCCTCCACGGCTCTTCCCTCTCCCTCATTCCCCCCTATCCCGTTAGTCGCTAAGACAAGTCAGCTCTGGCTCTGTGGCCTCTGTCTGCTCTCTACTCACCCAGGCTCTGGAAAAACCTTGCCATTTCTTGCCTAGATACTACAGTAGCCTTCCGACTGATTCAATGAGCACACCTTGTGCCAGGCATATAGATCCTCTCTCCCACCCAGGCTTCACACAGCCATGTTGACATTCCTGAAAGAAAGAGCTGACCAGGGCACTCTCCCAGCCCCCTAATGGTCTTAGGATAAAGCCCCTCTGTTTGGCATTTGGATAGAACGCTGGGTCTGGGGTAGCACTTGCCTCCCAGGGTTTTTGTCAGGATTAAATGAGATACTATTTATAAAAGGGCTTAAGCCAGTGCCTGGCACATAGTAGGTACTATAGAAATCTTATTCTCGAGCTCCCCCCCTGGTAGCTATGTGGGTTAAAAGGATATGGTTGATCTGAGCAGGTTTGTTGGTGGAAAAGGAGTACCAGGATACACTGAAGAATGAAAGAATGAAAGAATGAATGAATGAAGGAATGGCTATTGGTCCCAGCTCTCAAGGAGTTCACAGGTTAATAGGGGAAAGCAGCACATCCAGGAGGTTTCGGAGGCAAGCTAGATTGGAAGGCTCCATGGTCTTTAAGATACAGCAGCACAGCTTATGGTAGTAATGCATCTTCTTCCATGTCATTTCCACTGACGAAGCCCTAAATGTTTCTGATGTTAAACCATTTGCCGGGGCCAAGGATTTGGGTGGGGAGAGCTTTCTTTTTTGGGTCTTCACTAGAGATTCTCAAACAGATATCTTCACAAGGGTTGAATCTCAGGATGGTACTTGTGGGTGCAGCTGTTCCCAGGATTCTCGAGCTCAGGATCCTGGGCTCTCCCTGTCAGGGTCTAAGGCAGGGGTTCTTAACCTGGGCTCTGTGAATTTGGGGGTTTTTGTTTTTTGCTATTTTGATTCCCTTGTTTCTTCGAGGCTGGCTTGTCTGGGGTGAAGGAGTTAGCAATAGAAAGGATAGCAGGAAAGGAGATGGGGAGTATGTGACAGGTGAGGAAGCTGAATCCTAGGTCATCTCAAAGTAAGAGGCAGATCGTGTGCTGAACGCCAGAGAAACAGGGACTAGATGGGAAAAGGGAGTACCATTGGGAGTTTAAGAAGAATAAGGAAGGTCCTGTAGGAGCACGAGGTGGGGAATAAACGAGAGAAAATTGGAAGAACGCTGGGCAACAGTGAGGAGACAGCTGAGTCACGTGGCATAAATTGGCTGTGGACCCAATAAACAAGGTTTTGTACTTGACACTGGGCTTCCTTAGGGCCTTCAGAGCCAAGGATGAATGAGGAGACCCTCCCTCATTCCCCCTTCAACTCTCAGGAAGTCTGGCTTCCCTTCTCCCTGGGCTGCCTTCTTTCCTGCTGGCCCCAGCTGGCTCAAGAAGGCAGCCTGCTGGAAGGGGATGGCATCTTCGAGGAAGCCATAGAGAAAAAGAAAAAAATGGTCTCTGGTTTCAGTCTTCCCTTAACCCTGCTACCCCCTGAATCTACCATCCTAGAACTCATGATTTATGGGCAAGGTAAAGAATTTCCCATATAGTTTCCCAAGGTAATACAAACTACTGGGAATACTTCCTGGCATTTCTGAGGTCAGGAAGGTGGAGCACTTAGAGTTTAATTCGCACTTTAGTTAGGCAGCAAGGGGAAAAGAATGACAGCAATAGATTTTTAAAAATAAATTTATTTTTTATTTTTAGTTTACAACACTCAGTTCCACAAGTTTTTGGGTTCCCAATTTTCTCTCCCTCCCTTTCCTTTTCCCTCCCCCCAAGACAGCATGTCATCTAATGTAGGTTCTACATACACCTTCACATTGAACTTATTTACATAATAGTCCGGTTGTAAAGAAGGATTATAACCAATGGAATGAATCATGAGAAAGGAGAAACAAAACCAAAAAAGAAGGAAAAAAAGAGAGCAAATGGTTTGCCTCAATCTGCTTTCAGACTCCATAATTCTTTCTCTGGATGTGCTTTTTCCATCATGGGTCTTTTGGAGCTGTCTTTGAACCTTGCATTGAAGAGAGGAGTCAAGTCTATCAAAATTAGTCCTTACAGAAACAGTGTGTCTGTAATCTTGTATAACAATCTCCTGGTTCTGCTCCCCGCACTCAGCATCAGTTCATATAAGTCTTTCCAGTTTATGATGAAGTCCGTCTGTTCCTCATTTCTTATTACACAATAGTATTCCATTACATTCATATACCACAATTTGTTCAGCCATTCCCCAATCGACGGGCATCCCCTTGATTTCCAATTCTTTGCCACCACAAAAGGAGCTGCTATAAATATTTTTGTACAGACAGTAATAGATTCTACAGCCTCATTGAACCAGCCCTAGGCAGGGGAGTCAGGAAAGCTGGCTTTTAGGCCTGGCTCAGGCTTTGAAGTAGCATGTGATGGGCTCACCATTTGTGATTGCCTCCATTTACTGCCGACTTCACGATGTCAATCTCCAACTCCCTCAAAATCTGTAAAAACAATTTGGCTAGCAGCTGCTGTAGGGCTGTAAGACCCAACACGACCAGCAACAAGAGCTGCCAGCACAGATTCTTTGATCTGCTTTACTAAGGAAAGCAATTTTAAGGGGTTAACAATCTCACTTTAATCAAACATACAAACATGCATTATGTAAACAGGGCAAATAACACAATTCAATCTATCTATAACAATACATAGTTACCAGTAAAGAAGCATCAACATCTGGGTTTGTCCAAAACCGGGGGACTCTGATGGCTGCCCAGAGTTTCCACACCAACACTCTTCCAGCGAGCCCCAAACAAAACATCTGGGTTTCTTCAAAGCCTGGGGGCTCTTAACAATGCCTACCCAGAGTCTCAGTATTCCTTCCACGAGTGAGCCCCAAACAAAACCGCTAACCTTTGAGTTTATACACCCTTTTTAGGGCTTGAAGGGTTCATACCTAATCAGCAAAAGGGTGTGAGCCTGGGGCTTTACACCTAGTTAGCAAAAGGGTGTGGGCCCAAGGCTTTGCACCTAATAAGGCTTAATCAAAGGCACTTTATTACTTTAGCATTCTAAAAGAGAAAACAGTTAAAAAAAAAGTCCCACTTTAATTAGTATTACAACATCTCTGTGCCATCTTGCCTCCACTCATCATTCCAACCTCCAGTGGTCTGAGTTGGGACCATCAGGCCTCCATGTCATTTCCCAACCATCTCCACATTGCACTACTTCCTTTCTCTTCCTTCCTAGCTTCCTCAGTAGAATGTAAGCCCTTGAGGGCAAAACACTTTCTTGCTTGTATTTGTGGCCTAGCACAGTGGCTGCCCTATAGGAAGCACTGAATAAGCTCTGTCTATCTGTCTGTCCGTCCGTCCATATCCCCTATATCTGTCTGTCCTCTTATCTATCTGTCATTTATCTATGTCAGTCAGCATTATCAGCTGTCATTACTGTATTTACCCATATTCCTACTTCCCTATCTCCCAGCCTTTTTTATCTGATTTGAAACCCCTGTCTTGATCAATTATATAAACTTTCTGGTCCATAGTTTTTTTCCTCTGTACAATAAGGTTTGCAGGTTTAGGTTCTCTGGGGAGGTGGGGAGAGTTGTGGTGTCTAGGACTAGGAACTTCGAAGAAAAAGATGACAATATTGAAGCCAGAGGAGACGAGTTAAGACCAGAGAATATCATAATAAGGGTTTGATGTTTCTGAGGTGCAGAAACTAGAAGGGGGGTGGGGTGATGTGACAGTGCCAAGAGTGAAAATACAAGAAGGAACATGGGGGAGTCTGTATATGGGAGCAGTGATGGTGGGAGTAGTGGGATGTTGAATGAGGTATCGAGTGAGTCATTAGCTATAGGATTTAGAGTGAGATGGGATGAGAGGAAGTGATTCACGGTCTTCCAAGGGACAGAGAATAGCTCTCATTGAATACATTCAGGAAAAGCGGTCCCACTTGGGAGAGTGAGTTTTAAGGAGAAGTGGCCGAGGCCAGGGAACCAAAGAGAGGAGTAAGACAGATTACATCACAGGCTTTCGACCTAGGTGACCTGTGACTAGAACAAATATAGCTCTGATCTGAGGACAAATGTTCCTTTTCAGCATAGGTATGATGGGGGCGAGGGGGGTAGTCACTAAAGCAGTTAGCCTCTGGGCTCCAGGAGCATAAACATGGGTCACTGCAGTGGAAATATTACTTAGCCATTTTCCCAAAGACCAAAAAAGGGCCCCTTGCTACCACAAACATTTCCTAAGTATAAGCCTTTACCTCTGTAAAGTGTGCCAAGTGACTGAATATCCCTTTTCCAAAAAGCGATTCAGAAATCCGAGGATTCTCTGCCAGCTTGGGCACTCACGTTGTGTGTTGGGATGTAAGTGTGGGGTCTTGAGTGTTCGAAAACATTTATTATGGGTAGAAAAAGAGGAAAGTCCAAGCCAAGGTGGAAGCAGGCTGATGCAAATGTAAATTTCTATCAGAAATGTAAGCAGAGTCTTTTACACAGTTGTAAATTATTGAATTAAATGTTTTGAGAGGATTTAGGTCCTTAAGAGAATTAAGTTTTGATGATGGGTAGGGTAGAAATCTGAAGTGTTTTTGAGAAAACAAAGTTTGGTGAAAACTGAGGAGAGCAAAAGAGAATGAGCGACAGAGGATTAGAGAAAGAAAGAGGATGAGAATATGCAGGATGTTTTGAAGTCAAACATTGGAACTAGGGATAGCACCCTTTGCCCTTTAGGAGCAATACTGGAGTGTCCGGCCAATTAGCCATGGCTATCACCAGTGTATTTATTTGGGATACTGCAGTGACTAAATCAGGGATTTTTCCCAAGGCTGGAGAGAAAAAACTAAGGTCCAAAGAACTTCTGGATCAGGCTTAGAGTTAGGACCTTTAGAGCAATTCAGTTTAACAAATTTATTTTACTTGTATTGATATATTTTGTTTTTGAATAAACCTTAATTTCTAACTATATCCTTCTCGCCTCTTCTACTCAGAAAATCATCTCTTATAACAACAACAAAAGGCAATTCAGCCAAACTAACTAATCATCAACCATCTGCCAGCCTCAGCCATGTTCCCCACCAAAAAATATAAATTAATTGGGGGAGGGACGCTAGCAACTGGGGAACCAGGAATGGGAGGAGACACCTGAACTGAACTAAGGGGAAAGGTCAGAAGACCCATGTCTTCCCCAGGGAGCATCAGGTAAGCCAGTTTGTCTGGGACTTGGAATGCTGAGGGGAATAATGTGTGATTATCTTCTACAGATAGACTAGAGTGAAGGAGGGGCTTCAAATGGCTTTGGGAAGATCACTTGGGTTGCTGAGTAGAGAGGGGACAGGGGATGGAGTTGAGGGCCAGGAGAGCAATTAGGAACCTATTTCAATAGACCAGGTGAGAGGTAGCGAAGGCCTGAGCTAGCATGGTTTTGTTGTTAGTGCAGAGAATGGGACAGGTGGGAGAGATATTGGGAAGCTAGGACACATGAGACTCGGCAGCTGATTGGATGTGGAGAGTAGAGTGTAGATGGAAAGAATGGCGGTTCCCATTCTACAGTGAAATACATCCTACAGTTTTTACGATTGGGTAGCAGCAGGAGCCTGAGATCTTGGAGTGACAGGTGGTGTTAGGGTGTCTTATTTCATCAGCAAACCCTTTGGAGACTTCCTCGTAGTATTACTTTTATGGACTGTTCTTTCCACAAAGGAATAATGAAATGAAAGCAAATAGTTTTGCCTCTGAGAGGCAAGATGGTGCCCAGTACTTCTGTGTGAGAAGCCCATAGGGAAGTGGGAGTGGGACAGAAGACTCCTCAGTAGAGAGAACAAAGGCCCACCTTCTTCTCTAAAGGCCTGTGGACTAAGTGCTTCCCTTCTCCTCGTCCTGAGCTTCAGAAGGGACTGAATCCATCAAAAGAAACGTTAAAGACGGGAGGTGGGCTTTGGAAGGACCATCAAAGGGACCCACGGAGCTGGGGATGGTGAGGCCTCTGAAGGAGCTCCCAGGGAGCCAGAGAGCTATCCAGCTGTGCTTCGGATGACGTAGTATTCCTACTTGGAGATCTCTGGCTCCAAACCAAATGGCTTCCTTTCTTATCTATTTATCTTAAGACGTAAATGGGATGGAAAGCCTGTAGGAATGGGATAAATCTACCTGCTCTTATTAAAACTCTGGAGAATAGTGAATCCTTTGCTTTTGCTACCTTGAAACCTTTCTCTCTCCCCTCACCTAACATCACAGAATAGCTGAATAACTTGATAGAGGGGAAAACAAAAAAACCAAAACCCCAGGCCTGTCCGAACCTTCCGTACAAGGTCATAGTCTGTAAAAAAAATGTACAAGGTCTGATTTTCTTTTCTGAATTTGGGCCTTGGGTGGCCTCTCTCTTTCCTCTCAGAACCAAAGATGGGAGCACTCTTGAGTGGCTCCGACTCTATATTACTGGGTGAATACAGCATCCATCACAGGAACACATACACATGCAAGGCAAAAGACCATGCATGTTTCTTAATTAGCAAATTCTGCTGAGTTCATCAGTGGCAGAGTCTGTAGGAAGGGCGGTGTTCAGTGCACCCAAGCTCCCTCCCCAGTTTCAGGATATGGCATCTATTTTCTTTCTTTCTTTCCCCCCTCCTTTAAAAGAAATGTGCGTTTAATCTGTTACTGAATTAAAATGGCAATCCAACTTTCCACTGGCAGGATATTTATGGCATTTATTTTCAAAAATGACAAGAAAAAATTGGCTTAGTTTATGTTAGCTTTTTAGGAGCTCTGTGAGTCTGTAGGAAAAAGTTTCTTGGAGGCAGAATAGAGAAAAGAAAGCCAGGAGGGTGATTCAATAGGACGGGAAGAAGACTTTACACAGATGGGTAGCCAGTTCTGTCACACACAAAATGAAGGAGGTGAATTCAGGGGGCTCAGAAGTCCTTCCCAACTCTACGGTTCTATGATGCTCATTTTATGAAGTCAGGTGCCCTTCGTTGATTCTCTCTCTTTTTTTTTGGAGGGGGGAAGGCAGGGCAATTGGGGTTAAGTGACTTGCTCAAGGTCACGCATCTAGTAAGTGTGTCAAGTGTCTGAGGCCAGATTTGAACTCAGGTCCTCCTGACTCCAGGGCTGGTGCAGCCCCCTTTGTTGGTTCTCCCACAAAATTTTCTGTCACTGTGAATATACGCAAGTTTGGTAAAATTATATTCTATAACTTCTAGATTAAAAAAGCTAGAGAAACTTCACATGATGACAACTCACATTTGTATAGTGCTTTAAGGATTGTAGATCCAGAAGGGATTTTAGAGGTCATCTAGTCCACTCTGTATTTTATAGATGGGGAAGCTGAGGGGAGGGAGGTCAGATGACTTGGCCAAGGTCACATAGGTAATACAAAGCAGAGGTAGATTTGAACCCAGGCACTCTGACTCCAATCATGGTCTTTCCACTGAACCGAGATTTTCAAAGCACTTTCTTCTCAACCACCATGTGAAGTAAATTGTATTCTTGCTACTCATAACTATAGTCAGTCAGTATTGGAGTGGACAGTGGAATTCATGTCTCCTGGCTGCCCATTCTGGAGATCCTTCCACTTTCTACCTTACAGAATTGTTTATTTTAAAATTAAACTTCACTGCCAGAAGAGGAGGAAAGGGTTTTTTCCCTGTAATAAAATTCTGAATTCCAAATGATGGAGAGGAGGAAAAGGGGAGAATTCTTGACAGGCTGAAGTGAAAGGGTATGTTTCCAAGCCAGAGTGATGGCAGGAGTTGAGGGGGGGGTCCCCTCCTCTCTACCCACACTGCCACCATCTTATTTCAGAACTTCCACTCTCTCCTTGACTATTAACAACAGCCTCCCAGCCTCTCTCTGCCTTGAGGCCCCTTCTCTAGAATCTGTCTTGACCCAGCTACCAAAATTATCTTCCTGATGCACAGACCCAGCTATGGCATTTCCCTGCTTCAGCGGGTTAAAATCCACACTCTGTACTTTGGTGCTCAGTGATGAGATGAAAAAAAAGTCTGAGAGACAGAGTTTCTGGGTAATTAATAATCAATAAATTGACGGTCAGTGGTTTCTCCCAGTATGAAACCATGGGAATCATGGAATGCTTAAATACCTTTGGAAAAGTGGGTGCCTGACAGGCGAGATCAACCCTGATTGGCGAACAATCACCGAAGGGGTTGGACATATTAATGAGGAGGTTGGCTAAAAGTCTTCTTTCAGAGAACTTGACTTGATCCCATCCTGAAACTCAGCCTCCAGCACTCCAGACTCCATCCCCACCCAGACCATTTAAATTGAACTACGGGGTTTCAAGGTTGTGAGACTAATGCTTTTCAGGGCCAGAATTCACCTAGATTAGGTTCTCTTTAATCAGAAATAAACTCTCCTAGTTGGGTGGGGTCCTGCCCAAGATACAGAAGAATGTTCTTAGAGGGTTATAAAGGGTGGCCCCTGTATTAGGAGGGCAGAGTTTATAATCTCAAAGAGGATCATAAACATGTCTGAAAGGTTCGGAACCGCCGGATATAAGAAACTCTCAAAGTAGAAGGCAGAAGAATCAAAACATATATTTAGGCTCCATAGTAACCAACCCATGAACCAGCAACCCCATTTTGATATATTGATCAAAAGCTTCCAGGCCCAATAAGTACGCCTTGAAAGAGTAACCAGGAGGCTACAGAGAAGCATGATTGCATAAAGCAAAATCATGCTTCCCCCTCTATGGTAAAAAGATTACCCACTGGCCTGAAGTCTTTGTTCAGCTTCCTCCCGTAGGTCAGCTCTGCTACTGGCAGCTCCTGCTTCAGCTGTGGCTGTGGCTGTGGCTGTGGCTGTGGCTGTGGCTGTGGTGTGGCTGTGGCTGTAGCTGTAGCAGCCTCTGGCTCCAACGGGAGCTGCTTTTAACCATCCAGCTTCTGCGGGGGTGTAAGGTACGCCGGGAAAAGCACAGGTTCTTTCAATCTGCTTAAGCAAGGTGAAGGGGTTGACCGGGAAAGCACAGGTTCTTTCCATCAGCTTAAGCAAGGGAAGCAAGGTGAAGGGGCCGACAAGCTTACTTCAGTCCAACATACAAACAGCATTCAGTTCAGGGGAAAAAGCCAAACTAGTCAAGGGCACTTGTTGACTAAGTGCTAAGGAGCCCACTTTTGGTTGCCAATACAGCCCCAGAATGAGGAAATAAAAAAAGAAAAAGCCTCAATCCTAATTTAATAATTGGTTATTAATAGAAAAATAATTACTTCTCTCATTAAGGACCCCCACAATCTGGGTCCAGCCTTCCTTTCCCCACCTAGTATCTTATGGTCGCTTTTCATGCAATTTCCAACTAGACTGGGTCACTGGCTGTTCTCAGTCTTTTCCTGCTCTCTCTCCCTTCCCCATCCCTTCATTTCTGTGGTTCAGCCCCCACCCCTGGAAATGCACTCCCTCCACGTCTCCATTTCAAGGCCCAGCTCAGCAGCGGACTTCTTCATGACATTTCCCAGCAATCCAAATGATCTCTTCCCCCTCAAGTTTTCTCACATTTTACTGTTATCACCTTGTACCATGTACAGTCATTATATCTGATTCCTCTACTCTCCTCTCCTCCCCCATTAGATCAGGGACTCAGGACATGGACTGTGATTTTCACCTCTGCATCCTCAGCAAGTTGCACATAGTAGGTACCCAAGTCCTTTGATTGAAATCTACTACATCAAATCCTCTGCCATTTATTGAATTGAGTTATACAAATGGATCGTGCATCAAATGAATCGGAGAAAAGGAAAGGGAGGTGACAGGTGGGGGAATAAGAGAAGGCAAAGACGATGTGTTGTCATCCAACTGTTTTGTGTCCCTAGCTGGAGAATGGAGGCTGATTCTCTTGGAATTTTTTGCCTCCTAGCACCTTGCTGTTGGGAAGGTGAATAAAATATTTGATTGAAATCAGGGAGTTTGGAGCCACCTAGTGAAGGATGGGTTGTTCTGGAGAAAAAGCATGAAGTCACCTGTAGCTGCATTGTGTCCTGGGGTTTCTGTTTGTTTTGTGGAAGGGTGAGGCAGAAAGGGGAAAAGTAATTTTTAAAATGATCTTGACTTGTAAAGTCCAAGGGAACTTTGAAGTGATGGTCAGGGCCTGCTAAAACTATAAGGGTGTAAACATCCGTGCTGGCACACAGATTGGTTTGGAGGAAGTTTTAGGGATTTCTTGCTTGGGAGGCCAATTTTGCTCTTAGGATGGGGAAATTTTTGATTAGTGCGTTCACCTAGGAGGTCCCCCAGATGGTCTAGGGCTAGATATCAGCATCTCAGCCACAAACAGCGACATCTGGAGGATTTCCCCATCTATGATGAAGCTTCTCTGACTTGGGCTCTGTTAATCATGGTCGTCTCTGTTATGTTTAAAGGAATCCATATGAATAAGAGCGATCTTTGTCCACTGGATGACCTAGTAGAGAGCCCGGTTGGATCTATATATACATGGTGGGCAGACACTGCAAATAAAAAATGAGATGGGCCTAGAACTGAAGAGGGCCAGCTGGCTGGGATACCTTTGGGAAACTGCAAAGTTCTCATCTCAAGCTTCTCCCCAAAACTAAGGCCCATCGTTTAAACAATATTCTTCAGCTCTTGTATGGCTGTGAGTCATGGAACTGAAGGGGAGCACCATCCAAAGAGTATTGGAGATGCACATAGTGGGCATGGGTGAAATTAAGTAGGAGACACAGTGATTCAAGGATATCATCAGAGAAACACACGATAGAAAACGATGGGCCAGTTCCATGGTGAGACAGATAACCAGCGGACAACTTGCGTGTTCCATTTTTGGCAATCTCTCTGGGATACTCTCTGGGCAACTACTATTCTCACAGGTTCTGGAGGTATTGGGGACGGGGTGTCTGGATCACCCATGAGATCATCCTTAACAGTCAGATAAGAGTAAAAACAGAAGTTACAAAACATTGACCTCATAAACCTGGGGACACTTCCAGAAATACATGGGAAGAATAGACAAAAACTTAGAGTTCAGTGGTACTGAGGGAACACAAAGGGTCAGATGACTCATGTCTGGCATCACAGAGGCTCAATGTCCTTCCTCTCCTTGAAGCCTTCAGCTCACTTGCCAGGCCAGGTTCTCCTTGGAATCCACAGTCCAACCTCTGCGTATCCTTCAGACTGCTTCTTCTCGGGGGCAGCTAGGTGGCGCAGTGAGTAGAGCATCAGCCCTGGAGTCAGGAGGACTCAAGGTCAAATGTGACCTCAGACACTTGACACACTTACTAGCTGTGTGACCTTGGGCAAGTCACTTAGCCCCAATTGCCCCGCCTTCCCCCCTCAAAAAACAAAAAACAAACAAAAAGGTATTAGGAACATACTAATCTAAGAACCAAGTCCAGAAGCCAAGTTTCCTACATTCCAGTCAGGGTTCAATTCTGTCGGGTTTGTGACATCAACAGGATATTGCAGTTGGGAGATTCATCCAGCAAGCAGTTGGAAATGGGGGATTGGAGTTTAGCAGTTCAGGAAAGGGATCAGGACTTCATCTCTATCGAGGCTATTCTTATAAGGGGATGAGAGCACCATGGGAGGGAGAATATAGGGCAGTGCCCATGACTATCTGGAGGTGAGGGGGGTAGGCGAGGCGAGGAGGCGCAGAGCATTCAGGCTTGGGGGGTGAGGAATAGAGGATGCACCAGCAAAGGAGACAGAGAAGGGGCAAATGGTGAAGAGGAGAGTGAGGAAGCCAAAGGAGAAGAGAGTGCCTGGGAGGAGGAGGTGGTCAGCGGGTCAGAGGGGAGGAGAGGGACTGCCTCTAGAGGCCTTCAAGTTTCCGCTTGGGTGGTAAAACAAGGTTGGACTATGCTCTCTGAAGCCTCTTCCATCTCTAAATGATACTGGGTTTGAAGTTCCCTCTCTGTGTCTTCTTTCTGGTCCTCCCCAGGAAGGGAAGCTCAGATGGGGAGGGGGTGTTTCTTCTCGCTGTAGCTCGGGTGTCCCGTTTGGCCCCGCCCCCTTTCCCCATAGTGGGCACACCTGGTACCGTGGGAGGACGCTCACAGCCTCCGATGCGGCGCGCTGAGAAGGGCGCTGGGAGCGGGAGGCTGCGGCGGAGGGAACCCGGGCTCCAGGCCATTTGACGTCACTGTTACCATGACTACGCCACAGACGCCGTGCAGCCACAACGGGTGTGTGCCCTTGGCTCCTTTAATTCTGCTTTTCCTGAGTTGCAGGAGGAGCTGCCAGTTTTTGCTCGATACTTTCAGCCTGAGGGAGCCCCTCCTGGCTCAGGATCTGGGGACTCGGCAGCTTCCCCGGGATGAAAGAGAGAGAACGGATCCCACTGGGGCAGAGAGCTAAACCACAGCAGCTTCTGCCATCTTGGCACGTTTTCGACAGGTAGAAAGGACCTGGGGTTTGCAGAACGCCTTAGTGGGCATTCCGATTCACTAAACGCCGGGAATAGGACACTTAAAAAAGTGAGATAGTTCCTGCCCTCAGGAGCTTACTTTCTAATTATGCTAAGCCATAGGATGCATCCTCAAGTGGGTACCTGGCCAACCTGCCAGTGGCAGGGGCATCCCACTGCCCTCGTTGTAAGGCAGTCAATTCTGTGACTTCCACCCTGGCGCCCCTCCTTCTTCCCTCTGGGGCCAACAAGAACAAATCTGATTCCTCTTTCCACTAGACGGCCCTCCAACTACTGGAAGACCCCTACCACCTCACCATCCAACCTCCTGTGACATAGATGGGCTGGGGGCCTCCCTCGGACACACCTGAGTCACTTAAACTTTGAGGCAGTAAAATACATAGTAATGGTGTTAGTACCTGTGGCTAAATGAGATAGCATTCTATAAACCAGAGGTACCACGGCATACTGGACACAGCTGGAAGCTGGGAAAGCTCACATTTATAGAATCCTGCAGACTTCACAAGGTGTTTTTTTTCACAACCCTGGAAGGAAGCTGAGTATGGTCATTCACATTTTTAGGGGTGAGGAAAATTGAGGGTTTGAGAGGTAACTTGCTCGTCACCATACAGTTTGTAATCAGAGGCAGGATTTGAACTCAACCCTCCTGATTCCAAGTATCACACAGGCCTTTCTTGAAGTCATAGAGCTGATCTAGAGTAGGAAGGGGCCTCAAGAGACCATTTAGTCCAATATTCTCATTTTACAAGAGAAAAGTGAGGTCCAGAGAGTTTGTGACTTGCCCAAAGTCACTCAGGTAGCAAGTGTCACAGGTGAAATTTGAACCCAGATCCCCTGATCTCAGATCTGCATCTGTCTTGGTGAGTGAATACAAAATCATCTAGCCACCTCCTGGCTCTATTGCCATTCCCCCCAGCTGCAATACCCACCCTTCCCCCAGAGATTACATCAATAGTGACATCATTCTGCAAAGTGCTTGTCAGTCAGTTGCCCTATGGACAAATTCACCATCCCAGTGACTCTCCCATTAGGCTAGTTCCTTGAGAGCAAGAACAGCTCCACATTTGTATTTGAATCTCTAGGGTTACCAGCACAAGCCAATCGCCCTCTAGCAAGCCTTTGGCTTTGCTCCTCCGATACCAGGCTCCAGCAGACGAGCTTTTCTTGCCTCACTTTGAGTGGACCCAGGGACCACCATCACTTCCAAGCCATTTCCACACATCTCATGTCTCCCCTGGACCAATGGATGTGTGTATCTCCCATTAGAATGTGAACTCTCTGAGGACAGGCACTGCATAGCTTGCTTGCCAAGAAGCACTTGTGTTCAATACAGTGCCTGGCACATAGCTACATGAAGCATTTATTAAGTGCTTACTATCTAATAAATGCTCCATTCCTTCTTCCATTTTTTACTCATCCTCCTGAATGCCTAATAACCCCTTCTGGGGAAAAAAGGAGTAAACTCATTTGCTTTTTAAAGACAGTGATGATACTTAGAATGAATCTCTGATCTCATCAATGTGGGTATTCCTTTGGCAGAAACTAACCTCTATTCATACCTTTTTTGTCTTATATGATTCTTGTCCTGGCTCTTCTGTCCATGGAGCTCCCACTCACCCCAACACATTTTGTTTGTTATGTCACTGGCAGTTGGGTCCAGGCTTCTTTCATTGTACATCTTTTATGCCACTTCTTGTGGGCAAGTCATTGTCATTCCACATGTGCTTTTGATTTTTCTGAGATGACGATGTTCTGTGAATCACAGATCTCCAAGTTAGCTGTGGAACTGTGGGCAAGTCAGGTCTCAATCACATCATCCGATGGCAAATTCAGAAATGACCCATTTCTGTGGTGCTGCATTTGCTGTCAACTGTGAGGATGGTACCTCAGGCTCCAAGAGATTATGACGGCTCTAGCTAATGTCAGCAGGGAGCACCTTACTTTCTGATGTGAACTACACTGCATCTCTTCTCCAGGTTGGCTTTTTCTGCTCCCTACCTTGATTATTTCATGCTTCCATACTATTCAGCAGTCCATGACTCATATATATATATAGCCTACTTTAAGGTTGACAAATGGACTCAGGTAGTTTAAGAACCATCATAAGATCTAGCACTGGAATTATCCCCATTTTATAGATGAATAAAGCAAATGTCAAAAGTCCCATGTCCAACGTTCTTTCCACTACACAATGCTGCCTCAAGTTTCCCCTCAAGTCCAATGGGAAAGATTTGAATGAATAGCTCACAATCATAGTTTACTCCTGGCCCAGGGGCAAATGCAATAAATCCTACCAATTAGATTTTTTTCTATTCCATCTAGGAACATCCCTCTCCAGATGACCCTAAACCTCAGTAAAGTTGCAGGACAGGGTCAACCCCAGAGCAATGAGGATGGATGATTGTCTGGAATCTGGATAAAATAGAGCCTGTCTAGAGGGCAGATTGAGGGTTCTGGAAATCATCATACATGGAAGGACAAAAGGAAATAGCAGTGTTTAACTTGCAGAAGAGTGTGTGCTAGGGAACTGGGAAAGCCATCTTCTAGTATCTGAAGAGCGGGGGGGGGGGGGGGGGCACAGAAACAGTCTATGTCTATTACCCAGGACTAATGGGGGAGTTGCAGGGAAATAGATCCAGAACGTTCTCCCTTTGATTCTGACAACTATCTGTGTAATTCAGTAGTAGTCCATGGTCCAATATGGTGTGACAGGAAGCATTCTGTCACGGGGGTGTTCAAAAACAGCAAAGGATAAATGACTGTCAGGGAAGGTTGAGTGATGGATTTCAATCTCTCCAAAATAACCTTCCAACTTTAGTATAACCTGCCATTATACCAGAATATTCATAGGACTTTTAGTCAGGGGAAAAAACTGGAAAAAACAAGTTTTGGCACATTAACGCAGTATCATTCCTCCCCCACTTTTGCTGGATCTGTGATTTCCTGCATGTGGGGGGCTCAGAATGAGGAACTTCTTTTACCAATGCAGAACAACACCTTCTCAAAAGCTCTTTCAGCCTGCCAGGGGCATTGGTTTGCTTAGGGTGACAGAGCCAAGAGTGTTGGGGGTGGATTTGAATTCAGTTTTCCTGAATTCCAGGTTGGCTCTATGTGCACTATGGAACACTGCCTGCCTCTTGGAATATAACTATTCCATTTAAAACAATGAGGAATTCAGAGTAACATGGTTAGATCTATGAACTGATTCAGAATGAAGGTGAATCAGGAAAAAAATATGTAAGTGAAAACACTGAAAAGGCAGCTGCATTCATCTTAACTGTAATGGCTAATCTTGGTCCTGGAAAAGAGAGGGTCAAACATACTTCCTCTTAGTAGAAAGATTTGGGGATTATGGTTGCAAAATGTTACATATGCTGTCAGGTACGGTTAATTTGTCACTTGGTTTTACTAACCCTTGTTACAAAGGAAGGCTCACTATGTGGTGATGGCCAGTTATAAAATCTGACCTATGTGGCCTAAATGCCTTCTTTGTGCCAGGTGGATTAAGCTAAGTAATAACAGCTCACATTTATCTAATGCTTAGTTAAGGTTTACATAGGGAGCACCTCCAGAATTGGCTTTTATTATAACGCTAAAAAGATGGAAATCTCAAATCTCAAATCCCAGATCTCAAGTCTTTCAAGTTCTCAGTGCTAAAGAGGCTAAACTCCTTATAGCAGACAAAGGGAAGGAAATGAAATATTTAAAAAGAGAGGAAGAAACAAACCAGTTATAATTTATGGGAAAGTGTTGAGGATATTCAATGACCTTAGCTGCCCTCAACCATTTCAGATGTAGAGATCACTCATCTTTGTGGCCTTCTCACCCTGAAAGATCCCTCCACCCCTGCTGCCTCCTTCACCCCTTGATGAGTTCCTTCCTCAACTTCCATTTTGAAGAAGAGCCCAAACCAACCATCCTTCTGTCGTCGCCTGACTCCATTTCTGACTTTCCTATGATTATCCAGTTCCACTATATAACTGTACAGTCATCCTCAAGAGTGGTCATAGTTACCCACTGGCACATGTTCCATGCCTGCCCACTTCCCAGAATTTCACCATAGGGGATACCAGCTTGCCTGGTATTTATAATAGAGATACTATTATATTTTATAACTTAGAGACAGCTAGGTGGCACAGAGGATAGAGTACTAAACCTGGAGTCAGGAATATAACTAAATTCAAATCCAGCCTCAGACACACAATGTCACAGTGATATTTGCTCATGAGCCTAAGGTCAAGTAGGCTTTGGCAGCTTCCTCCTTAGTCCTCCTAAGGCAGAGTTGACCAAATTTAACATGATCTATTAAAACAAAAAGAGAATAAAATCACGTCGTTTCATTTGGATTTCTGTTCAGTCATCTAGACCAACCCTCTTCTAGCCTCGTCATCCCCCAAACACAGTCTTCTGTGAGTGAAAGGGCAGCTAGAACAAGAGTGCTCAATGATACTGTTTCTGAAAAGGCAATACTTTTCTTGGGGAAAGGCCATGGGGATGGATGTGGGGGGCGGGGGGGGGGGGGATAAGAGAGGTGGGAAATTCAGTCTTCAGGTATTAGAGAGAAGGAGAAAGGATACTGGCCGTTTGAAGGATATTCAACAACCACCCAGAGCCAGGAACCCCAGGCCTGATTCCATGTAACGCTTATTACAATACGGCAGAAACATCAGTTCCCTTCAACTGAACAACAATTTATTTAAGGGATAAAATATGGGAACTAGTGAAAAGTCTTTTTTTTTCTTCTGCCCAACCAATGGTAGAACATAACCACGTCAACATCCGCACTCTCTCCAAACATAAACATGCGGTAGCATCAAAATCTCCGTACTTAGGACAGAACAGAGCTGTTTCATCAAAAGAAAGCATGAAGAGTGTGTGCGTGTCTGTGTGTGTGTGACAGTACGATATAGCTGTTAACCAGTCAGTCTAAAGCAAGAAACCCGTATTACAGGCAGCAAGATAAACAAAAAGGGTTATATTTGCATAATGAAAAAAAGGTGAAGAAGTGATTTGGTGACCAGACTTGGACACGGACCATCTTGTATATAGGCCGCTTCATAGTGCAAAGCTAGAAATACAGATTTCTAGAAGAATCAGTGATCAAAAGGAACCTAAGTGCACCAGGAGCACAGATGTCTACAGAAAAACCAGCAAAGATTCAGTGACAAAAGGATGTAATAAGTATCATCAGACTAGAGACCTAGAGGTTAACCTATGGCCAAACAGAAAAAGGTCCCACTCCTCTGAAGACCTCAAGTCTCGGCCCTGGATTCGAGGGTACACTGAGATTAAATGTCACTTTAGCCTTAGAGTATGCATATCATATGTTATTTCATTTGTTCTTCACTTGTTCAAAGTTATTCAGGGCGTCAGACTTTTGAAACTCCCTGAACAGGAAGTGATGGAGCTGCGAGACCACAATCATGGGCTCCTTCTACTACATTACACTTCAGTTCTTCCTCCTAGCGCCATAACCCTGGAAGGCAGACAAGCAGAAAGGGTTTAAGTTGGAGGTATGACTCTAAACATCACATACAGTCTATCTCTAGATTTACCTATGTACTTTTCAAGAAGTCTGGTAGACACAACCCAAATGTAAAGAAAGTGAACTGGATTACAGTAGACCAGGATATGGAAAAGAGATTCCACTCAACAAGTTAGAAAATTAGAAAGGCCAAAACCTCTGGCAAGACTGGTGAAGATTTTCCTGTTCTTTTTATTATTTGGGTCAAGGCAGCAAGATGGGAACCCAAGATTTGCCAGCAGTGGGCCCGAGGTGCCGTACCCCATTTCATTACAAGCCCATGAAGGCAGATACGATCTGTGCTTAGTATAATCAATATTCCATCTTGAATCTGAACCACTAGGAAGATCAATACCATTTCCTATAATGTATTATTCCCACATCAGCCTAAAAATAAGTTCACAAGTGACTTACTTGTTTGTTTGTTTAGTGGAGTGAGAGGGGAAAGCAGAGGTGAGAAGACCCTTTGTGCGTTGAAGTGACTAGAACTACTAATTTCAGAGACCTGGACAATCTCTTTGATTGTTAAATAGCTCAGTAATTAGCTGAAGTGATTTTTATTAGCTACTTGGACTAGAGGTTTGTGTGGGGGAAATAAAGAGAGGGAGAAACAAGATGGTCATTGTTCTTGTTAAATTTTATTGGCATCACGTTCATCTCTTTACAGAAGAACTCAGCCCACACCCTAGAATGTAGACCTCTGGAAAATAGGGAGAAGTGCTCCATGTAAGCAAGCTACAATGCAGGAACAGATACTAGGGAGGGGAGCTAAACTGTAAATTTCTCCATACCAAAGAAACAGTAATATGGGCAATACTGGGGCAGGAGAGGGAGGAGGAACAAGTTTTCTAGCCTAAGAATACCACAACCCAGAAAGGAGCGCCTTCTAGAACAAAGGTAAAATCACTAGAACAGATCTGTAGATTTTCCTTTTTCACTTTTGTAGAATGCTGATTCAGTGGAGGTTTTAAAATGTGGAGCAGGGAAAAAACAGGAAGAATTTTAAGACCTGCAAATAGTCTCCATTAATCCATTGCACACATCAATATATTACGCCAATCACCCTTTTGAAAATTTAGACACAGAAAGGTAACTAGATAACCCCCCCCCCCCCAAGGAGATGAAAAGCTTTTTGGCTCTTAAGTCTTCAATAAAAAGGCTTACATAATTCTCGCTTCTACTGTACAGAATACTGCCTCTAGCTGGACTTCAAAATTCTGTATTGCTAGCACTCTGCAATCCAGAACAAAGTTCTCCCCTCATCCTACATACCTGCATTACAGGACTTAAACACGTAATCCAAGAATTTCTTACACTAATTTATACATTTTAATTGGTTGCATATATTAACATGTACTATAAGATTTTTCCTAAGAAGCATTACATAATAAATGGATACCGTAAAAAGATCTGATTAGTTAAAAGTAACAAGCATTAACAGATACATACAAAACTCCACCTAGTTAAACTGGGTGTGAGCTTGCAATGAACTATGGGTAACCAGCCTTCCCAGGTGCAGCCTTCACAAGGAGGAGGAAAAAAATGAGACAGTTTAAAAAACCAGGTAACTAATTATACACAGATTAACTGTCAACAGTTTTTCTCCATTGGACAAGTGGAAATGTTTCCAATGTCAAGCCCACATCAGAACTAATTCTTTCCACAAATGCACAGTCCTGCTAGCATACAGAACAGCTGATGTGGAGGGGCTGACACCCATGGAGCTGTGTACAGAAGTGGGATCATGTTTGCTTGTGGCAGATTTGGGTGACATTTTTTGGCAGCTGGAAATGAGAGAATTGATTTCTTGTTGGTTTGAATAGGAGAGGGGGCTTGTGTCTGAAGGCCTAAGTGTGATATCGGTTTGTGAAGGGCTCTGTGCTCTACGCCGCCGCCTCTTCAGCAGCTGCAGCTTTCGGCAGAAGCCTTTGCTCGATCATTCTTGTCCAGTTTGATGGGCTCAGGGAATTCATTGTACAGCTCCACCTCTGTCTCCTGCATGGGACAAAGGACAAGAAAGGTGATGCAGAAGCACCCAAATAACGGTAAGGGAACTAAATATGGGAGGTTTGTTTTCAGGAACCTGTCAAAACCCAACTAAGATAAACAATGACTTGTGTGTATGTTAGCAGTTTCATAGAAAAGGTGGAATTTTTCCCATGTCTAGAAGCGATCTTGATCTCCTACACCATAGCACTTTTCACTTTATGTTGTTCTCTGTAAATGCCATTTGTCCCCTAAGTTCTTAGCTTCCTGAGAGTAAGGGACCATTAACAATTCTAGCTGGCAGGCACTGGAGAGACAAACACCAAACACAAAACCACAACGGACCTCCCCCAAGAAGCTCATGTCCTACAAGCCCAACACACAGATAATAACGAAGGAGGGGGCACTGTACGAGGGAAGTCCAAGAAAGGTCTTATGAAGGAGGCAGCAGCTCAGCTGTGGTTTTAAGACAACAGAAATTTTATGCGGTGGAAGGGATATGGGGGACAAAAGCCTTAGATGCCAAGCCAAGCAGCTTGTATTTGATCTTGATGAGGGGTTTTTAACTTTCAGGTGTGTCATGGACCTCTTTGGCAGTCTGGTAAAACCCACCTACCCTTATCAGAATAATTTTTGTGTTTTATTTCAGCTAGAAGTTAGTGAAAATAAAGATGTGATTCTGTGTTCACTGCTTCAGCCCCCCATCCAAATTTACAGACTTTAGAGGTAAAGAATTCTCTGAAGAGGCAATAGGAAGCCTGTAAATACAGGGGTGATGGTCAGCTCTGCATCTTAGAAACAGTAACAGCAGTTGTGTGGACGATGGATTAGAGAAGGATAAAATAGAAGGCAGAAAAATAAGCGGCCATTGCAATGAAACTGATGAGAGATGGAGAGCAGCAACAGGACAAATGCTCTAAGTGGAGAGAAGCATGAGAACTGTGGAAGAACTGGCTACTAAGTAGATATGTGGGGGGTAGGGAGGGCTAAAAACTCCAATGTTGTGAACCAGGGTGAGATGCCTGCATACTTATCTAAACTCTTGTATCCTCTACTGTACTTGCACAGGTTCTTCTATGTAGTAGGTGTTCAAATTCGTTTGATCAAGTGATAAGGTCGAAATTTGTATCATTATTATACTATAATAGATGAAACATTTTGGGTGTTCTGGTAAAATTCAATTAAAGTAAAATCAGTAAGACAACATGACTATATTTTCAAGAGTTAGAATGCTATGTCAACCATCTTGTCCATACAAAAGGCCTAGAATGCCAATCCCCAGGCCGATCAGTGGTTAGAGCCACTAGAGGGAGACAGATCATTCCCTGAGACTTACCTGTTTAAGTGCATTTCGTGCAATGGTTTGGAAAGCCTGCTCCACATTGATGGCTTCCTTGGCACTGGTCTCAAAGTATGGGATGTTATTTTTGCTGTAGCACCAGGCCTGTGCTCGTTTTGTGGCAACCTGTCAGAAGCAGAGGAAAGGCAAGATGTAAATGAAGCTTTGGTTTTCATCATAAATAGTTCTGAATTATATTTAAAAGATTAAAATACACACTCAATACTTATGTATAGATGAGATGCATGCATGATATGAGAGAGGAGGGAGCAAAGGGGCGGGAGACAAAGAAAGTGAGCCCAACAAATCTCCTATTGAGGAGATCAGTTTAATCTTTTGGAGTACTACAGCTTTTTTCTAAGATGTACGGGAGAGTGTTAGCAGCTCAAATAGTTTGTGGCTTTAATGAATTATATCAGTTATAATATGATATCTAATTAGGTTCTATTAGCCACAAAAGATATTTTACACAGACTCAACATCAGATGCTACCATTAACTCTCTTCTGACTTCATGTCCTTAGGAGGTCCCTGGAAGCTGAGCGGGTCTGGGAATCTGTTTTGCTGCCCACCAGTGTTATTTCAGGCCCACTGATGAGCACCCTAAAGCTCTAGAGCAGCCATACTCTCGTAGCATGGCCTTGCTGGGAAAGCTGACTCTGGACATGAATGGGAGGAGAGGCTATACATAAGATCAAGACATGAATGGAACTAGTTAAAAACAGAAAAGCTTGACGCTCCTGGGGTATTTACCAAGCCCACTTCTTCCTTTTTTTTTTTTTTGCCTGAACTGATCCTACTTTGGACAATTACTACCATTCTTGTCAGACATAATTGGCAAGCAATTCCCATTTTACACTAATGGGAGATAGGGAGCTATTTCCCTGATGGTTTTAATGAACCAGCACCAAGAGTAGGATCATGTCCAAGAACCTCACTTTCATTAGTTAGTGTTCTTGTGTGCACACCACATTCTAGAAAGAAAGGATATAGCTCATCCCTAGAGAGGTTCCTGCAAAAACCCAATTACTAGAGTGCTGCTCCCCCCCACCCCCAATTTCACTCAAGTATAAAAAGCAAGACTCAAGACCTTTCAGTGCTCTAAACATGAAGCCCTTTACCCAGTCTTGCTGCCTCAGGAGATTCCTCTAATCCACATGTTTACTATATACATTTCACATAGTACATTTTTAAAGACTCAAGAATTGAACCTTTCTCCATCTTCTAAGTGAGAGATGGGCACATTACTTACTTGTCTGTTTTCTAGGTCAATCTTGTTTCCCAATACAACAAAGGGGAAGTTTTCAGGATCCCTGGGACTGGCTTGGATGAGAAATTCATCTCTCCAGCTGTCAAGAGTTTTGAATGTGTTAGGGGCAGTCACATCAAAGACCAGGACGCAGCAGTCTGCTCCTCTGTAGAAGGCCACGCCGAGGGACTGAAATCGTTCTTGTCCTGCTGTGTCCCAGATCTTTGGGAGACAAAGAGTTATTCGTCAGTCTGATAGGACATCGTATAGCACAAATGGTTGGGGCACAGAAGAAAGGAAAACACAAAATGATGGCTGTTGCTATTACCATCACCCAGAAGAAATCAATGCTGGCCCTGTGATTAAGAACTTCAAACCAAAAAAATGGATATGGAGGTAAAAGAGAAAATAAATGGAAACTAAAACACAAAATCTTTGGAATGCAATAACCCAGTTCAAGTAGCTCAATCCTCAGTACGTAGGTCCTCAAGAAGAAGGCAACATCTATGACTATAAGGGAGAAATCACTGTCCACAGCTCGTTAGGCAGGGGCAGCTAGTGATGTGGCTACGGATCATGCTTCGCTGATCAAGGGACAAAACTGCTTTAGATATAAAGTTTGCAACTGCAGCTTACAAGGCAAAAGCAACTGTTCTCTCATCTATCCTTCTGGCATTAACCTACCATTCCCAGAATGTCTACCAGGCTTGAGTTCACACAAAGGGGTGGCATTTTACCTCTTATGCTGCTTGGTATATCACTAAAATATGGATTAGATAAAATTGTAAAATTTTTCCATGCTTCCAGAAGCAACATTAATATTCCACAGCTAAGAAATCAGATTATATCTATGCCCATCTCTATGGGAGGTACAGAATACCTCCTTTAGAGTGTGGGGGAGAAATGCCCCATTAATAATTTTGATGAGCAGAAAATGGGGCTATAGGGAGGGATTTTACTACTATTATTCACCATTAGTCAGAAGGGATTAATAATGGCATGGCTTTTATTCATGGGTTTATTAACCTATGAAACAAGCTCTTTTGGCCTTCTACAACACACAAGACTTTTAAATATAGTCCATTGTGTTGCCTTGCAAAAAATTAAAAAAAGCACCCCCCAAACAAACAGTACTTGGTTCCTTTGCCATATGCATTTACCAAACAGCTACTATATGCAATTGTGTTGTGAACAAATGAGCTTGATGAAAATCAAATCATATGCCAGTCAGCATTAGCCCAACATTCATTATTTCAGACTACTGAAACAAACCCAAACCTGAAAGGTTCTAAATTCTGCTACTTAGCACACTTTTCACCAGTGTACACTCTGCTAGGCAAAAACCCCACAATCATATGAATCAGACTTCAGAAGTCATTGAGAGTTAACATGTTCTGGGAAGAGTTAAAAGACATAGCATCAAGCTACAAACTAAAAGAAATTGGTTCATTACATATGACACATGTGACTCATCACCACTAGCCAGGAACCATACTAAACACCCAGTGGCAGGACAAATAACAGTTATGGAATATAACTATAACTAACCCAACAGCAATGAAGTGTGAAAACTACAATCAGGGAAGGCAGAAGAAGCAGCTTAAAGGATTCAACAAAAAGAGCGTTTAGAAAACCCTCCCCAGCATAACTTAAAAGCCTATGGATGCCTGTCAAAACACTGTAAGGAATGAGGGTAGACTTCTTAGAGAGAAAAAGTAGTTCTATCCTGGCTTTCACAGTCCTAACTGTACATGGATAATAATTAACTGTCATCTTTGAAAAACAATCTCTTATCCCACAAATGTTAACATATTCTAGTGGTCACAAACAGATTAGCTAGCTGGAAGGGGAAGAAGAGATCAGGAGCAGAGAACTAGAAGGCTTTTGGGACAGTCAAAGCACACAGTGACTGGTAGATATGATATTACCAAGAACAAATCATTAAGATTTGATGCAAAGAGTATGAAGAGAGCCTAGAGTCATTTCAAAAGGGAGAACTACATAGAACCATGAGAAAAACTGGGCCTAGATGAGTTCCCAGGCAGTCAGATAGAAAAGAGATATTTTTTATAATGTGAAGCACTTAGGACCATGTTATAAAGTGATGGGAAATGTCTGTACTAGGCCTACCATTCCATCACAAAGAGTTTTTAAGGTCCATTGCTAATCAAACAAATTCATTCTAGAGGGATCAAAAGGGCCTAGATCTGGTCACTTAAAACACTTTCAAGTTAAACTAGATTATCAGCAGAAACACTAGAGCAGAAGTAAATCCTGTATCCAGCATTCTGAGTGTTAGAATTTATATCAGAAGACAGAAGTGCTGATGTAGCTGTTGGACCATTCTTGATCTCTTTTGGTAGTAAGATGTGAAAAATCAAGAGGGAGTGCTCTTAATTTCTGCCCCTCACAGGCATGAGCAGGGGAGGGTGGGGCATCACTAAAGACCACGATATGAGAAGGTGCTTTACCTGCATCGTCACTAGTCTGTCATCCACCATCACTTCCTTCGTCAGAAAGTCTGCTCCTATTGTTGCTTTGTACTGATTACTGAATTTCTTGTTCACATACTGGTTCATGAGTGAGGTCTTACCCACCCTAAAATGGGAGAAAAACCACAAATAAGAGCTGACTTGCGGAGTGGGGTAGAAAAGAATCTACAGATTTGTACCTATGGATTACTCAGGGTATGCTTTAAGCCCCTCCCCGATTTTTTTTTTTTTAATCAGAAAGTGCTCCTAGAATCACTCAAGTGCCCAAGTATTTGCTCCTGCCCTTCAGGGTTAGCCACCCTAACCCCAACCTCACCCAACCTGAGAGAGCTCAGAGTACTTGGAACTTGCATATATCCTATACTTCTACACTTCTTAAAGCTAGGTTAGGGAAGATACAAGAACCAGAGTTCAACGTTTTCTTGTCTATTCTAAAGGAAGCTTAAGCAAAGGAGCTGCTATTTCAAAAATACCAATTCACTTCTCAGTGTTTCCCAAGCAAATGTTTCATATATTAGTTTACTGGCTGAGCACTGGCTCTTATGGTATATCAGAGTTGTGTTATAAAACTTAATCTACTGCAGGAGAAAAAAAAAACCAACCAATAACCCTTTGTTATGTAGCTAAGTACCAGGCCCTGTGAATGGAGAGAAGGAAGGTAGAGAGGGAGAAAGGAAAGAAAAGAAAAAGCCTCTACTCAGGGGGCTTCCATTCTATCACAGGAAAAAAATTACACACACACACACACACACACACACAAGCAAAATACAAAATAAATATATGATAGGGAAGGCACCAGAAGTCTGGGGTTTGAGCAAGGTCTATGAAGTGAAAAGGATAGGAAGGAGTGGACAAGGGCAGCCAAGAGAGGGAAAGAGTGCCATGTGTGAGGAAAAGGACCTTTGGGCTGTGCTGTAGCACAGGTGAAGAGGACCTACAATGAGATAGAAAAATAGGTTGGGAACTGGGTTGTAAAAAGCTTTAAAAGCCAACCAGCAGGTTGTATTCGTCTTGGGGGCAATAAGAAGCTGCTGGCATCTGAATAAGATATGTCAAACCTATGCTTAAGAAAAATCTCTTTGGCAGCTATGTAGAAGATGAAAGGACAGACTTGAGGCATGGAGATAATTGGGAGAGGACTACAATAATTTAGGCAAGAGGTGATGAGGGTCTGGTCTAACACAGTAAGTAGGTGAGTAGTGAGAAGGGCATGGATGTAGCAACTGAATGAATATATAGGGTGAGGGAGAATGAGGAGTGGAGGATGATGCAGAGATTAGTAGCCTGGAAGGATGAGGGTACTTTTGAAAGAAATAGGAAGGGCTGGGCTTTTTGGGTGGGTGGGAAGTGCTAAGGAATAAGATGAGTCCTATTTTACAGGCTGGGTTTGAATTGTCCAACAGGCAGTTTGGTGAAATCGAAACAAGCTCAAGGAAGAACTGGAGCTCCATATATAACCTGGAGTCATTTGCATAGATATTCAAGCTCATAGAAGCTGCATGAGGTCACTGAGAGAAAGAAGAGTGCCTCGTGAAGAGTCTTGGGAAACCTAAGAATACTCATTCTCAAAAAATCGCTCTTTGTTTATAAAGAGTCAAGCTAACCAGAAAAAAACCAAAACTATTAGCTTTTGATTTATGATCAGAGGATAGATTTTGAATTGGGAAGAAGGCTTTATATCATCCAGTTTAGCCCCCTCACTTAAAGATGAGGAAACTGAATGAGGTCTGGAGAGACTCAGGGACATACTCAACTTCAAATAGAGCCAAACCCAGGTCTTCTGCATTCAGATTGTACCCCAATACTCTGGAGCCACTGACTGATCCTCCACCTGTCCTACAACGTGATTTACCCTGTTCTTTTGCTCAGACGCTGGTGAAGGACAAAGCTAAGTGCTGAATAAGCAAGTTTTACCCCTAAAATTTGGATCGAGAGCCATTTGTACGTAGCCACCCTATACAAAGAACACACCTACTCTGCGGAGAAGAACATGATTTGCAAGATTTTGTTTCCTGGCAACCTGGGCTTTGGTGTCTCACAGTCTTGGGTCTACTATTAATCATAGCACTAGAGTGATCTTCTCATCCTACAGATGAGGACGCTGAGGCCCAGAGAGAATGATTTATTTAACAGAGAAAACTTCCATGAATAACATGAGAGAACATGAAAGCAGTGCTGTCATTTTTCAACTGGGATTCACTGTGGAAAAGTGTTTTCAATCACTATAGGACAGTACTACAAGGTATGCCCAATGTTCTGATAAAAATAAGCAGCCATCCCTGACACTTCTGGGTTTGACACCATCAGTTCTCATATCAGATTAGAAAAGGGAATGTCATCTACACTGGGATGACAGTGGAAAGAACACTGGATTGGAAACCAGAAGAATTTAGTGTCGGTTCTACAATTACGTGAACTTGGACAAGTCATTTACTTCTAAGTCTCAACTTCCACAACACTAGGAAGCAGGTGGATAGTGCACTGTAAAGCACTATTAAGCATTATCATTCAAATACTCTGGGTTTTTAATTTTTTTTTATTGTTATGGACTTGAACATTCTAGTATACGACAAGCAAAAAAAAAAGATGACTATATGAATTCATGAACTTCTGTTATGAATACTTTGAATGTACATCTTGTGTTTTCTAAGCACTTTGGTGTTTGATTACTTTTTTTCCTTCTATCTTTATCTCTCCCCTCAACCTCATGCCCTTCGCTCCCCACCACATTCTCCCTTGTAACAAATAAGTTTAATTAAGCAAAACCAGTTTATTCCTTGGCTATGCCTAAAAATGAATTTTAAAAACCTGATGAAATATGCCACCTACTTACTGGCAGAAAGGTGATGGTTTGTAGGTGCAGACTGAGACATATAACTACTTCCTAAAAGGTCTCTTTCTTTCCCCAGGTTATACTAGGGGGAAATCAGCTGGTCATTATCAGAATATAAGAAACCCCATGGAGGGTAGCCTGTCAGAGATACACTAATGAGGTAAAAAAATATGGCAACTTATTTTGGTAAGGAACCAGTTGGTCTTAAAAATGCTTACCCAGAATCTCCTAGAATGATAACTTTCAGCAACACTTTCTTCCTAGAGGTCATCTTTCAAGCTAAAAAAAGAAAAGAAAAGAAAAGAATAATATAAGCTTGATGGAAGTATAAACTTAAACTACTTAACATTATTAACGCCAAGAAGTCTCCAGGATAATTATATTCGATCCAAAGCAAAAGCAGCACTCTTTTTCATTCAGGATCTATGCTTTCAGCATGGGGAACTCCCTGGACTGATGCAGGTCTGCCTATAATTTAGTGTTAAGAGAGTTAGGTTGCCCAGGACACTGTGGTTAAGTGACTTGCCTGGGGTCAAAAAGTCAGTCAATGAGCATTTGTTAAATACCTACTGTGTGTCAGGTATTGTGTGAAGTGCTGGGCAAAAACCAATTCTGGCAAAAAGCAGTCAGTCCCTGCTCTCAAGGAGCTCCCAGTCTAATGGAGGACACAACATGCAAGCAAACAACCATGTACAAATAGCATATATGCAGGATAAATGGGGAGGTATCCTCAGAGATAAGACACTACGACTAAGAAGGACTGGGAAAGATTTCTTGTAGAAGGTGGGACTTAGAGAAAGTTAGAACATACAAGTGAGGTAGGACTTGAACATGGGTCCTCCTGATGCCCAAGCCAGCTCCCTGAATTACTAAGCTGAGCCACCTCCCTTGTCCTTCATCATTGCTGTTTTATCATTTGTTCTTGAAGAGGACCATAAGATCAGGAAGGTGATGCCATGATGTGCAAGTGAACTGTAAGTGAGGGAGATCTGTGCCAAGTCACCAGCCTCACTTTCTCCTCCGGAGCCATCTGGGTCCAGTGGCAAGATATAGATAAGAATGACTGGAGATGGTTCCCCTGTCCTTCATTAGGTATGAGCTTAAGGAAGGGCTTCATACTGAAATCTGTTCACTGCAGATGTCTGAACTGTGAGCTTAAGATCAGAGTAAAACGAGTGGTGTGATAACCAGCAATCCATTGTGGTAGGCCCACAAGGCACTAATAACTTCTCTCTCTCTCTCTCTGTCTCTCTCACACACACACACACACACACACACACACACACACGCACGCTTGCTTTTTCCAATCCAATATCTCAGAATAACTAAGCTTGACAGATGGGGATACTGGAGACACTCTCGGAGTTCTTACCCACAGTTAAGTGTAAAAGCAATATTCAGTGAGCTCTCTTTGTAAAAACAGAGTGGAGTACAGGTAGAAGATGGAACACAGGATCTAGAACTTGTGTCAAATGATCCTTGAAAGCAACATTCGTTCTACATACAAGTCTCCTTCATCTACCTCAAATGTAGCAAGACTTAAAAAGATATGATTTCCCCCAAGTTCCTTATATTCAGGTCAAATGGCCGGGAAATTAAAGCCCCGGTCCTGGAAAAAAAAAAAATCAACTGAGACTTAAAATGCCTAGGTGACAAATGAGATCTGCTGATACTGCTCTGACACTGGACTTTTCAGACATCTGGGACTTACAGCCACTAAACAAATCATTCTAAGTTAAGACTAAAAGAAACCTACCAAACCTATCAGCAAGGTTTCAATCAGTACCTCCCATTCTAGTGTAGTTACAAGGGGTAGCGGCAGCAGACAACAAAGGTTATACCAAGTCCAACCTGCATTTATTTGGGTTATCAGCATCAGGAGCTGCTCACCAAACAGGGCTGAGAGGTCAAGGTAATTTACAATCATTGGTGATTAACAGAGCTTGTATTCTGTGCTTCTCGATGATCTATAGACCAGCTCAGTCTGACAAAGGCTGCTGTAATGATAAATAAGACTGAGATTTCTATGAGACTTTAGACAGAATTTGAAAAAAATAAATCTAGCGAAGCACACCACCATTATCTATCAAACTATTCTGCTAGGCTCTAGGAGACTAATATTTAGATAAATTAGAAAACAGAAGCATCTAGGTGGCACTGTGGGTGGAGAGTTGGATCTGGAGTCCAGACCAGTAAAAGTTGTGTAACCCTGGGCAAGTCACTTCACCAGCCCAACTCAGCTTCCTCATCAGTAAAATGGGAATAACAGCACCTACCTCCCAGTACTGTTGTAAGGAGAAAGTAAGAATATTTGTAAATCACTTTGCAAACCTTAACATGACATTATTAAATAATGTTTCTACATAGAAAGTCCTCAAGTTTGGATAAAATCAAGGTGCATTTTTTTCTTTTTAAATCAAGGAGAGTTTCCAACCTAAGTATTTTGGGAAATATTCCTAGTCTCCTGGAAAGACGCTGACTACACAAAAACAGAGCATGTTTATGTCTTCCCTAAATAGAGACACCTCACATTTACACAGCTTTCTTGGCAGGCCTGTGGAGATTTACTAGCAGGGAAACGTCTTCCTCCCCTGATACATGTTAGATGGTAAGTGACTCCCATGGTCATACCACTAGTATATGTCCAAGACAGAGTCTGAACCTAAGTTTTCTTGATTCCAAGACTAACCACTTCATCAAATTGCCTCATGGTTTACAAAGCACTACCTAACCATATTTTAGCGTTAAGGAGATAAGGTCAGAAAGGTTGAGTGACTTGCCCACAGTGGCAGTGGATACAGCACTGGTCCTGCAGTCAGGAAGATTCATCTTCCAGTTCAAATCTGGCCTCAGACACTTAGGAGCTGTGTGACCCTCGGCAAAACCCTATTTACCTCAGTTTCCTTATCTGTAAAATAAACTGGAGAAGAAAATGGCAAACTACCCCCCAAATAATTTCATGGAAGAGTCAGAGATACAACTTAAATGACTAATAGCAAGTTATTAAAGCTGAGCTTCTTAGTGCCCACTAAGGGCATAAATGTATTAACGGTCTGGCTTAAAATGACAATTACTGACCTACAGTCTGCTTTAGAAAAAAATATCCTAGGGAATTTAAAGATTTTAATAGACTATCACTTGCTAAAGGATTATCCAGTAAGGCAAGAGAAACAAAGGGAGCCTATCTCTTAAATTTATTGTCTACAACTGGAACAAAAGATACTCCTAACATAGTGCTCCTTTATGGGGGGCGGGGAGAGGGGAAGTAAATCTTAATAAAAAAAAAAAGGCGAAACCTTAATCGCTTGAAAAGAAAGCCAGAAGATTACTTCTTAGGAGGCTTCTCGGGATCGACTGCCCCATTCCCATTACAAACTGACTGTTCCCAATAACTAAATAACTCACTTCTTTCTTCGGGTCAAGTTACTCACACTCAGGTGGCACAATGGACGAGTGCTAGGACTAGGGTCAGGAAGTCCAAGGGGGGGCTTGTTCCCAGAGTCAGTCTATGTAATAAATAGTATTTTTAAAGACAAAAGAAGAGGGGAAATAAGCATGGAGCAAGACATTATAAAAGTCTGAATATATGCACAATGTGAAACACTAGTGGACCTCCCTCCTCTGCAACTCTTAACCCTTTAATAGATGGTACTGAAACTACCATCAAGCAGTTTTAACATTTGTCTACACCAGTCTACCGAAATCGCTGATCTCTGTCCTTCATTTAGTCAAACCTGATTCTTCAAGGTCTTCTATCCTCACAGTTAACAGTCATGTCTCTGTCCAGGCAATTTCCCCTGGTGCTGTTTACTAGGCCTCCCTTCTCCCCTTTTAATGCCAAAGTTGTTGTGCAAGATACTGTGCCAGTCAATTGTGAATTTTCTTAGGAAATTATTTATCTGGACACCAATTGGCCCAACAAAGACTGCTCCCGTTTGAGATGGCACTATTTCGCATCTCTGCCCTGCCGGTATTTACTGAAAGGTAAGTAGAACATGGCAGATAAAGATTTTTAAGGCACTATTACACCACCTTCTCAACATCCTATGACTAGCAGCTAAAAGGCTATATACAAACACTGGAAAGTTTCTGCTGACAGCTATCTTTGAATCATAAGCTGAAAGTTCAATACTCAGTTTAGTCCTAAGCTTATTCTTAATAACTAATCATATCTCAGACCATTTGAACAATGATAGCTTTCTGACCTTAATATTTACCTGTGAAATAGGAAAAGGCGTGTGGTAGTCTTAACTCCTATCCATGTGCTCCTATGGTCAATTAAACCAACTTGTCAGAGGATAGGAATAATTACCAAAAGAACTGCAAAGTTTTTTTTTTTACTTTCAACCAATCTTAATGGTACAAAATTATTCCAGTCACTGAAGGAAAACAAAGCTTTCAACAAATACAAGTGCAGAAAAGTTAAGTTTTTATAAATGTACTGGAACAAAAATAAATGTGTTTAGAAAAGCTGAGGCTATTACTATAACATGATTTATTCTTCCTCTGAAGCTGTTCATAATCTTCAAAAGATTTTTGTACTATCATACAAAAGACAGAATCCCCCCCCCCCATAAAAATATTTGAGACTCATGGAAAAGGTGGTGCATAACAAGATGATACTGTGGATGATGTTCAAGCAGTTTTCTAAGGAACCCATAGAGAAAATGAACTCGGAATGTTGATATTTATGGCAAATGAGCTTTGTGTCTTTGTATAAAATTTTAAAAGATGAATTCTGATTTCTGCAGAGAGAAAACCACATGGCATTTTAAATTAACCTTTGTTTTATGACTAAAAATTAATCAAAGGAAGATTACATGTAAAATATACAAGACTAACCTGGCTTTAAAAGTGAAAACTCAATTCTAATGAATGATACTAAAAACAAAACGTAACGTTAGTTTCTTTTTAACAACGAGAAAAAATCATTTAAAAGAACACAATCAGTATTTCACTAAAGGCATGGGTAGAAAACGAATTATTCAGTTTTGAGCCTAATTTTGTAAACCTCATAATCCAATATCATTCATTTTATAATGGAAGATCAGATTTTTACATGGAGCTCGGATTTTTGTTATTACCACTTGTCCCAGAATTGAGTAGGCTATAGATGTTAATATGTACTGAAATGAAAAGCAAAGGTGATTTAACAAAAAGATGGTAATCTTGTCATGAAGCAATCTCCAGCAAAATGGAAAAAAGGCCAGCAGCCTAGGCTAAAAGAAGGGTACCAACCTATATATTACTGTGTCATTTAAGTACCACAAATTAATATTTATACAATCCTAAATGAAAATTAATTTTCACTAGAGTATACTTCAAATATTTAAGAAATTGATACTGCCAGTAGGCACTATATACCAATTAGAAGAAGCCAATCCCTCTGGAAAAGACTGACCCATTTTAATAACTGTGGATTCATTGTTCTCCCTCTTGGAAGTAATGTTCCTGACATGGAAAGAAATGAGTTTGACAGTTTTTAGCATTGTCTCTATGTTGGGAAATGCAATTTTTCCATACTAGAAACAAGCTGCCAAGAAGAAGCCAGAATACATGGAGATAGCAGAAGACAATATTCTCTGTGATGATTTTCCTTCTCATGTCCAATAGGTTGCTCATCATAGCTCAGAAATTCCACTACAGTTTAAAGACATTTTTTCCTAGGTTTCCAATTGCCTTAACATAAAGTATACCACATGCAGAACTGCAAATTCTTAACAACCCAAAGAAAGACTGCTCCAAATAACTAAGGAAATCAAATCAAATCAAAACAATTAGTGAAGTTTCACCTCACAACTAGAGATGCCCCTGCTAGACATATACCCCAAGAAAGTTGATGACAAGACAGGCCCAAAGACACCCCCAAACTTTACTTTGTTGTAGATGCTCATGCATTTGAGTAAGTGCTAAACAAATTGTGGCACACGAATGTAATAAACTATTCTGTTGTAATAATCAATGAACATGAAGACATATATGACCACCAGCTACTGAAGACCAGGAAAAGAAAGTTCTTGCCCCCAAATCCTTGGAGCTAGCATATTAGAAGAGGCGTGAGCATCTGCTTTGCTGATGCCCCCAAATGACGTGTAGCTGAAACCTTTCTTTCATCTGTGATAGGATGTGAGCTCTACTGTCTTAACTTTTCTATTTGTATCCCCAGCACTTAGCACAGAGTGATTGGTACATAGTAAGCATCTAATAAATACATCATTCATGTGGGAAAGAACTGAAATAGTGAAGTAAACAGAACAGGAAAACATACTCCAGCATGATAATTTGCATGGAAAGACTATGTGGTACATGAATGCAATGGAATATCATTGTGCTATAAGAAAAGATGTATGTGCTCAAAAGACAGAAGCATGGAAAGATCTATATGAACTCCTGCAGAGTGAAGGAAGTACAGCCAAGAAAATATATACAGTGACTACAACAAATGGAAATGGAAAGGACAATGACACAGGAAAAAAAAAAGTAAATTTGACAAAATTATAAAGATAAGCAGGATTCAAATGAAGGGATATGAGAAGGCACCTTCAACCTACCCCTTGGTGGAGGTAGGAGGTCCACAGGTGTTTCACACTGCACATGTTTTTGAACATTCTCAATGGAGCAATCAATCCATTATACTGACCTTTTTTACTTCACTAAAAAACTCCTTATTTGTCATATGGGATAGCTCAGGGTGGGAGGATTTACATATACTATGGTGAGGTAAGAAACAGAAAACATCAATAAAAATTCATTAAAACAACAACTATGTACTATGAAATAAATGATCAAGCTTGGCCCCCAAAGAGCTATGAGAAGGCAGCTTCCTTCTTTCTTTGAAGGGTGGAGGGAACTGTGGCTATTTCAGACTACTTTGTGGAACTTTGTTTTCTACTCTTCTATATTCTTTGTTATGAGAAAGGTCTTGGGAGCAGGGGGAAGGGGAACACATTAGGAGATGATGTAGAAACAAGATATTAATAAAAATCATCAGTCATGATTTGTTTGTCCAATAAACTAGCATCATTTATTAAGCATCTATTATGTGCCAGACACTGCTAGGCATACAAAGAAAAGCAAAAAAAAAAAAAAAAAGGTAGCCTCTGCTCTCAAGGAACTTGGTCTTACGAAGAAAAACAACATACAAACTAGGTACTAGTAAGATATAGACAGGATAAACTGGAGCAGTCTTAGAGGCTTCTTGTAGAAGGTGGGACTTTAGCTGAGGAAGCCTGGAGGCAGGGATAAGAACAGAGAGCATTCTAGGCATGTGGGTTAGCCAGTCAAAGCACCTTGGAGTCAGGTGTTTAGCCACCAGCAAGGAGGTCAGTATCAAGAGATGATAGTATGTGAAGGGGAGTAAAGTGTAAGAAGACTGGGGGGGGGAGGGGAGAATTGCTTTGCAAGCCAGAGAATTTTATGTCATCCTGGGGGGTAAACAGGGAACCACTAGCATAGGAGAGTGACCTGGTCTGATCTACATTTTGGATCAATTTGAACTGAATTATAGATTGATGGCAGTGAGACCAAGAAAGGCTACTTGCAATAATCCCAGCCTGAAGTGATGTAAAGTGACTGCATCAAGCTGATGGCAGTGTCAAGTGAGAAGAAATGTTACCAAGGTGCACTTGACCACTGACTATATATGGGGGTGCAATGGGGAGGGGGTATGAAGAGTCAGACAAGCCCGGGTAAGTGGGAAGATGGACAGTAAAAGGGAAGTTATGAAGAAGGGATGGTTTGGGGAGATGAGTTCAGACATGTCAAATTTAATTTTCAATGGGGCATCAAATTCAAGATGAGTTATAGGCAGCTGGAGACCGTTGGGAGAGAGGTTAGTGCTAGACAAGTAGATTAGAAAGTCACCCACAAAGAGAAGATAATTGAAACCATGAAAGCAGATGAGATAAACAAATAAAGAAGTATAGAAGGAAAAGAGAAGAGAAAGCCCAGGACAGAATGATTATCAACACATTTTTTAAAGTTAAAAAAAAAATTTCTACAGAACTATCATTTGTCAAGAGGCTAATGCTCTTATCACTAACACAAATTTCTACCCTGGCAAAAAATTCAACTCAACAACTAATTACGTGCCTGCTATTTGTCCATTTTATCTTAAGCTTGCCCCTGGACATAAACTTCTGGATCTACCCTTAGTTCCTCACTCCTCTAATTTGTTTATGATATGGCCTTCAACATACGTAAATCAAATATTCGCGCGGAACCTGTGTCTTGGTATATGGTGGTATGTTGGTCTAAACCTAATTTCTGCCAAAACTGCTTTCTAGTTTTCCCAACAACTTTTGTTGGCCACTAAGTCTGCCCCAGCAGTTGGGGTTTTTGGGTTATTTAAGTTCTATTTGCTTCTGTTGTTTTTTAATCAGCACCAAGACGTGGTATTGCTAAACTATTTTTTCCTCTACTTTCCCCCTCATTATTTCCCTTGAGATTACTTACCTTTTCTCTATTAGATGAATGATTTTTTTCTAGCTCTAGAATGTAATCCTTTGGTGGTCTAATTTGTATGGCATTAACTGTGTATGTTAACTTAGGCAGTACTGTTATTGATATCATACTGGCAGGCCCAGCCATGAACAATTGATGTTTTCCTAGTTACTCAAGTCTGTACTGTTGTAAAGAGTGTAACTGTAGTTGAATTAATATAGTTTCTACGTGCCTTGGTAGCTACACTCTAATATTTTATACATTCTGTAGTTAATAGAATTTCTTTTTATTCCTTCTTGCTGATTTGTGTTGGTAATATACAGAAAAGTTGACAATTTGTGTAGGTTTACTTTACAGTAAAGTTATTGTTTTAATAAATTTTAGGTAATCATTATTATCTTCAAAAAATGGTAATTTTCTTTTTGACTATGCATATTTCCTCAATTTCTTTTACTTGTCTTATTGCTACAGGTAGCACTTAGATGCCTATGTCAAATAATAAGATAATGACAAATGGCATTCTTACTTTCACCCCCTCATCTTTTTGAAAAGGTCTCTAGTTTACTCCATTATATTACCATGGTTTGAAAGAGATACTATTTACCAGTTCTCACATGGGCACCTTCCTTTTAGCCACCTAGGTTTGCAACTGCCTCTAACTTTGTTCTGCTTCACTTCTCACATATTATCAATTGCCAAGTCTTAACTTGTATCATCTTCATCACTCACAAGACAGATACTACAGGTTAATACCACCACTCCTGTGGACTACTGCAATAGATTCATCTAGCTGCCTCCCACTTTTCCTGCTCCAATCCAATCTCGCAACATAGCTGCCAAACCAATATTTCTTTAAATTTATCAGTTCACTATCAAAAATCTGAAGTGGCTCCCCACTGCCTCTAGAATAAAGCCTGATGCACAATGCCTTCAACAACATAGCTCCCACTTTCCTTTTCAAAATTAGCTCATATTCCTCCCCTTCCTGCACTCTGCTCTAGTCAAACTGCCTGCAGAGGATTCTGTTTACTGCTTCTATGACTTCCCTCATATCTCACTTCTGGGTCTCAGCACAACTTGGGCCCTGGGGCTCCCATGGGCTGCCTTTCCTAAGTCCTAAGTGTTGCTGCTCTACTCACTACTTCTCACCAGTTTTTCCTTATGTACTGTGCAGATATACTTGTCTGGGTACACACTGTATTCCTTCTCCCTTTGAATGGCAGTACTCCTGGAGAGCTGGGACTATTTCATTCATATTGGCCTTTCTACGAAGTGAATGTTTAATAAGTGTTCATCGAAACTGAATTTTTAAAAATTTGAATGTTTCCCTATTGCTTACAATAAAGGTCAAAACCATCATTCAAGCATCTCTACAGTCTAGCCCTTACCTACTTATGTTCCAGCTAACCTAGTCTATACAAGCAAACATATGTAATCGAAAATAGGAATGCACGTGGCATTTCCTCTACAGGGAATGTTGTCTTGTTCTTTCTGTGACTAACCAAATCCTAAATTGAATGTCACCTTTCCATTGAGTTTCCCCTAACCAGACTGGCCATCATCTCCTGCTTCTGAAGATTTGGTCAGGACTGATGACCATTCTATGCTCTCCATATACCCTCTCCCACACCTAGTCAATACTACTCTTGGTTTTTTCAGAGCATGAATGCAGGGAACTATTTTAAGTTCTTGGGATCCATGAGGAGCTTAGAATTTAATTACTGAAAAAGCATAAAACTAAGATACAAGGTGATACATAAATTCTGTAATGTGTGGCCTCCACAGTAAGTGCTATTGGAGGTCAGGAATAAGCCATTACTGAGGTCATCTGGTCAAATTCAGTGACAGAAAGGACTATATTCCTATGATTTTGAGCTCTACTTTGAATGATGTTATAAGGAAGCTTTTAATTTATATTTTCTCAACTAGAATAAGATGGGCAGGGAGAATGGTTCCTAGTGCTCAATTTTGCTGAATCAAGGAATAAATAGAGCACAGAAACTTGAAAACCTAAAGGTAGAATGTAGGGGAAGGGGGGGGGGAGTTGCACAAAAAACTCCTAAAACCTGAAAATAGGTACTAGAGTAATTAAATTTCACTTTCCCCTCCAGATGGTCTGTAGCCTCACCCCTGTCCTTGGCTATTCATTAACTTCATTATTACATTCTTTCTAAATAGGTGGCATTGCATAGGATGAATTTACTGTTTCAATCTGAGGAAGTAGATTTACATTTGGCAGAGCAGTAGCAGCTCTTTCCTGAAGTTAAGAAAATGACAAGCTCCTTGGCTTTATAGTGGTTCTGCCAATTCTGACCTCCACCAAATAGCAATGGATGCAATACTCTTCTGTAACAACAGCCACCCTCCCAGTGGACAATTGTTCACTAGTCATCTTTACAGCCAAACCAGGGGTGGGGAACCTTAGGCCTGGAGGCCACATGTGGCCCTCTAGATCCTCAAGTGTGGCCCTCTGACAAAGTTTGGATTCAGTCAGAGAGCCACACATGGCCTCCAGGCAGAAGGTTTCCCCACCTGAGCCAAACCAATCTCAACAGCCTGGCTCAGTGGGACTCCATGTGGCCTGTGGCTGGGTCAAGGACAAAGTGGTTAAAAAGAAAAAGGAACCATACAAGAGCCTACACTAAGTACCTTCTTCATATCCAAGTCAGTATGAGCCTGAGTTATTTTACAAATGGTGCTATGACAATTTTTGTAGCAGCAAAGAAGAGGAAACAAAAAAGTGTACGTTGACTAGGAAATGACTAAACACATTACAGTGCATTAATGTAATGGATTATTATTGCATGAAGAAACTATGACTATAAAGAATTCAAGGAACCATAGGAAAATTAACATGCACTGATAAAGAGAGTGAATGAAGTAGGCAGAACCAGGAAAACAATACATACAATGAGCAAAACCAGTGAAATGCAAATAACAATAAAACAAGATAGACTGTTGTGCAATGATAACAACCTTTTCCCCTGCTAGCAAGTAGCATATCTTGGGTTTCAGTTCTATGGCAAAAACAGACATTATTAAACCAGTCTTTCATTTCCTAATGACATAGCAGGTATCTGTTTATAGGTTAAGGGGGTGGGAAAAAAAAACCTATGGAAGCAATTTGAAAAGAAAAAAAGATCACTTTATTAAAAAAATTTAGAAGCAAAATTCATACTTAGAATTTAGTGAGATAGAGTTATAGGCTATAGGATAGGAGTAAATTAAACCAGGTATTTTTGATTAGTGACTTTAGAAAAATACCTCCCCGGGTACTTCTAATACAAAGGGAGATCAGGACAAAAATAATTACTCAACACAGACAACATGCTATTAGTCTAAATATAGTCTGTCCTTAACATAAACTACATCCCAAAAGTGAGAGCTCTCTGAAAAGATAAAAATAGACATATATTGAAAAAATAAATGCATGAAGTTACAAATATAGAGACGGATGATTTCTAAGATTCATAGATCTATGACCTTATATGTCCTATGGGCAAGCTTTTACAGGGAAGGGGGGGGGGAAGGAAGATGCAGACAATGACGAATAACTACAAATTCTATATTCAATCTTTGCCTCTTAAGATTGAGACAAAGAGATGAGGTAGTCAAAAGTCAACTAAAATGCCAGAATTGTGTTTTGTTCTAAGTTAATTGGGTGGGAGTTGGGGTGGGGAGATGTTTATATTGAAACTATAATATATTCTATATAACCACTTATAGTAACAAAACATTGGAAAAAGTGATATGCTCAATGGCTTGGGGAACTGTGCCATTAAGAATAACAAAATGGTCAGGAATACAGACTGGACCTATTATTTCACTTACCTAGAGGACTATACCTAAGGAAACTTTGTTTTATCAAACTGAGTTCAAATCTGGCCTTGTTTACTAGCTATGTGACCTGGGCAAGTCACTTAACTTGTTTGAGGAAGCTTAACAGTTTCCTCACCTATAAAATGCAAATAATAATAATAATACTATATTACAGTAATAATACTTCTCAGGGCTGTTGTGAGGATAAAAGTATTTTTAACACACTCTGCAAACCTCATGGCACTATGTAATACTAATTATTACATTCTTACTTAGAGTTCTTAAGTCTTGCAACATTGTTTTTACAGCATTGTTTTTACCAATTGGTTATAAATTGTTCTGTTTACTTAACTCTGCATCAGTTCATATAATTCATCTTAGGTTTCACTGAAACCATCCCAGATGGGACAATAGTGTCCCATTACATTCATGCAAAATTTGTTCAGCTGTTCCACAACTAATAGCTACCCCCTTACTTTCCACTTCTTTGACATTAAAAAAAAATCTGCTATAAATACTTTTGCACATATGGGTCCTTTTCCTCTTTCTTTGGACTCTTTGGAGTATATAGGTCTAATAGTGGTATTGTTGGTTTCCACTGATATCCTCACATAAGCAGGCAATCTTCTTTTTAAAAGGCAATGCTGCTAATAAAACGCTGTGCCCTGAGTAGATAGAGGATCATATTTCAGATCAACACTATACTTCAGCAACTAAGTGGAGCAGAGTGAATGAAAAAATAGAGAAGATAGCAGGCCACCATGCCTGGCTGGGCATCTGCCTACAGTGACATCTGAGTACTATTCTGGCATTTAAAAATTCTTTCCAAGTTCCACAATGGCAGTTTTTAGACTTCTTTAAAACCCAAGTACATTTACTTCAAATGGCATAACTTAACCTTCCCTTTTTAAATCAAAGCTCTCCCCCCAGATCCACCTCAAGTAGTAGATTTTATATCATTTCCCCTGTGAACCCAGTTTACTTTCTTCAAATTATCTCCCATCACAGACTTCCATGTACTCTACTCACAGCTGGAAGGATGGGAAAAATTTCACAATCTGCACTTGCTTTTTAACAACTGGCAAACCAGAAGCTATTTACCATACTGACCTCATACTCTAATCAATTCAATCTGACTGAAAGACGTAGCAAGTACCTACTGTGTGCCAGGCACTGTGGACACAAGGAGGAGAGGGGAAGGAGGAGGAATGAAACTGTTACCTCCTTAGTTCTGGATACTGTGCCTTCTCAGTGAAGCCTGAGATATCAGCTGCCCTTACTCCATGCTTGTATTTCATATTTGGCTTATCTGGGGCTTCCGGCTATTACCAACACAGTGTCTGTCTAATACAAGGAAGGGAAATCAACATGACTCATTTAAGCAAGGTGATCAATCAGTAACAAGAAATCCTGTACCAAGCAGGAGAGACTAGGAAAACAACCAAATTCAGTGTGTAGAGTGTCAGGACAGCATATCTCAGAAAGACCATGACTGACTCCTTTCTTCTCTACTTAGGTGACTACACAGATCACCCTGGCTATATTTGAACCAGATGGTGTTTTAGGTCTTTAAACCTCACCTTTTTGAAGATATAACATGATAAAGAGCTTATTTCCTGACCATATACTTTTATAAAAATCTAAGTTCCAGGGGGAGGGAGAAGAGTAGGAAGAGAATTTGGAACTGGAAAAAGAAAAAAGTAAGTCGAAGAGCAAGACTCCACTTTTCATTTTATTTGATTCAGTCCATCATTCTCACCTGTCAAGACCTTTTAAGGGTCTTGACTGTCGTCCATAACATTAGCAACCCCCACCCCACTTTGTGGTCATCTATAAATTTACTATATATTCTGCATCTTCATCCAGGTCACTAAAAGAAAAGCAAGGTGTAAGCCAGCACAGGATCTAGGACAGTACACTACCACAACTCCTTCCCAGCTGATAAGACACTAATACTAATCACTTCTCTGGGTAGCCATTCTATCTATCTAGAAATACTGCTACCAAGGATGGCATGAGATCAAATACCTGCAAAATTCTGGGTAAACTATATCTACAGCTTTCCCTTGATTAAGCAGTCCACTTAGCCTGTTGTTTTTTTTAAAGGAAATGTTAATCTAGCATGATCTGTTTGCCTATTAATTACCTCTTTAATATCTCCTAGAATTGTGCCAGAACTGAAGTCAAGCACACTTAACTATAGTTTACAGACATCACTTTTCCTTAAAAAAAAAAACCAAAACACATCTTTCTTTTTCCAATCCTACTGTCCCTCTCTCATTCTTCAATTCATGAAAGCTCATCATTGGTAGTGATGGGGGTGCTTGGACCTTAATTCTAACATCACTTTTCTCCTCAGCCTCTGCTTGGGTGCCTGTGCCTGGACCCCAATTCCAAAATCACACCCAGTTCTAAAATCACATCTCTCCCTAGCTTCAAAACATTGGCCTTAGCAGTTCCTCTCCAGTTCAAGGGCAGCATGCCTTAGCAAAACACTTATCTCTCCTCCTGATACTGCAGCCACCCACACCTATAGAATTTATTAGTTTGGACTCCATGTGTATTGCTAATTGGCTGTGCACTGGGACATAACAATATTTACTGCTTACTGACCTTCCTGATATGTATCCTAGACATAGTCAAATGTATAATGCCTTACATTCATCTTGTGTAACAAGACATTTGATGGAAGTAACCTGGATATCTTCAGCCAGCCCTGATAGTTGACCTAGTGACAATTCACAGTCAAAACCACACCCCCAGGTAGACCCCACCTTGGGCTATTTCCCAGTGAACTCTGGGTTATACACCTGCACAGTCAATTCAGAAAGTACATGTTCCTTAATCTTGTATTTAAACTTTTCCTGTGCCCTTGTAAGGTTGCAGGTTCCCTAAGAACTCTAACCTGCTGTAAAGCATAATAAATCTTTGCCACCTTGACTTAAAGAATGTTTGAGATCATGAATTCATTCCAGGTAGTGCCGACCCTTCTCCAGTACTCGGGTCTTTGAGGGGCACTCCCCCTCAATGACCCCATCTGGGAATTCCAGTCTTGGGGTTCCTGGACCTTGTCTCTCCCAACCCTCAACATTTCGGCACAGTCATCAGTTCTTTCATGTAGCTCAATTGGGCCTACTGACTTAAATGCACTGAGAGGAGCAGGCTGCAGGGTACCTCTCAATCTCTTTACTTATCTTGGATTTGGACTCCCAATCCTTTTCGGTCTCAGGGAATTTAAAGCTTTTTAGCATTCCAGACTTTATTTTTGCATTCATCCTCCCTTACTGTTACCATGTCCTTACTGAGGGAACTGGAGGAACAAGTAGTAGTGGGAATTAAGTGAACCATACTGACTCCATCTTGTGACTCAATTTTGAAGCTAACTCTGTTCCCTTTCTATTCAATTATGGGTCTATTCTAATTTCCTTCTTGTGAGAAAATAATTCAACAGTGGGAAATGAAAGAAAACTTTGTTGCATTGTTTGAACTTAGCCCTGTGTGACTGGGAAGCTGGACCACTTCTACCTGCTCCATAGAGACCCTTAACTAAGGATGGTTATGCTGAAAAGAAACTCAGTCAGATCCGAACAGTGATACAAGGAGGTTTTCTGTTGCTGTTTTAACAACTGTACATCTCAAGGCACCCATGTCTTATCTGAAAACTGGTGTCATTCTGATCAACCAGTTATTGTTTCCATGTTCACAGACACTTGGGGGGAGTGGAACACCTCTTTTTCTAATTTCGAAGAATTGCACCTGTTTGCTCCCCTCCCAACTTAGAAAGTCCCAAATTCTTCATCCAATTAGAATCAGATTACCTAATACTGTTTACTTTTAATTCATTGGCCTTATTTAATTGTTCTTAATGTACAAAAGTCTGACTCCCTTTGTATTCAGTCCAGCCCTAAGCTGAATGAGGAAGGGGCCTGGTTCTCAATTTGTTAAGCAATTGCATTGCTTAATAAATCAACATGCTCAGAAGATCTAACCTTTGTTTCCTCAGTTATCTCATCTTTTATCCACCACATTACTACTTTAAAAATTGGTTGCTTCCATACTTTTCCTCTTTAGATGACAATGACTACTCTTCCTTCTCAACCAGATTTTCTTTACAAAGTGCTTTTGCATCCCCTTGGGGGGAGTTCTCTTGTCAAATTTTAAGCCACCCCCTCCCCTTCCCCTGCTCTCCCCACATCCAGAATAAATGTCAAAACAATGCCTAGCTTGAAGTACTTCTCATTTCTACTTCAGCAACCAGTTCTTTTCTTTTGATCAGAATCAATTCCAAAAGATCTGAACTCTCGAGTAATGGAAAAGCCAATTATTATCTCAGAGAAAAGGTAATGAAATATATACTTCCTCAAAGCAGAGAAAGTAGGAGACTACTAGGACCAAATATTATCTATATATTTGTTATTTTTGCTTACTCTTTTCTCTTTGCCACAAGGGAGAATTCAACCTTGAAGGTAGGTAAGAAAAGACTATAATATGAAGACAAAGAACATCAATAAAAAGTATGTTTTAAAATAACTGGGTCCAGAATTGGTCCCTTCATTATATCTGCCTTTTGAAGGATAAAATCAGTCATGCAAAGCAATAATTTGTTCTGTTCATCAGAGACCCAATATATGTCAGGAAAATTAATGTCCCCCAGTCATTACAACACTGTGCCTTTGGGCCAAGTTTCTGATTTATTCCCTCAACAATTCATCTATTTCTTCTCTGTCCAGGTGGTCTATAGTATACACTAGTGTCAATATCATTTGTTTCTAACTCTAATGATATTTACCCAAACATTCGCTATGTCTTCTACCCGCTCTGGTTCTTAGATCTCTTCGTATGCAGGATATACATGCTATTCCAACCCCCTCCATACACTTTTTTATCAAGCCCATTTCTTCTTGAAAAGGGTTGCCTTTCAGAGTCATATAGCAATTTTTTCTCATGTAACAGCCTACCAGGTCTTGATAATCATGGGGCCAAATTTGCCTGTCAGGATTTCTAGCTCACTTGAGATTTTCTCAATTTTCTCCCTCAGCACCAACTCATAAACTTGGAATACCAGGACTTCATAGAACCATAAACTCCTTGAAAACAAGGGTATTGTTCTGTCTTATACCTTTGTATAAAAGTAAAGGCCAAATTTCTCTAATCTCACATTTAAAGAGTGCTTTAAGGTTTTCAAAGCATTTTAATAAAAAGTCCAAATAGTCTCAATGAATTCTCACAACCCTGTGAAGTAGGTACTATTTTTATCGTGTTTTACAAATGAGTAAAGTAAGGCTTGACTCAGGGCCATAAAAAGCTAGTGGCAGAAGCAAGATTCTATTGAGCCCTGATGACCACCTTGTAGGCATATCTTTTTACATATGGAGAAGGGGTGGGATGCCACAGGATTGGGGTTGACATATGTTTGAAATTATTTGCCTATGATCACATAACTACAAAACTACTAAGTTTCAGTGGCAAGATTTGAGCAAATCTGTATAGATTCCTAGTCTAGAGCTCTTTCCATTGTAATATTTTGCCTCTGAGAGGAATTTTTAAAAACCACTGAAAGAAGTTTCTCTGGTATGTTAAAATTACTATTCATAAAAATTTAATTCACAGCCTTCAAGAGATTACCTGAAGAGACCAGCAATTTAACAATTATTGAATGCCAATGTACAAGGTATTTTAGAAAACAGAAAGATATTCCAGTTTATAATCTAGTAGACATGTACACAAATAATATATAGTAGTAGTTTAAAAGTGGCAATTATGTCTGACAGGAAATAGTTTTGTTAGATTTCACTTCATGGAAAAAGTATTTTAGCAGGGTCTCAATGGATGGATGGACAGTTAGTTCAGTGGATAGAGTCCCCAGCCTGGACTCAGGAAGACCCAAGTTCAAATCCAGCCTCAGACACTTACTAGCTGTGTGATCCCTGGAAAGTCACTTAGCCCTATTTGCCTCAGTTTCCTCATCTGTAAAATGAGCTGGAGAAGGAAATGGCAAATCACTCCAGTGTTTTTGCCAAGAAAACCCTAAATGGCATCACAAAGAGTTAGACATGACTGAAAATAGAAAAAACAACATTAAAGAAATTTGCCCCACAACCATTCAAGGCTAGAATGAACTCAGATCTTCCACATCTAGTGCCTGCTGTGTTTCTGCTACAGGCTATCTTCTTCTTGCTTGGGGAGGCCTAAGAACTTAACACTGAAAAAGAAAAGTCACTTCTTCATAATTTTGGAGAAAAGTAAACTCATATTTAACAATTAGCTAGGGAGTCTACATGGTGGAGTAACAGGAAGCAATGCAGCTGAGCGTTCCCCTCTACACAGACCTAGAAAATGCAGCAGACTGATGGGGATATCCAGAAAAAGTCAGTCATTTGTTCAGCCAAGGTTGGCATAGGGAGACAGAAAGGTCTGCTGACATTGGGAATAGGGTCAAACTGGGACACCCCATACTGGGGCACCCCCAGACCCATACTGATACACTGCAATAGGAATACCCTCAAGGAAGCATCAACAATTAGATTAACCCAGACCTTCCTTCCAGAAGTGTGGTACAGCCAAGCCCGAACATTAAGTCCAAAGTCAGAAAGTAGACGGGAAGAATAGGTAAAAAACAAACAAACAAAAAAATCTTACCACAAAGCTATTATGGTGGCAAGCTATTATATTATGCTCAAGACATAACGCCAGAACAGAATGACTCCAAAACATCTACAAGCAAAGCCTTAAAGAAAAACACAGCTTGGGCATAAACTAAATCAGAATTTCTTAGATGACATGAAGCAAGAGTGAAAAAAAGTTTAAAAGTTTTTATAAATGAAATTAGAGCACTGGAGGAAAAAACTGGAGAAGAAATGAGAGCTATGGAAGAAAGAACTGGAAAGGGAATCAACAGCGTGGCAGAAGAGTTATAAAAACCTTGCCCAAAGAATAAACTCCCTGAAAATGAGAATGGACCAAATAGAAGGAAATATCTCCACGAGACAACAAGAATTAATAAAGTCAAAAGCCTGGAAAAAATAGAAGAAAATGTAAGTTATTTCATAGGGGAAAAAAAAACTCATCTGGAAAACAGATTAAAGAGAAAAAACAAAAACTCACTCAAAAACCCAAAACAAAAACTTCCAGGAACATCACAGCCAAAAATCCAGTTTCCAGGTCAGAGAAAAAAAAAATGCTGTGAGTAGCCAGGCAGATTCTGGTCAAGGAGCCAGTTTTGGATCATGTGACTTTCAGCAGCCTCCACTATAAAGGAGTGCAGAATTTGAAATACAATATTCTAGAATAAAAATGATATGGACTCATGCAGCCAAGAATAATATATCTAGAAAAACTGAATATAACACTACAGTGGGGGAAATACAGACCTCCCATGTCCAAGCATTCCTAATGAAAAGACCAGAGCTCTGAAAAACTTTGAAGTTCAAACACAGGAGTTAAGAGAAATATAAAGCAGTAGACATGAATAAACAAAGATAGGAGACTAAATAAGAATAAATTGCTTACATTTGAATATAGGGAAATTACACATTTGTCCCCTCTGAGCCTCATCATCATCAGGAGTCACAGGGGGACTCTAACTAGATATGGTCTGGAAGTGGTTCTAGTATGTCTTGATGATCTTAAGAATGGGAACGGAGGGGAAGAGGAATACAGGAGAAGCATGCGGGGAGGGAAAGAAGGTTAGGGAAAATGATCTCATACAATTAGAAGAGCAGAAGCAGGTATCTATACCTACTGGGAGAAGGGAGTGATGGGGGAGGGGAAGACGGCTGATCTTTCAATCTCATTCTCATCTGTACTGGCTAAAAGGAAGGAAGAATATACACAGACACAAACAAGCAACTGGGTATAGATATACATTTCATTCAATACGGAAACAGGAAAGAAAGGGGAGAAGGATGAGGAGGGACTTAGAGGGCCAGTACATTAATGGAGGGATTAGTCCTAAGCAACGCAAAAATGTACTAAAATATTTATAGCCTTTTTTTTGAGGAGGCAAAGAATGGGAATCTGGGGGACTGCCCATGATTTGGGAAATGGATGGAACATTACTAAATGATGAAGGGCATGGTTTCAGGGAAATCTGGGAAGACTTGTATGATCTGATGACAAATGAAGTGAAAACAATTTACACAATGATAGCAATATGGTAAAGGCAAACAACTTTAAAAGACTTAGGGCCTGCATAATGACCAACCACGATCCAGAGACTAATAATGAAACATGCTACCCATCTCTGGAGAGAGGTTTAGGATCAGTGTGCAGAATGAGACAAATTTTTTTTTTTGACAAAGCCAATATAAAAATTTGTTTTGCTGGATTACACATGTTGTACTAGGGAAAAATTTATATACATACACATTTAAATTAGCTGAGGAAATCTAAACTTTTGAGGAGGAAAGAGGATGAAAAAAGTAACTTTGAGGTACTCTCTAAAAAGGTCAGATTACAACTCTGGGCAATAAAGCAGGAAGGCTCAGGTGTCTTCCCAATTTTGGAATTTTGCCTAGAGGTGGCCCAAAATAACAATGAGAAAGCCTGTGACCATTTAACTTCCTTGATAGCGAGACTCCACTACATCTTAATTTAAGAGGGATAAACTGTCTGTTAACGAGTATCTGGGTTCATTTGAATTTTTTCATGGATTTAGGAAATCTGCCAAAATTAAGTCTTCTATCAATAAGAATTCTAAGACCCAACTGTTACAAAACAGGTTTAAAAGGTTCTCTCCCTGGTTTTAGCTTTCCATCACCTCCCTAAGAAAAAAACTATTTCAAGAGAAAGAGGATGTAGCATTGTTAAGATCCTAGGGGTAGCTTCCCTATTCCAATGTGATTAGTCCATACTGTAACACACCCCTCTATTAGGTGTGTACACTGGACCTGGGCATGACAATTGTGTGTGTGAGACACTGTGTGTGTGTGAGACTGAACTAATGATGGGAAAATCAAAACTTCCCCCCAATTGCTTCTGTGCCCAGGATAAGTTTGTTCAAAAGAACACTCCCTAGAGGATTTATAAACTGAGGAATCTTTTTTTTTAAGGATAGGTAAAATCAAACCCTAGAGGCAAGTTAAAGTACGTAAGTTTTTTGGTGGTTGTTTTCGTTTTGCTAAATTAGCTTATAAATTTTCTCCAGAAGCCATGAGTACCTGGATTTAACTCTAGGTATTCTAAAATATCGGCTTTGTGGTCTGGGCAATTCATTTAACCTTTCCATGCCCCAGGAAAGTCTTCTAAGACAATAAGCTGCAGAGATGGTGACCCTATTTCCTCACATGGGAATTCCCTATACCAATAAAATCATGGTCTCCATTCCTATGCTTGTCCCTAATTCCTATATTTTCTTAGGCAAGATGCAATTTAAGCTACCATTCTCAACATAAATGTGCAGTCCTAAACTGAGTTGTAAAAGTTTCATTTTACTTCTTATGCCCTTAGTTTTCATCATGCCTGTCACAGTACAACATGTAGTTTAATTCTCAATTCATCTATTGAGAAATAGCACTAAACATGCAGTTTCTTGTTCCTTGAGCATATGGTAATTTTTCTTTAAAATGAATGGAAAATACTGGGATGACAAGAATTACCTACCAAAGTCATGGTGTTTACTGTACCTATCAGATTTCTTTATTTGATGTTAGACAGCCATATTACATTATCCAACTAAATATTTTGATGTTTTCCTTAAACACTCATTTCAAACACAGACTCATCACCATTTGAAAGAGCTGGTTTCTAATGGTTTTCAAAAATAGCTAGAACAACTTGATAAATCTATTCAGAAAGACGAGCAGTTCCCAGAATAGTTAACTTTATCAAAAGCTGAGGCTCCAACTTCTTAAGAACGAATTACCACCCAAGACTCCTAACTTTTGTTGTTGTTCAGCCCTTTTCAGTTGTGTCCAACTCCTCATGACCCCGTTTGGGGTTTTCTTGACAGATACTGGAATGGTTTGCCATTTCCTTCTCCACTCATTTCACAGATGAGGAAACTGAGGCAAACAAGATTAAGTGACTTGCCAAGGGTCACACAGTTTTAGTAAGTGTCTGAGGCCAGTTTTGACTTCATGATGTCTTCCTGACTCCAGGTCTGGCACTCTATCCACAGGGCCACCGAGCCACCCAAGATTCCTAACTACTTGTGGATTAACAGAACGCAAGGATTCCAAACAATTTAGGAAAGATAGTCATATGCTATCCCTGACTAAGAACCCTAAATTAACTATTTTAGAAATACTTATCAACCAGAGCATATATTGTTGATTCTTGGATAAATGAGGTAGAGTTAGAAAGCATTAAATTCTTAGGGGGAAAATAGTAATTCCATTCTGATTAAAGGTATGTTGGGACCTGTGGGAGCAGATTAATTAGGCTTCACTGGATCTGAGGCATGCCTTACTAGCAATATAATGAATCTTCCTTATAAAATTCACATAAGCTTTTATTCATTGGACTCATGTACTAGGTTTAGTACCCAACAGCCTTCACAGTTGGGGAATGAGGTAGGACAAAAACCGAGGTGGAGAAGAAAGGGGACAGGAGAGGAGTCAGCAGTGCTTTATACTGTTAGATTTACTTGGTACAGAAGAAAATTGTAAGGAGCAGCATTTAAAATGCTATATTTCAAGACTGCTAGCTAGTTTACCTTCTAAAGCTATTCCTTAATCCTAAATCAAATGAGCTAACCTAAACAAAGACAATTCAGTCAGGTTAATTCCAAATCAGATGACCATGGGGTCTTAATTTGGGTTCCATGGAGAGGTTTCAGGGAGATCTGTGAACTATTTGAATGGGAAAAAAATTACATCTTTAAAAACATTTTTTTAAAGAGAAGACTTATGAAGGGGGGGGGGGTGGCGCTTAGAGGTCCATGACACAAAAAAAGGTTAAGAGTGCTTTGCTCTAAATGGTCCCAGACTGCTAAAAAACACTAAGATAATATTTCCCAGGGCTGGAGCCTCAGAAGAGGCTTATTGGCACTATTTTCTTAGCATGCAGCATGCCCCTTGGAGTTTTTTCAATGATCATTTCTGGGAGCAAACAGACCCAGAGAGGTCTCACCATCTTCCCCTGTAAGGCTATATGTACTTGTCTAAGCACTAGAAAACACTGTTCTCAATGAAAACTCCTTCATATTGGGGGGGGGGGGTTACTAGAGAATTCCCCCTTGCAACAAATCAAGTCACTCACTGCCATCACTGTTGAGACTTTTTTAGAGTGGTTTTCTTCCTTCATCACCAAAAATTTCTGTGATTTTCTAGGTCATAACAGCAAAAAGAGAAGGAATGGTTCTTTGGGCAAGACTTAAGTGCTTCCAGTATATTTTTGAAAGTGCCCTTTACAGATTTAGTTACACTGTTAGTTGAAGAAAATGAAAATACTCGTCATTTGGTTTGCTCATAATCATACCAAGTTTAGTATAATTAGATATGTGAAAACTGGAGGGGGGGGGGCGGAGAACTAAGCAAAACCAAAACCAAGAAGTCCAGTAGATGAGAATTTCCCCCCCCCTTTTTTTTAAAGAAAATTAGCTGAGGTAGATTGTTTTCCTTTCACCCTCATCATGAATTTTTAAAAATTCATTTTACTGATGCCTTATGTCTTTTTCCTCGCAATCACTTCCCACTCAACTACTAAAAGGAATCCTCCTTTTTGAAAAAGAAAAGCCAATAAGCAAAATTATCTCATGCAGAAACCTTGCTGATACCTGAACATTCAGAATACTCTGAATGTTTATCATCTAGCCACAGTGGCTTAATAATAGGAACAAGGACTGCATAGATGATTTCATTTGTACAGCAAAGTATTCTCAGTGCAATTCAAAGAACAGCTGAGAGAAATAGGGGGTTAAATGCCAAAGGTCACAGAGCCAGTCTGAATCAGAAACAGGAATTGACTCGGGTTTTTCAAACTTCCAAGGTCATCTCTCACATCCAGCTACCTCTCAGCTCAATAATGCTAGTGGTACTTAAAAATTTTTTTTAACATTTATTTTTAAAAAATTTGAGTTCCAAATTCTCTCCCTCCCTCTAGCCCCTACCCTCCATTAAGAAGGCCAGCAATGATAGCAATTACAGATGTGAAGTTAGGCAAAACACTTAACCATGTTGAAAAAATGAATATAAAAAAGTGGGAAAAATATGCTTAAATCTACACTCAGAGTTCATCAGTTAGCTCTCTGGATGGAGGTGGATAGCGATTCCTTTAGAAATGCCATGGATCAAGTATTAATTGCTGTTACTGGGTACAATGTTCTCCTGTTTCTGCTCACTTCACTTTGCATCAGTTTATGTAAGTCTTCCCAGTTTTTTCTGACACTGTGTCCTTCATAATTTCTTTTAGAATAATAGTATTCCAGCACAATCATATACCACATCTTGTTCAGCAATTCCCCAGTTGATGGGCATCCCCTCAATTCCCAATTCTTTGTCACCATAAAAAGAGCTGCTATAAATATTTTTGTACATAGAGGCCTGTTTCCTCTTTTTCAGATCTCTTTGAGATACAAACCTAGTAACGGTGTTGCTGTTTCAAGGGGATGCAGTTTTATAGCCCTTTGGACATAGTTCCAAATTGTTCTCCAAAATGATTAGACCAGTTCACATACCCAAGTGTATTAGTATACCTATTTTCCCACATCCCCTCCAGCATTTGTCACTTTCCTTTTTTGTAATATTAGCCAATCTGATAGGTGTGAGGTACCACCCTTAGAGTTGTTTTAATTTGCATTTCTCTTATCTATAGTGATTTAGAGCATTTTTTCATGACTATTGGTTTCTTCTTCTAAAACCACCTGTTCATATCCTTTGACCATTTATCAATTGCAGAATGGTACTCATTTTTATAAATTTAGCTCAGTTCCCTATATATGAGATATGAGACCTTTATTAGAGAAACTTAATGTAAAATTTTTTCCCCCAAGTTTCCTGTTTTCCTTCTATTTTTGGCTGCATTGGTTTTGTTAGTACATTTTTTTTTTAAATTTCATGTAATCAAAATCTCTTTTTTACCTCCTGTGATTCTCACTATCCCTTGTTTGAACATAAACTCTTTCTGATGGGAATATTTTCTTCCCATGCTCCCTAAATTGCTTATGTTATCACCCTTTATGTCTAAATCAAGTATCTGTTTTGACTTTATCTTGGTATAAGGTGAGATATTGGTCTATTGCCTAGTTTCTGCCAGATTGCTTTTCAGTTAAGCTTCACTGATGGGGTAGTTAGGTCTGCAGATCCCTTTCCACAATGTTGTGTCTTTGTTTTTGTTAACATTCATAACTGAAGGAAATGTTAAACATCAGTTAGAGGTTAAGGAAAATAAAGATGTAATTTCCCCCCCCCATCCATGCACATAGATCCTTCTGAAATCTCTCCATGGACAGAGGGAATGTGAACATTGAGTTATAGGTTTCTAATCCTTGTTACTTTGAAAGAATGAGTACTTACGTAACCAAACCAAAAAACAAAATGAAGACTGATTCTTTTGTCTTCTATACACAAGATAAGTTTTGTGTGATGTAAGATCAACAGGGGAAAAGTATCATACAAGCACAATACAGAAACAAATGCTATGAACTCTGTATACATTAAGTCCTTCATGAAGAGCTGTTAATAAGCATGGCTTCCTAGGACTGGGAGGCATTGCTCTAAGAAAAACATTTGAGGTACTTAATCACTTTGTATAATCAGATACTTTATGAAGACTAAACCCAGGTTGTTTAGAACATGTTTATAAAGTGTCATACAACAATTACTCACCTGGGGGAGAGAATGTTTTTCAATTTCTTCTGTATCATTAGAATATAATGTATATGTGTGATAGGTGAAGGCCAAAGGTAAGAAATCTAGGAAGTCTGGCAAGACTGCACTGGATAGACACCTGATCCACCAGGTCAAGTTTAGCTGAACCTGGACTCAATGGTCTCAAATGAAGCTTGTAGAGAATGATGGTAAGTGCAGGATAAGTGATCAGAAAAAGCTACACAGTTACCTCATTGTCAAATACTTCTTATCTTGTCTAAAGCACGAATAGTAGATAAAATAAAACAAAACAACCAGAATAGGTTATCAGTTTGACAAGGGGTTCATTCATTTCTACTTAAAGCAGAATGGTCTAGATTACCTCAGGGTCATATCCAGGCCAAAAGAGTTAGTGTGAGTTAGCCTCAAGTCTGGGCTCAGATGTTTTGTCCAAATACCTGTTCATATTGAAAAGGTTTGTTTCATACTGTCACCAGGCCACTGAGGAGCAAATATGTAGTCTGTGGGTCAAAACTGGACTAAAGTCATAGGAAACCTAACCAGACTGGCAAAAAAAAATTACAATAGCTATTTGTATAATAAAGTTATCAGAATCATAGGAAGCATTGGTGGAGCTGTTATGATACAGATCTCTGGTACTTCTGATGTTTTAAGATAAAGTAGCATTCTGTTCATGATGGTGTTAGTATAAAAATAAATGGAAATTAACCATCAGGTTAATAACATGTTGTAGCATTGGAAATATCCTAAAGTATTCTCCTATGTAAGCAGGATCATTACACTTCCCTACCAGGTTGGGAAATTTCAAATATTTGAAATTATAATTTGTTATAGAATTGTAATTTCAAAAAGAAAGATAAATTGATGAATCCTTAAAAGGATTCAAAACCACCTCTAAAAGAAAAAAACTCCAATACTTACTAAGCCCCCAAGTGAAAGGTGGTCCAGTTATAAAGACAATGTAAGCCATTCCCTTAAGGCGCTTCTGTTATAGTTTGAGCACCAACGACATCAGGAGGGTAAGGTCTTGACTTCCGAGTGAATTGGATTTAAGTACGGCAGAGCTGGGCAAAGTCATCAGTCTCATTCTCTCCTAGAGAGTCACAGGAGTCCAGTGGCAAGATAAAGAACCAGCAATGGCTCCGATGCATTGGGAGGCCTTGGGCTTCTTAAGCTAAGGTCTTTCCTCGGTCTCATTTTATCTGAGGCAACACCCATTCAGTAGTTGCAGGCTAGGTAAGAATTGAGGCTATGTGGCCTAGTTTGCCTTCACAAAGAATTAATCTGGGAAGAGAAGACCTTCAGAGTTTCTGGTCAGAACAGAAACAATTGCTATTAACAGGCACTCTGAACCATAAAAACCCCTATGGAAGTTCTAAACTAACTGAGGAGGTGTGGGGGTGGGCAGTATAAAGCCAGTTCACAAAGGATATAAAAGAATGAGATTAAGTACAAAGATGAAAACAGAGCAAAAAGCTATGTGAAATTTGAGGCTAGAAGTCAGTTTAGGCAGGGAGAGATAACAGAGAAAAGACTCCAGAGAGGTGGCAAATAAAGATGATCCTTGAAGGAAAGCAGAGACTCTTAGGGTAGGGAAAGTGATCATTCAATGTATACTGTATATAGGTAGTTGGCACAAAGAACAGAAGAGACAGCAAGAGGGGATGAAAAATAATGTGGTTTGTCTGGAATGCGTGATGAAGGGGAACACTGTGAAATGAGGCTGGACTTATAAACTGGCACAAAGACGTGATGTATCTTGACTCCAATCCAACAAGCTCCAGAATGGGCTGCGCTGAGTGTACAAAGACAAAACCAGAAAACCATCCCTGCCCTTGGGGAGCTTACTGAAATTCGTAGACAATATGATCTGAGGAAAAGAGTAGCCCAGGGGAAGATCAGAAAGGCTTCTTTATTAAAGCATTTATAAGAAGTGAGTGGTATGAGTAGAGGAGTAACATGTAGATGATCACCAAGAAAGCAGACAGCAAGAGATTAGTGAACAGCAGGCAGACTAGTCAGAAGGTTGTAAGAGCCCAGGTAAGAAGAGCTATAGCCCGAACCCAAATGGCTGTAGGAGTAGAGGGAAGAGATTAGAAATGAGACTGGATTATCAAATAGAGCATGGCAACCAAAATGGAGGGAAGCCTCCAAAATCCGAGCCTGGGTTGGGTGGCAAGGAAGATGGGGGTTCCAGAAGCAGCCAAGTGAAAAGGCAGCAGGGCAGGTTTGGAGGGAAAGATAAGTTCTACAGCTTTGTCTGCAAATACACTGGCTGACCAACAAGAACCACCTACTTGAACAAAAAAATTAATGAGGAGAAAAGCAACATTTCCAATAATGTGACAATTAGGGATATTTTGTTTCTGCCATGGACTAATGAAAAGTACACATATTGTAATAGTTCTAACATGTATTAGTGTTTGGTCATAACAAATATGTATCATCTGTGTGATCAGGACAAATAAAAGTAGAGGTCTAGAGAGGGCTTTCCTCAGGTCACACAACAGAATCTGAACTCAGGTATTCCTGCCTCAAAGTCCAGAGCTCTATTTACTACACTACAGATGTCTAAATATGGCAGGCAAAACTCTTTAACTGGAAAATATTTTAACAAAATAAATATACAACACAGTCAATGTGCAGCCCACAGAGATTCACTTCTATTTGGGTTTGACACCACTGGATACATCATCCTGTGTGGGGGGTGGGGGAGGAGATGCAGGAAAGATACAGTAGAGAATGTGGGAAAATATTGGACCAATATTGAAAATATTGGGTGGGAATCATTTTCAGGAAGGCAGAAATGTCAAGGCAAGAGAGAAAAAAAGGAATAAATAAATGCAAGAATGAGCTTGGAGAATGGAGAGGAGCCAGGGAGGGAAATCCTATCACACCATTTCCCTTCTTGTGCCAGTCTCCTCTAGAGCTATTCCAATGCTCCAGTCAAACATCCCCAAACACATTTCTTCCCTTAGGCTATTTCATGTGCCAGAAGTGTTCTCCCATCCTACCTACCCATTAAAATGCAAAGCCAAGCTCATTACCCGCGCCCTACCCCCCACCCCCCGCCCCACTCCAAATCCAGGGCATCCTTCTAGTCACCCAGGCCCTAAATGTTTACTCACCCCACACATCCAACAGGTTCACAAATCTTGTCAATTCTTTAACCCCTTTCTACTTCCCACAGTGACACAAGGCCCTTTTACCTAGAATATTGATTGCAATGGTCTCCCAATGGATCTCCCTGCCTTAAGTCTCTCCCCTTTTAAATTTATCCTTCCTCCACACAGTTGCCAAAGTAATATTCCTAAAGCACAGACTAGAATATGTGCACTACTATGTTCAAAGGGTTCTAGTGGCTTCCTATTGCCTCTAGAATCCAATGCAAATTGGATTTTTTTTGGCATTTACGCCCTTCACAACCAGGCTCCAACCCATGTTTTCCAGATGTCTGTTAAACTCACAAAACTCCCATGTGCTTCCCTGATCAAGATTAAAATGGAATTGGGAAATGTCTAACAAAGTAAGTAAACAAAATAAAAATACAGTAAAACACAGATGTTAATATGTGGTCTTCTAAGTCACTGTTTAGCCTAGGGGGAATTTAATATCACTGCTCAAAATTATCTTATACATATAAGATAGTTACACATGTAGAAAACAATCTCCCTGAGCCCAGGGACCCTGCCTCTTTTTTGTCTTGGTATTCCAGCTCCTAACAAAGTACCTGGCACATAATGGGTATTTAATAAATGTTAACTGAATTTGGCTGCAAGGCCCCACCCTCTTACCGCAAGGAAGAAAGCCAGAAAATTAACATATAGTTAAAAGAGAAATTACTCAAAAAGTGACTTAGTTGACTATGACCCAAAAAAGGGGAGATGTACACCAATGGTGATATAGAAGAACTGAAACTTTTACCATGTAGGACTCTAGATCCTCTGATAGAGAGTTAGTCCTCTGACACATATTGGCCAAGTGACCCAAGCAAGTCAAGTAACCTCTCTAAGTCTCAGAGGAGGTGCCACCCCGCATTGGTAAAGGGAGCACTCTGTACCAATGAAATTACAGGCCCAGTCCCTATCCTTAACACAGAACTTACCCTTCTCAACAGAATCACTGTAAGGAGCTATTTACATTTTGTCTCCCCCATCAGACTGTGAACTCCTTAAGAGCACTTTCTTTAGATCCCCAGTGCTTAGGTCAGTGCCCGGCACATAGTAAGCATCTAAATGCGTACTGACTGACCAGAAGATAGGAGGAATCACGGTATAACCATAAGTAGTTGACTACTTCGAGTAGTAAAAGTAAAGCTGGAAGAAGTCTTATATGACTCAGTCCAATTCCGCAGGGAGCAAACAGACCAAAAACAGGAAACTAACACTCTCCAGGTCATACAGCTATTGGAAGAATAATCCTAACCCAAATGTATATAGTACTTCACAAGTCACAATACACTTTCCCCACAGCAACCCTGTGAGATTATAAAAAATACCTTTTTCTATGTAGTTAGAGATATGAATAAAGTGACAAGACTTGCCCAGAGCCACAGAGTATCAGAACAAAGACTTGAATCAAGGTCTTTTCTGCTTCTTTTTCCTACACCAGAGGTTACAATAAGCAGTCTCTACCTACCACACATTCTCTAGAACACAGCTTCTCTAAGCAGGCAGTAGAAAATGCAGACCAGGCCTCTCAGGTTCTTTCCCACCATCTCTTGCTACAGGGCAAAATCACTTGACTTCTTTAAGCCCTCATTTCTTAATTTATAAAAAGAGGTTAGATAGATTTTTCTCATATCCATCCTAGTTCTAAAATTACAAACTTTTTTTACTAGCATGCCCCTTCCCCCAAATCAAATTTACTACTACCCTTTTCTATTGATTCATGTGAGAAAATTATTTTAAAGTTTTAAGATAACAAATTTAAGTTTCAAATCTCCTGACTTTTTATTTCAAAAGCTACAAAACTTAGTTCAGGTCATTACTTCACATCTGGCCAACTCTAACTACCCCACTCCTTAGGCTATTTTACACAGATATCAGAAAAAAAAAATCTTAAAAGACCCCCCCACCCCAGACCATCTAATGCAGGGGTTTATTTAAACCCTTTTGGGTACTGGATCTCTTTGACAGTCTGATGAACCTCTTCTCAGGATGTTTTTAAGTGCATAAAATATATAGGACTGGCAGCTAGGTGGTACAATGGCTGGAGCTCTGGGCTTGAAGTCAGGAAGATCTGAGTTCAAATCTAGCACCAGATTCTTACTAGCTGCATGACTCTGAGTAAGTCACTTATCCCTGTTTGTCTCAGTTTCCACATCTGTAAAATGAGCTGAGGCAAACCACTCCTGTATCTTTGCAAAGAAAACCCCAAATGGGGGTCCAAGATAGTCAGATGTGAGTGAAAAACGACCTAACCGCCAATGAATTGGTACTATCGGTATTCCAATACCCTCCAACAACTCCATCCATTTCCCAAATTTGTCATCTTCAAACATGCTTGCTTCAATCTCTGTTCAATCCATTCTTCCCACATGAATTACCTTTTTTTTTTCTCACCAACCATGTTCTTCCCTTCTTTCAAAAAGGGAATTCTCCCAATATATTACTTCCTGGCATCCCTTCAGCACTGTGAGTGAACTCCATTTGTATCTTGCTCTACACTTAAGTATCCAGACATTATTCATGGGGATATACCTCCTCTGTTACTTCCCTAAAAACAATATTTGCTCCAAGCCAGATACAAATTTTCAGCTCTAAAGACCCTTGTTTGGCCCCATACTTTTAGAGACTCAGAAGACATTATCCCCTAACAAGTACAGAGGCTTTAATAAAGTGAGTGCTCAACAGTGATCACTTTCCTCCAAAGTACCCCAACAGCCTCAAGTCTTCAACTACAGGAGTTCCAGTGTCTACTGGGTGCAAAGCAGTGTGTGGTAACACGGCAAAACAAAACAAAAAAACACAGAATGCCACCAACTCTGCCCTTATGGAACTTACAACTTATTGGAAAACTACAACACATTTACACATCAGTACATGTGACATAATCTGAGGAGGGAGAGGAACTAGCAAGGGAGAGGGCAGAAAGAGAAAAGTCAGTTTGCTGATGTGTACGTGTGTACATGTATGTTTTTGTATGTATACATACATATACACATATTGCAAGCTGCAAGGTAAGGCCATTTGGGGAAGAATCAGTTAACAGGAGGAAAAACGAATGGTTATATTGTATATATAGGTACAACGTGAAGCAACAGCTGCCTACTGAAGTTTAGACAGTACTTGTTTTAGAGTCCTAAAAGCAAAAGGATTTAATCTTCTCAGAAAAATTGAGTGTTTAGAAATCTAACATCCCTCAGACAGATCAATCCACCAGTATTCCTTTTAAAAAGCACTAAAGATAAAATATGACTTAATGGTTTCTTTTTAGACAATTTAAATTTAAAAGTGTAGGTCAACTGGGATGAAGAAGTAGAGCAAGCAAAACACTGAAGTTATCATAGCAATCAGATACCTGAGATACATTTAACTTGTTTCCCAAACTATATTCTACATGATGTGAATAAAGGGTCTTAAAGAACATTTTAATACTAGTGATTTTTCATATGTAACTAAAATGAAATTCTATCAAAAATCACCATTGGCATATTTTTAGGTGAGATTATTCTTATTTTTGCTCCAAAAACTACCCAATCCTTCCTTCTTTCCCAGGATATATAGGCCCAGACTCTCTCCTTCCCAAACCAGAATTTATGAGTCATGTCGATCGATGTACTTCAAAAGTCTCTACAAAATGTTCCTTGGCAAAATTAAGTTGAAAAAACAATGGTGTAACCCCACCCTTTTATTTTTCAGGGGGAAAAATGAAAATTTTTCTTACCTTGGACTTCCTTCTCTCTCTCTCTCTCTTTTTTTTTTGCAGGGGGGAAGGCTGGGCAATTGGGTTTAAGTGACTTGCCCAAGGTCACACAGCTAGTAAGTGTGTCATGTGTCTGAGGCTGAATTTGAACTCACCTGACTCCAGGGCTGGTGCTCTACTCACTGTACCACCTAGCTGCCCCAGACTTTCTTCTTTAAAACAAAACAAAACAAAACAAAACACAATTTAGAGCCTATAAAGTTTTGAATTTTGTACTTTCAAATGCTGCAAGGAAAAAAAGCAGAGGGCAAGGGAAGGATACTTCAAATTCCAAATTTAGTGCTTTAAATACTACTGCTTTCTAAAGTCTTTAAATTCTATTGGCTTCTTAAATTAGTTTCAACAGCATAAACTAAGTGACTGGGACTAAGAGGTGGAATTAAAAAAAAAAAAAAACATTCAAGTGCCTGCCTTTCTGTCCAGCACTGATTCAATGTTAAGAAAAAATAAGTCCAGTAAACCGCCTTGATTACTTGTACTTGGTGTAAGGTTCTATTCCCTCATCCTCTACCTCCCCAAAGAAATATGTGACTTCCATGACAATATTCTCTCTATCAGTACAGATAGCAAACTATTCATTCTTTTCCATCCTGTAAAATGCTTGCCCATGTCCTTCCACATTAAGGATTCCTCTCTCCATCATGGTAGAAGCTCTTTTCCAGGTTTAAACATTTTGCAGGTGCCAGCACAGCAGTCTGGAGGACTTACTTCAGTTTTCAATGGTGTTATCATGCCAGTTAAGATATTACAAAAATCACTATGAGCTCTTAATGACAGGACTCAACAGCCATACTAACTCAATAAGCAAATATACTTAGAAGGTATCCACCTATAGATCCTATTCACTTTAAGCTTAATAATTTTATATGGTATCTGGCACAACAAAATTCCAAAATAATTAAAGAACTAGAATAGCTGTTTAGAATTAGCGTAAAAAGTCTAATCCACACGATCAAGTTTTGGAGGAACTTTTTTATTTATTTAGTAATTCCATTTAAAGAACTATACTAGAAAGATGGCGGCTGGAAAGCAGGGACTTGCCTAAAGCTCTCCCCCAGGACCCTCCAAACACCTATAAAAATGGCTCTGAACAAATTCTAGAACTGCAGAACCCATGAAATAGCACAGGGAAGCAGGGCTTCAGCCCAGGGACAGCCTGGATGGTGGCTGGGTAAGGTCTACTGCACTGTACTAGGAGTGGAGCAGAGCAGAGACCAGCATGGGACGAGCCCAGACCAACCAGACTAGAAGCCAGGCGGAACAGGCCCTAGCGCCCTGAATCAGTGAGCTGTGGCAGTTACCAGACTTCTCAGCCCACAAACACCAAAGACAACAGAGAAGGTTAGTGGGAAAAACTGCAGGGACAGAGTGAAAGGAGTTGGTTGTGGGCCACTGCCCCGGGGAGGCAGAGGTGGTACAACTCTGAGGCTGCTTCCAGAGCTACAGCTGCAGTTGCTTCCAGCCCCAGGCTCATCTGGTGGGAGGAATTAAGTGGTGGATCAGAGTGGGAGCGCAGGGCCTGCTTAGATCTGAGTTGTGGTCCGGGTTGGTGGTTCTTGGGGGAGGAGGAGCACTGGTGTGGCAGAGCTTGCTGTGTAGAAATAGCTCTGAAAACAACAGCGCAGCCCCTCAAGGTTGGGACAAAGTACTCTCTATTCTACAAGCAGCCATACCCTGACAAAAAGCTCAAGAGTCAAGTAGTTGGCAGTGAAAACAGACTCAGATTCAGACTCTTTCTTTGGTGACAAAGAAGACCAAAACATACAGCCAGAAGAAGTCAACAAAGTCAAAGAGCCTAAATCAAAAGCCTCCAAGAAAAACATGAACTGGGTCTCAGGACATGGAAGAGCCCAAAAAGGATTTGGAAAAGCAAGTTAGAGAAGTAGAGGAAAAATTGGGAAGAGAAATGAGAAGGATGTGAGAAAATCATGAAAAACAAGTCAATGACTTGCTAAAGGAGACCCAAAAAAATACTGAAGAAAATAACACCTTAAAAATAGACTAACTCAAATGGTAAAAGAGCTCGAAAAAGCCAATGAGGAGAAGAATGCCTTGAAAGGCAGAATCAGCCAAATGGAAAAGGAGGTCCAAAAGACCACTGAAGAAAATACTACCTTAAGAATTAGACTGGAGCAAGTGTAAGCTAGTGACTTTATGAGAAATGAAGATATTGTAAAGCAGACCCAAAGGAATGAAAAAATGGAAGACAACGGAAAAACCACTGGCCTGGAAAATAGATCCAGGAGAGATAATTTAAAAATTACTGGACTACCTGAAAGCCATGATCAACAAAAGAGCCTAGATACCATCTTTCAAGAAATTATCAAGGAAAACTGCCCTGATATTCTAGAGCCAGAGGGTAAAATAGAAATTGAAAGAATCCACTGATTGCCTCCTGAAAAAGACTCCAAAAAGAAAACTCCTAGGAATATTGTCACCAAACTCCAGAGCTCCCAGATCAAGGAGAAAATACTGTAAGCAGCCAGAAAGAAACAATTTGAGTATTGTGGAAACCCAATCAGAATAACCCAGGATCTGGCAGCTTCTACATTAAGAGATCGAAGGGCTTGGAATGCGATATTCCGGAGGTCAATGGAGCTAGGATTAAAACCTCGAATCACCTACCCAGCAAAACTGAGTATCATGCTCCAAGGCAAAATATGGACTTTCAGTAAAACAGAGGACTTTCAAGCTTTCTCAGTGAAAAGACCAGAGCTGAATAGAAAATCTGACCTTCAAACACAAGAATCAAGAGAAGCATGAAAAGGTAAACAAGAAAGAGAAATCATAAGGGACTCACTTAAGCTGAACTGTTTTGTTTACATTCCTACATGGAAAGATGATGTGTGAAATTCATGAGACCTCAGTATTAGGGTAGCTGAAGGGAATATACATACATGTATATGTGTGTGTGTGTGTGTGTGTGTGTGTGTGTGTATATATATAGATAGATAGATAGATAGATAGATAGATAGATAGATAGATAGATAGAGGGCACAGGGTGAGTTGAATATGAAGGGATGATACCTAAAAAAATAAAATCAAATTAAGGGATGAGAGAAGAATATGTTGAGAGAGGGAGGAAGGGAGAGATAGGATGGGGTAAATTATCTCACATAAAAGTGTCAAGAAAAAGCAGTTCTGTAGGAAGGGAAGAGAAGGCAGGTGAGGGGGAATGAGTGAATCTTGCTCTCATCAGATTTGACCTGAGCAGGGAATACCATACACACTCAATTGGGTATCTTACCCCACAGGAAAGAAGGAGGAAGGAGATAAAAAAGGGGGATGATAGAAGGGAGGGCAGATAGGGGGAGGAGGTAATCAAAAGCAAACACTTTTGAAAAGGGACAGGGTCAAGGGAGAAAACTGAATAAAGGGGGATAGGAAGGAGCAAAATATAGTTAGTCTTTCACAACATGAGTATTGTGGAAGGGTCATACATAATGATATGCATGTAGCCTATGTTGAATTGCTTGACTTCTTAGGGAGGATGGGTGGGAAGGGAAGAGGAGAGAGAATTTGGAACTCAAAGTTTGAAAAACAGATGTTCAAAAACAAAAAAAAAGTTTTTGCATGCAACTAGAAAATAAGATACACAGTCAATGGGGCGTAGAAATTTATCTTGCCCTACAAGAAAGGAAAGGAAAAGGGGATGGGAGGGGAGTGGGGTAACAGAAGGGAGGGCTGACTGGGGAACAGGGCAACCAGAATATACGCCATCTTGGAGTGGGGGTGGAGGGTAGAAATGGGGAGAAAATTTGTAATTCAAATTCTTGTGAAAATCAATGCTGAAAACTAAATTTAAAAAAAAGATTAAAAAAAAAAAAAAGAAAACTGCTCAATGCTCTTAGAAACAGAGGGCAAAGTGAAAATACAAAGACTTTACAGATCACGTCCTGAAAGGAACTCTAAAAACTCCCAGAAATATTAGAGCCAAAGTCAAGGAACCCTGCAAGTAGCCAGGAAGAAAGAATTAAAGTACCTGAAGAGCCACAGTCAGGATCGTATGTGATTTAGCAGCTACCACTATCATGGAGTGGAGAGCTTAGAATCAATATTCCAGAGGGCAAAGAATTCTAACTTACACAAAAAATAACTTACTCAGCAAAACAGCGAAAATGGATCTTTAGTGAAAGAATACTTCCAAACATTCCAGTTGAAAAGATCAAATTTTGTAGCGACTGTGAAGTGCAAACACAGGATTACAGAAATTAAAAGTTCTTTTGGTGATAGTGAAGAATTGGAAAGGGGGGAGGGGATGCTGGTTCACCAATTTGAGGAATAGTGAACAAGTTATGGTATATATAATGGAATGTTATTGTGCTCTAAGAAATGATGAAGGAACGGGTTTCAGAGAAACCTAGGAAGACTTGTATGAACTGATACAAAGTGAGGAGAACCAGAACAAATTATACAATGAAAACAATATTGTAAAGACAAACGACTTTCAAAGACTTAGTACTCTGATCAGCATACGGTACCGACTACAGGTCTAATGATGAACCTCCTGTTAGAGAGGGGAATGACTCTGAGTTTGAAATGAAACTTTCCCCCCCAAGGTCACTGGAAATTTGCTTGTTTTGACCACATGTATTTGTAGAAGAGGATGTGTTTTTCTTTCTTAATTGGAGATGGGTGGAATAGTGAGGAGAATGTTTGCAGATTGAAAATAAAATTTAAAAAAAGAACCATTAAACTTCAAGAACAACAAATGTGAAGAATTCAGAGAACTATGGGAAGGTTTGTCCAAACTAATATGGAATCAGAAAAATACAATAGCTACAACATGAACAAAAAGAACAATAAAACAACACTGAACAGTGTAAAACAGTTGAAAAAAATGAACTGACCCCCCTTCATTGCAAAAGTGGGAGACTATGGATACTAAATATTACATATACTGTCGTGCTCAGTAACTGCACTGATTTTGCTAAACTGTCTTTTTAAGTGATGGTAAGAAACATGTATTGCTAAATGAATGCAAAAACCAAAGGGCAATGAAAAGATGAAGTCAATAAACAAGTCTGTATTGCTGTTCAATATTAAGTGCCTAACAAAACATTTTATAAAGAGAAGAAAAAGAGTTTAAGCAAAATGGACCAGTCATTACTCTGATTGCTACCAGGCTGCTACTACTCTCTAGCATGCTAAATGTTCCCCAACTAGTTTCAAGTCAGCTGTCCTTGATGAATTTGTCATCTGACCAGAATGAATTACCTCCTTAAGTCCTGAAAGGACTGGCAGATGGGAATGAAAAAGAGAAGAGGTACCGCAAAGCTTGCAAAAGGATGAATGTCCTGACTTTAAAAAGTGGGGGTAAGGGATTTGTAATGGTAATGTAAATTCGAAGATCTTCCCATCCATTAATAGGCCCATGTGACCTGCTTACACCACAGGAAAACTAAGTCACATGTGGTGGGAGGAGCTTGCTGAAATAGTGGAACAGGAAAGGGTGGAGCAGGAAGGAAGCTGGTCAGAGCAGTTGGAGCTGAGGAAGGGAAAGGAGGCAGGCAGCTTGCTGTGAGTGTTTGTTGAGAAGGCGCCAGCAAAGGGGCATGGGGGAGGCCATGGAATGGAGCTGCTCTCTGTGGTGGTAATGTGTTTTAACTTCTTTTTTGCTTGGATGAATTGGACTTACTGGTTTTGGATCTGGCTTTCTGGTGTCTGAATAAACGTTTTGCTTCTGTCTTCTATATGCAGAAATCTGTTATATTTTATGATTCGGAACCATGCAGGCATACTTATAAAAATAGCAATCGTTGTGAATATTGCCCTGGCAATACAGGATTGCAAATTTGGGGTCAATGAGCTTGACTTTATTTCCTGGGAAAATGTCTACAAAGAATCATTAAAGAAATGGTTGGCAAATACTTAGAAAAGGGAACTGGTGAATGTAAAGAACTAGAATGGCTTAAACAAGTCATGTCAGATTAACCTCATATTCCTTTGATAGGACTGTTGTTCAGTTGTGGCCAACTCTCCACTCCATTTGGGGTTTCCTTGGCAAAGATGCTGGAGTGGTTTGCCATTTCCTTCTCCAGCTCATTTTAAAGATGAGGAAAATGAGGCAATCAGGGTTAAATGACTTGCCTAGGGTCACACAACTATTGTGACCAGATTTTTGCAGAGGCCATATTTGAATTCAAGAAAATGAAATCTTCCTGACTCCAGGCACTCTATCCACTGAACCACCTTCTAACAGGATTACTAAACCAGTAGATGAGAGGAATGCTAGGGATTTAGCTGGCCAAAATTTTAGCAAAGTTTTAGATAAAGTTATCTTATACTGTTCTTGGGGAGAAGATGGAAAAATATGGATTAGATGATAACATAATCAAATGGATTCAAAACTGGATGGATGGCAGGTCTCAAAGAGATATTATCAACATGCAGCAGGTCTCCAGTGGCATACTCCAGGGATCTACACATACTTGGCTTGGGGGGGGGGGAAGGGGGGTGATTTAGCAAAGAACCATCTCCAGTTCTCCTAATCTGTATCTTGCCACTGGACTCAGATGGAGGAGAAAGTGAGGCTGGTGACTTTGCAAAGCCCTCCCTCACTTAAATCCAATTCACTTGCAAGTCATGGCATCATCACCTTCCTGATGTCATGGTCCACTCTGAGAATGAAGGACAAACGCCACCACCACTCTGTTTCCTCTGACTAATAGCTTTACTGATCACTTTATTTGACTTTTCCTCTGAGCAGGTAGGTGATGCAGTAGATAGGGGACCAGGTCTGAAGTTAGAAAGACTCATCTTTCTGAGTTCAAATCTGGCCTCAGACACTTAAAAGGAAAAAGTCAAGCCCTCCAGACTAACTTAGTCCTTCCAACTACTATATTGCCCCTTCCAAAGCATCATTTTGCATGTTTCCCTGATTAAAAGCATTCTGTGGTTTCCTAGTACTTACTGAATAAGATATGTTCTTCCTCCAGGCATTCCAGGAACTCAACCATTCTAGGATCCCAACCTACCTTTCTCACATCACCTTCTACTGCTTGAAAAACAAACTAAAATCATCACTCTTACTTGACTCTTTCCTACCCTTCTTTGTTGCTGCTTTCAACTGAAATCTTACACACACACACACAACTTATAAATCCTACACATTCTTTGATACCTAGCTCAAATGTTACCTCCTTCATTTAGCTGTCCCCTATTAATCTGCTCAAAGTCATCTGACATCTTAGTTCCTACAGCATTTCCCCAACTGATAAATGGTCAAAGGATATGAATAAGACAACATTTGAAGGAAGAAATCTAAGCTATCAAGTCACAAAAAAACTGCTCCAAATCAATAATAATTAATTGGGAAAATGCAAATTAAGAGCAGCTCTGAGGTTTTACCTCTGGATGCTAAGAAAAGCTGACAAAAATGGAAAATGACCAATGTTGGAGAGACTATACAAAAACAAGCGTATTGGTAGAGTTATAAATTGGTCCAGTCAGTCTGGAAAGCAATTTATAACTATGTCCAAAAAGTCATTCAACTCTACATATCTTTTAGCCCAACAACTTCTAGGTCTATACCCCAGAGATCAAGGAAAAAGGACCCATATGTACAAAAATATTTACAGCACCTCCTTTTGTAGCAGCAAAAACCTGGAAACTAAGGGGCTATCTAAACAAATTACAGCATGTGAATGTAATAAAATGCTACTCTGTCATAAGAAATTATGAAAGGGACAGTTCCAGTGGAACTTAGGAAGACTTAGATGAATTGATGCAAAGTAGTCAGAACAATTTATACAATAACATTGTAAAAAAAAAAAAGCCACCAACCATGATTCCAGAAAACTGCTAATAAAGCATGCTACCCACCTCCCTCCTGATTATGACAGAATAAGGCTCAATGAGACATTTTTTGGATAGTCAATGTGTGAATTTGTTTTGCTTGACTACGCATATTTGTTAAAACATTTTTTCTTTCCATGGTGTGTGGGTGGGGGAAGAAAAAAAAATTAAAAATTTTTTAAATTGTAAAAATTTCTACAGCATTTAATTTGTGACACATATTTTTAACTACCTTTCAATATAGTAAGGTAATATCTCCTTTAGTAAAGAATATAAACTCCCAGAGGGAACACATCTTTATTCCCCATCCCACAACCCTCAATGAGATATTCTTTTTCAATTTCTCTCTGAAAAGCTTAAAATCCCAGCACACCTATCCACACTGTAACAAAAATCACAACCAGTATACTGTGTAGAAATTTACTCTGTAGGATGAGAACATTATAAATTTATTCAACAGAGACATTGTATGAAACATCATATGTAATCTACACAATAGTTTGTTAAAGGCAAAAGCTGCCACTACTACCAACTGCAGTCAAAATGCTACATCATTTTTAACAAGTAATTTTAACAGTATGGGGACTATTCTTACCAAGTCAAAGTGAAGTGCACTGAATGCTGCTGATACTATCTACTATGAAAGACTCACACCTCAGAGATATTACAGTCCAGTATGTGAGCTAGTGCTACCAGCAGGAACAGGTTCAAATTAGTGACAGAAAAACAAACTCAAGGTGAGATTAAAGTAATAATTTTTAACAATACAAATACGTGAATTAATATAATGCTGCTGAAACTTCTTCAAAACATGATCTGAATGGACAAGGAGAAGAAAAGATCAAACCTAGAAAAGGAATTTTTAAAAAATTGCTGTTTTTCAACAACAAAATGCATTTATTAAGCACCAACAACATGCCAGCCACTATGCTAGGTAGTGGGAATAAAAGACTGCAAAGCAGTCCCTATCCTCAAGGAGCACACTAACAGGCAGATAGCAGGCACAGTATAGAGTACTGGCCTGACAGTCAGGAAGACCTAATTTTAAATCTGATTCCAGACATACTCGCTTTGTGACTGGGACAAGGCACTTAATTTCTGTTTGCCTCAATTCCCTCATCTGTAAAAGGAGGATAATAACAGCACTGACCTCAAAGAGATGTTGTGAGGATCAGTGCTTGGCACATAGTAAGCACTACGTAAATACTAGCTATTATTATTATTATTATTATTAAATAATACAGTAATCTAGTGAGGGCACTAGTAGTCAGACAATATGGAAAGACCTCAGGGAGGAGGTTAGGACCTGAGGCTTGAACTAAATTTTAAAGGAAACTAGGGATCCACGATGCCAGACCTGAGGGATAATTTGTGCAAAGGCACAGAGAAAGGAGAAACAATGTCATGGTTGGAGAACAGCAAGCAGACCCATGTGGCAAGAGCCTAAGTTACTGAAAAGAAACTACCTACACCCAACAGAGGGAGCTACTGGAATCTTTTTTTTGGGGGGTGTGCGGGGTTGGTGGGTGGAAGCTTAACATAAAAGATAACAAGTTGTTTTGGACTTGCTGAGTTCCAAATGTCTATGGGATATCTATTGAAAAGTTGTACCAACCACCTATGGGACACTTTTCCCTAGATATCCTGTGGACACCTCAAACCCCTTATATCCAAAACCAAATCTGTTATCTTCCCCTTCTTCTGAACTTCCTATCTTTCTAGTCACCCAGGCTGAAACCTCCGAATCATCCTCAGCTCTTCCCTCCTACATCCTGTCAATTCTCCATCCACGAAATCTCTGGCATCAATTCCCTTCTCTGCTTACAGAGCCAGAGTCTAGGTCCATATAACCTATTAGTAGAACAATTAAAAATAGCCTCCTATTCTGGGAGGCTCCAGTCTATCCTCCACACAGCAGCAAAGTAATATACCTAAAGGGTCTGATCATGTAACTCCTGCTCAAAAAACTTGGTGACTATTGTCTCGGATAAAACACAAATCTTATATTTGACATTTAAAGCCCTACACAACCCAATTCCAGACTATCTTTCCACTATACTGTGCATTATTCCCCTTCAACACTCTACATATTAATAGCTATAATAACAGGTAGGATTTATATAGCACTTTAAGGTTTGCAAAGTGTTTTACGTGCTATCTTATTTGTTCCTCACAACTCTCTGAGGCAGATACTAAAGCATCTCCCACTTTACAGATGAAGCTGAGAAGAGACTTACTTGCCCAGGGTCATGTAGCTAGGTAGTATCTGAGGCAAGATTTGAACCCAGGTCTTCCTGATTACAAGTCCAACACTATCCACTGTACTGTCTGACTACCCTGACCACCTTGAGGATCCTTACATACAGTATTCCACTAATTTTCTCCAGGCCTCTGCATAGGCATAGAATATAATCCCTCTTTGTTTCCACCTTAAGTTCGAGGCCCTTTCTACTTCTAGGTACTAGTGCTCCCCCCACTACATAACTTTACCTATACGTGTCATGTGATCCCCACCTAGTCCCCCCGCTCCCCAAAAGAATATAAGCACTTGCTGGCCAGGAACCAAGTATCTGGTACATAGGTGGTCCAGTGGATACAGTGGCAGGCCTAGAATCAGGAAGCCTCATACTCATTTCCCGAGTTCAAATCTGACCTCAGACACTTGCTAGCTGTGTGACTCTGGGCAGGTCACTAAGAAAACCCCAAACGGGGTCACAAAGAGTTGGACATAATTGAAGGGAATGAATAACAACAAAAATCATGTACCTTTATAGTAGGAGCTTAACATTTGCTTGTTGAGTGATGAGGAACTGGAGCTCAGGAGAGGAACAAAGACATGATACACAGATCAATCATCTGCGTGGAGGTGATAACTGAACCCACAGGCTCAGCCAGTGAACAGAGAAAGCAAAAAAACAGAGTTTTCAGGTATATCCAGTTACTTGGGGATGGAGAGGGAACCTGAGATAGATGGCTCAATAAAGGAGACTGGGCAGCACAGTGGTCAAACAGGTAGAAGAACCCAGAGAAAATAGTGTCAAGAAAAGAAAATCAAGAAATGTAAATAAAGGCAACACCATCTGGGAGGGGATGATGTTAAACAATGTAGAACGGTAAAGATTGAGGGATTAGAAAAGGCTACTGGATTTAGCCAACACATCTAGACTAGCAAATTTACTTTGATTATTTGAAATGTTTAAGAATAATGAAAATCTATACTGGGTCTGGGGGTAGAAATGAAGAGCATGTTACCATTTCTTGTTTAATGCCATCCATATCAAACCTACCCTGCAACATCCCCCCCTAGCATTTCTATAATTTTCACTACACTGATTGTATTCTCATAGGTGTTACCTTATATGTGTTTTCTGATATTTTGTTTGTTTGTGTGTGTCTTGTTCCCTAGATAGACTGCAGGCTCTGAGTCACCCTTCCTCAGCACCAAGCAACCCAAGTTTGAGCACACTGCCAGTACCCACCTCTCCTTCACTGAACTACATTCACAGAAAGGCGGCTCCATTTGAACAAAGATCTGCAGCAGCAGCACAGCGCAGGGAGGGCTCCCTGGAACACTTTACTGAACCCTGGGGCAGATTAGTTACTCCCCCTGGTTTGGCAGAGCTGTTTCCCACAGGAAAAGAGGGACTAGAAGTGAGGGAAGACACAGCCAAGCACTATGACTAAACCAAGACTGCAAGAAGCTTCCAGTCTACCAAAGGATAGAAACAAAAACTAAAATGGATACAAATACCAGAGTCTGAATACAAAGGACAGCATGTAGGCACCACGGAACAGCTGAGAATTGTGGCCCTGAAATCAGGAAACCTGAGTTCGAATCCTACCTTAGAGACTTAATAGCTATAGGACTCTCTATTGGACAAATCCCTTAACCTCAGACTTTCAGTTTCCTCATCTGTAAAAGAACACATGCACAACAGTCCTTAGCAGGACTGTTGAAGAAAGCATTTTACTAAATTTAAGGTACTATAAAAGTATAATATATTAATATTTTCCACAGTGATTCTCTTTAAAATCTTAAAAACAAAGATAGTTGATCTCTTCCATCCTTATAAACTATGTAATAGATAAGCCTGATACAGGTACGACCAGCTCAAAAGCTATAGGGCAGTTACTGCAAAGAAACCAATGCCCTCCTCATGTTTTTTTTTTAATTCATTTTTTTTTTTTAGTTTACAACACTCAGTCCACAACGATCTGGGTTCCAAATTTTCTCTCTCTCCCACTCCTCCCCCCAACGGCATGTAATCCAATGTAGGTTCTACATATACCATCACACTGAACAGTTGTAATGAAGAATTATAACCAATGGAATGAATCAACTCATGTTTGTAATAGGTTGTTTTTATTGTGTTCTCAATGGTGGGGCAGGAAGGTGGGGTTTAGGAGAGGTAAGAAGGTGGTTTTTGGTCGATGAAAACAAATATTTAAAAAAATAAACAACAAAGCAATTAGGACAACTAAAAAAGAAGGGGAGGGGAGACACGCCTTTAATACACATAATAGCACTAAAACAAGCTAGGCTATATGTAATTTACTCATTAAATTGGAGAATTCCTAAAGTGGACATTAGTTTTCATTTTGTTGCCACAATTTTGCTGTGTCCAAGGAACTCATACTGCTTGGCATTATGCAAAGCGGGAAGCAGAATCAGTTAGACTGATCTCCACAGCAGTGGTGACATCACTAAAAAAAAAGCATATACCAGAGGTTCCTCTATCCTCTTGCATAAAGTAAAGAATTTGCAATGAAGTAAGCAAGGAAGGACTGAAACAAAACTTTCAAACTATCTCCCAAAATGAAATATTTTGAAAACAGCTATTCTTTAAAGTTGCTTTTGAAACTGCAGCCCAGAACTGTAACTGATTTCAAATTTAAATATATTTTTGTAAGGAGTAAAAGAGGCAAATTCGACAAACATTTCTTTGACCTGTTCAAATCTGTATGACATACTACTCACCTTTGATTTGTAGCTGATACAACTAACCACTATTACGTTTCAGAGAATTTCAAGAGGCAAAGGCACACTATTTTCCCTGTGTTCAGTATAAAAAGTGGGAAGAAAACCATGGCAAGAAGAGTGAAAATGTGGGGGCAGGTAATTCTGAGATTAACACATTGCAAAATGTTACTGCAGCAAACTGCAGATGGAAGAGCAAAGAAATCTATTTAAATGGAATTAATAGATGGTAGTTTGATAACCCAAAGAACTGCAACTGAGAATTCAATAACAATGTTATATATGAGATAAGAGGCAGCAGTAAGACAGTAGGCTTTGGAATACAGGGTCTGAGAAGAAAAGAGAAGCAAGCACTTATTTCTATCCCCTAAGTCCTTCTTCACAAGATGACATCAGTGCCAAGTGAACCATTGTTTAGTCTTAATAAGGAGGAAGCCTCCTCCTAGTTTCCATTCCCAGCCCTTGGCTCCTTAGTTCGGTGTCTAATAAAATTTGTCACAGCTCGATGTTTAAATTACTTTAGATTGTGGACTAATACTGGGCTCATTAGCAGAGAGCTAGACAGTTTTCAGGAAGTACAAAGGACAAACCTCAGGTAAAATCATTGTTGAGACCTCAGTTGTATTTTGCATTAATTCAACTGTACAAGATACATCAAATGCAGACCACACCCATAAACTTTAATTCACAGTGCTTTCTTCGAAATTTGGTTCATGCTCAAGAAGGGTAAAATCCTCAAGCTAAATAAATGGCTGGGTTGGGAGAAGGGGGTGTGAGAGGGCATTCATTTATTTATTTGTATTTTGATTTTTCCAACGTTGTATCATAAGGCTGAGGGGTTTTGTGATCGTAGGTCTTCCAACCAAAGACAAAGTTAACTCAAAAAAGCAGACAAAATAAGCATCACTGTTTCGAGGCTGCTTCAGATCCAAGTGTTCCTTCACTAAATAATTGCAAACAAGCACATGAGACACAACAGTATCAAAATACTGCTCTTCTGAAACATCAATGTCCCTCTGATCCACACCATCTTGGCTATAAACCCCTCAACAAAAATCCTTGTTTGGACTAAGAAAAAGGAATGAGAGCTGTAGGCATTTCACATGTGCAACATGTTAACAAAGATATGCTGAATGTAGCTGATAGGATTTGTTCCAAGTGTGCAAACTCCTCAATCACTTCAGTTAAAGAAATCAAGAATCTAGCCTATACCCAGTGTGACTGTTTCAAACCTTTTGAGTAAAGTACATTTAAACAAGTCATTAACATCTGAAGATGAGTAGAAAACAGGTATGAGGAACTTATTTGATAAAAAAGCACCACTAAAGCAACAAGGACAAGGAATAGTAGTTAATCCTCCAAATTAAAGATATGCTTTAAGCAACAACTGAAGTCCTAGGGGTAACTTGTCACAGAGATACACTGGCAATATTAACTAGTTTCCCTCAAAATTCAACCTAAATAGATGTTTCCCTAACCCATCAAATTCCAAACATAACCTAAATTGTCATGTGTCATCTTTGTAATCTGGGTTGATATAAATAAGAAAAAGAATGTAATAGCTATTCCCCAGCTATGTCTACATGTTCCCCTCCAGAGAATAAGTTTGCATGTTTCCAAAGTTTAATCATTCCACTGTATGTTTCTATGATATCCAAATGTATTCCTCACAAATTCTTGAACACAAAAAATTTGCCATTTTTAATCTGGAGAACAGTACCTGATAGTAATATTCCATTATAAATCCAAGGAAGTCTAAAAAGTACTTTAGAATGAAAATCAACAAAAAGCTGGAATTACTATTTCAGGTTAAATTGGGAAGCTCTTCTTTCCCACACTTCTATCTCTGCTTCTACTTTCATCTGGAATTCCCAATCAAAAAACAAACTCTACTTATAAACCATTCTTTAAAGCCAAACATATACACACATACGTATGTGTATACATGTACACACACAATGAGGCTTTTAATATTAGACAGTTTTAAAAATAACATTCGCTAAGGAAGACCCATTCGAACTCAAATTATTCTAGCCTCCTGATATAAGGTCCATTTCACTCATCATGAAATATTTGAACACTCACTATGGGCAAGTTACCCTACTTAACACCAAGTTCTCATGCTGCACATCTGGAAAGACCTCAGTTCTCTAAAAAGAATAACACTCCGGACAGACTTTATTAATCCACGGATGACAAGTCATGTGTTTAAATCAGCTGCTAATGTCACAAGGAATGGACAGTACTTATTCTTTCAGTATCCGAGGAGAAGATTTACTTTAAAAGGGAGTATGAACATTCAAACACATTAGATCTTCACTTATTTCACTCTGATTTGTTAAAATTCAGATTATAGTAATAGAAACAAGCAGGTACAGAAGGCCAGCTGCCAAGTCTCAGTTTGTCCTTTAACAAAGCTTAGTTATCCTGACAGCACTCAAGTGCTCCTAAGTTACTGACACTATACAAGAGTGTACTTGAAGTAGCAACTACCAGCTGAATTACTGGCTTTAGAAAAGAACTGTTCCTTGCTGTTGAAGCAGCTCTATAAAAGCTTTTTCAAAAACAATATCAAACATCACAAGAAAAGTCACTGAAAGCTTCAGGATTCCATTCAAAATGTATATTTAACCTACTATACATAACTCAGTAGGATAACCAGAGAAAGCTACCGGGCAGGATCTAAATTTAATCTCCTCCCCAAAGTTCTAGAACTTCACCCCATAAAGGAGCCACGATTTGTTAACACATGTGGATCACAAAAAGCCCTCTGTCTTCCATGGCCCGAAGGGTCTCACATGTACACAACACGAAGGAAAAGCATACTGGCCACATGACTCGGACTGATTCAGCTTGACTCAGGTGTTCTGGGGAAGCCTCTCCCAAACAAAAGAATCGAGTTTAATAACTTAATGGGCTCGCAGCCTTGACACTCGTGACAGATCCCCGCACACTCGACTGCACCCGGGGAAACTGTCACCGAAAATTGCTGTTTTGTCGTCACTGTCACCGCACAGACGACCTGCTCCTCGTCGATGGGGAGCCACCAATGCTAATTTCATCACTGCACAAGGCCGAAATCCTTCTCGACCTGACCTCGGCGGCCACCCCGCTCCGCGAACCTCCCCCCAGCGGGTGCTGCGGCCCCGGAGGCCGGCTGGACGGCTGCCCTTTCCTCCCCACTTCCCGGCACCAAGCGCCTAGTAAACAAGTCCAAGACAGCTGACCGCCCTGGCCCCCATCCCCAGGCCCCGGGCGGCCCCCGAGGCAAAGAAGGGCGAGCCCCGAGCCCCCCGCGACGTGCCCGTCAGTATCCCGCTGCCTCCGACCGGCTCCGGGCCCCTGACCAGCGCTCGGACACCTCCCGCGAGACCCCGGAACCTCCCGCTTCACTGCCGGGAAGCAGGGGGGGCCGGGACGGCGGGAGTCCCGGTCCCAGAATTAGGACCCTCGGTAGGCCCCGGCCCCGAGGGACGCGGGGAGTCGGAGGGGGAAGGGCGGAGGGGGCCCGGGGGCGGGCGGCCGGACGGAGGGAGGGGGCAGCTGGGCCCGCGGCTCACCGCAGGCAAGAGGGCGGGCGGCTCCTCCGGGGGCTCGGGAGCGATGCCGGATGCGTCTCGAGGGCTCGGCGAGCGGGGCAGCAAGGGAGGGGACGCTCCAAGTCCGCTCAACGAGTTTCCCTTCTCCTTCACCTCCTCCTTCTTCCACCACCGTCGCCGTCGCCGCCTCGGGCTTTATGGCCAACACTAGGGCTCAGCTCTCACTTCCGCCACCGCCGCCGCCCCGAGCGGAAGTGCCTGTCACGAGACCCCCGACGCCAGGGCCCGCCCCGTACGTCCGCACGCCTGACACCGGCCGGGCCCGGCCGCGCTGAAGGTCACGTGAGAAAAGATGGCGGCCCCCGTGCTGAGAAGACTCCGCTCTAAGGGCGGCGCCATGTTGGACCCCAAGCTGACCTCCTCGGCTCTCCACCCCGGAGAGAGAAAAAAAGAAAGCAGTGACGGTTTCTCCTTGCGTTTCTCAATGCTATGGCGTCCCCACCGCCACAAACAGAGCCCTAGGCTTCCATGTGCTTGTAGGATTCTCATTCACGCCCTTCGTCCAATGAGGATTTATTAAGCGCCTACTGAATGCCAGGTGCTGGAGATGTTTCATGGGCAAGCCATGAGGCTCAGAAAGACCTTAGTGTTAAAGCAAGGTGAATGCACGAATAAAACATTTATTTAGCACTTACTACATGCAAAGCACGAGGCACAAACACAAAAATAAGGCAATTCCTGCCCTCGAGGAACTTACATTTTAAGGAATTCCAACTCCTCCTTTTCAGGAGGCCCGTGAGCTTGAATGGGGAGGAGGGGACGGGGTTACTCTTCTGTTTTCACTAACCTCTAACTGAAAAATTCATTATTGTGAAGTGTGCCAAAGAGGGGGTGCACGCCACAGAGAAAGGCTAAGAACGCTTGGATTCAGGCCCAGGTGGCTGGAAGGACAGCGGAGCCATCCAGAGATGAGCAAGTCAGGTGACGGATCTTGGCCATGTTGAGTTTGAGCTGACTGACTGTGATAACTGTGATGTGATAGGCATTCGCTGGTGGATGCTGGGGAAGCTAAGGTTTTCACCTTAGGCATCCTCCGCTCTCCAGGAGGTTACATGCTGGGGATGGATGGGGGCACGGGGAAGGATGCTACAACATATACACAGATCAGTGAGTACCAGATTATCTGAGGAGGGGGAGAGTACTAGACTGGAGGAATCAGGGGAAGGTTCATGGAAGAAAGAGATAGCACCTGAGCTAAACTCTAAAGGCACGAAAGGATGCCGAGCTGGGGATATGGTGCGATCTAGGCACCTGGGAAAGCTCCAGGTGGAGGTAGGCAGCAGGTAGTTGGAAATACAGGGCCGGATTCACTCTAGGAAGAGACTGAGAATGGAGTTACCCATTTGGAAATCTGCTTTAGAAGTGGGAGGTGAAGCCCAGGTCCTGGATGAGATCGTTACGGGTGAGAAGTAGGTAAAGAATGCCATTAAGTAACAATGCAAGTCAATGAATAAGTCCCTAATTAGTGAGGCAGACTATAAATATTAAAGAAATTCTGAGGAAAGAGGGAGAAAGAGAGACAGAGAGAGCTGTTGTGGTGGTCCAAGTAGCTCTAAATTTAGAGTTTAGTAAGACATCAAAGATGCCAAGGTCATCCACTGCATCTCAGGCCACCACCAATCATCCTGACTTTTTTCTTGCTACCGACTTCCAGATGTCTCTGGAAGAGAGAGTGAGGCCCACAACTTTGTGCATCACTGCCCCACTTAAATCCAATTTATGAACTAGTCAAGACATCATCCTGCCACATCACTGGTCCCTCTTTGATAACAAAGAACAAACAACAAATTTGGAGTAGTGCCTGTTTTCAAATCCTGGCTCTCCTACTTAATACTTTAGAAAAGTATGACCTTGGGCGGGTGACAACCTCCTGGCGCCTCAGTTCTTCATCTGTAAAATAAAAAATCTGGACTAGATGACCTGACTAGACTTCTAGCTCTAAATCCATATAATCCCATGATCAGCGTGGAATATAGGAGGTCAGAGAAGGCTTTGGGAAGAAAGTGGCCCTTCAAAGGTTTCCAAGATATGCCCAGGGAGAGAGGAGGAAGTTGAATTTTCAGAAGAACACATCATCTCCATGTTACAAGTGTAGAAACTGAATCTCAAAGAGACCCCAGTGACTTATCCAAAGTCATGCAACCAGGAAGCAGCTGAGCTATGTGGTAATTGGAACCCAGGTCCTCTGACCCCCAAGCATAGTGCTCTTTCCCAAAATGAAATAACATATAAAATGTATAATACTTAAAGTATTATATAAATACGAGTTTTTATTATCATTATTATTATTATTATGACACATGTAAAAATCACTAATAGCAGATCATTTCTTGTTTTGATAGCTGTGAGGGGTTTAGACAGCAAAAAGACACTGGGCATTCAAAGTGAAGAGATTATCCACTGCGAGACAAATTTCAATAAACCTCTTTATTAACTGTAAAACTCTATATAAATGTGAGCTATAATTATTATTCACAATTTCATATAAAAACCTTCAATTGTAGGGAGCCAAATTAAAAGCTATAGATAGGAAAGTGATTTGTAATCTTGTCAAAATGGGTATTTCCCCCATTGGTGCAGATTAAAATCCATGCTTGCCAATTGTCAATAAATAGTTAATAAACATTATTAAGCACCTGTCAGGCACTGTGCTAAGTGATGGGGATACAAATATGAAAAAGACAGTCTCTGCCCTCAAACTGCTTACAGTCTTATTGGGGAAGATCAGAGACAAAAGAAAGCTGAAAAGGGAAGAGAGGCGATACCTAGCACATTGGCACAATGAAGTCAAGTACGTCTGAAATGGGTATAACCAGATGGGGAATAAAGAGGCGTCTTAGGAGATGCCTGTCCTGCCTTCTTTCCTTAAATGGGGGAGTTTATGGTTCCACCCTTCAATGAGAGGGGCAGGTGTGAAGAGGTTTAACAAGGCTAATTGGATCTTACAGAATGAGATTTCCCAATGACAAGTTTATTGGGACCATGGTGGAAGAAGTCAAAGAAGTACAGAAAGAGTGCAGCTGGTGGGAAATGAGATGTCAGATGTCCTTGCCTTTACATCTTGTGCATCCTTCTTCTCTCATAGATGTTCCATAAAGGAGGATCTTCTATGTGCTAAGGTCCTTCCTCTGGGTATTCATTCATGGATATTAGTGGATTATCTGGGTAAGGGATCTCTTAGCCTTATAATTGTAGCCAGCCTCTTTCTTTCTTTCCGTCCTCTTTCCTTCCTTCCTTCTTTCCCTTTCTTTCCTTCTTCCTTTCTTCCTTTCCTTCTTTTTCTTTCTTCCTTCCTTTCTTCCTTCCTTTCCTTTTTTCCCTCCTTCCCTTCTTTCCATCCTTCCTTCCTTCCTTTCTCTGTCTCCCTATTTTTCCCAGGCTAGAAGTCCACTAGCCACTCATGAGCCAGCTTTGACCTACTCAGTTTCCAACCTGTGCGGTTTGTCCTACTTTAAGCAGCCTATTAGCCCAGAGGCTCAATATATTGGTACCACTTAATACAGACACCCTACTACAGCTCTAGCCCTATTACAGCTCAGAACTCCCAAACTCAAGTGATCCACCAGCCTCAGCCTCTTCGGTAGCAGGGGCTACAGGCCTGAACAACTGTGCCTAGCCCTACCTCCTTTTCTAAACACCTATTTCTTCAGTGATATAACTTATGTCACATTTTTTTTTTTTGCATAGGTCATCACTGGAAGCAGGCTGCAGTCTGCTTATGCCCACTATGCATCTCTCCATTGCCCTTGATTCAAGGTCCATGTGATGAGGCCAACATGACCTTGTGTGATTTGTTAAGTTTTAGTTTTGTGTGTATATTCTAAAGCCTGACTAAATTTGTTATAAAGGGAACCCCCTACCCTGCCCAGAACATGGTAATTTAGGTGTACCTGCAATAGGTATTCACTGCAATTCCTATAAACCCTCTAGATTTTCAGCCCTACATCTTATCTTTCCCACTATTCCTCAGTCCCACCTCTACACAATCTGGCCAGATTGATCTCCTTGAGTGCCATGCTCCCTCTTGGCCTTTGTTCCTAAGGCTTCTCCTCTATGACAATCCTCTCTCTCCCCTCCTCTGCATTTCTAAAGCATACCCATTCTTAACATTGAAGCCAAGTCCAAAGTCTTTCTGAAAGCCTTTCCTCATTCTTCTGGCCTCCATACATTTCTTTCCTTCTGACTCCCAAGAAACACCTGGTCTGTAATACAGGGTTGTCACTTAATTATTTGCAGAACTGACCTACAAATCTCAGGTGTATACAAAAGACTACTCCTTTCTTTCCATGCTGGAGTCTTTTTCTTTGGCCCATCCAGGGAGGTACCCAAAAAACAAAACAAAATTTAAGAGAATTTGTATTTGCAGATGTAAAAGAAAAAAAAAAGTTGCGGAAGACAGGATGAGTTTAGAAAAGCTTATCCAAAGCCAGGACCTGGTCTACCTGTAATTCCCTAAGACATCCTCTGCATTGCTTCAATTATTTCATTTCACTTCTGCTTTGTTTGTTTGCTGAGGTGGAAGGTTAGGAGGAAGACTCCAAGAATGGCCAGGTGTAGATTTATTCAGGATAACAATCATCCTCTTTTAAAAAATATGAACAATTCTAGAATGGTTAAGTATTTCTAGGTCATTCAGTCTCACTTTAGAATAAATTAGTTGAATCAGTTTGCTTTTCCTGTAATATGCAGATGACCACAATTACACTGAGGGAATGGGGGTTTCCTAAAGAGGGGGAAAGGATAGCAGTTAATTTTGGAGCTTGGAGCACTTTGGGAAGTAGGGCAGGTTTGGGAGGAGTGCCAGAGCGTGTGTGTAGAGGAAGAAGGTCAGGGCAATCTGTACTAGACCCCTTGGGACAGTGCAGACAGGAAAGTAGGAGGGGTGCTCAAGACAAAGTTGGCCTATTTCAAAACTTTACCCTGCTTCCTGGAGCTGGAAAGGACCTTAAAGGCCATCTAACCCAATCACTTTATTCTATATCCCATAAGTCCTGTAACAGGTTCAAAAACCTACATCTACACAACTCTGACGTCCTTTCAGTGGAATAAGGGAAAGACAACTCAACATGAAGTCAAGAGACCTGGATCCAAACCCTACCTCAAACAGTTCCTAAATGTGTGACCATGGGTGACTGTCATAGTTAATAGGGCAAAAGGCTTGGAGTCAGAAGACCTAGGTTCCCATAGGCCTCAGCTACATATGAGTGGCCCACCTTCTTTTCTGATCTCTTTATCTTTTACGACATTTCTTGCCTTTAATATATCAGTAATAAGTTGTATTGTCTGTATACTCACAATATGACTTTCCATTACCTTGTGGGAGATTGTGAAATTTCATGATTGGGAATTAATAGGATCACCAGAAGAATAAATTGATATTTAAAAGATGGGCAAATAACCTCCTCACCTATGAAATGGGAATAAGAATTACTAAGTACAATAATAATGATATCCACCTGCCTCACAGGTGGTATTGTGAGGAAAATGTTAGACATCATTCCCCAAGCCCACTCCTCTTGGGACATACACAGGAACAGGTAGGATAAAGTTCCGACCTCAGGGGAAAGAGTCTTTGTCTCTTAATCCTACATAACTTGGGTCCTTGGAGGGCCCATGACACCTCCCCTCCAGGTAGAGATGGGGCTCATTTTGCTTACCTGATTTTTGCAACATTATCTCCCACCACTTCCTACCGTGTGTTGCCACACCATCCCCTGTAAAAGTTCTCCTCTCTCCCTCTTTCACTTTCATGCCGATTGCTCAGCTCCCTATGTGGGCAGCACCCCTCCCCACCAACTCTGCCTGTTGAAATCCTACTCATCCTCCCAGACCCTGCCCAAATGCCACCTTCTCCATGAAGCCTTCCCTGACCCTGCTGCCAGTCGGGAGTGGTCTTGACCTCACATAGCAAATCCTCTGCCTGTCTTGCCTATGTCTCATACCATTTAACTTTGTAGTTCTTCATGAACGTGTCCCTGTCATTTTATTAGCCTGTACACTCTTTAGGGGGATGTTAAAGTAAAATTTGGTCTAAATGTACATATTAACAAGCCACAGCATACAGCTGTTCTGCTTCCTCTGTACTAAGAGATAATAAAATCTCAAGGTTCAAACAACACCAAATGTACAGGCTTCATAATCATTTAAGTTAAGTCGTCACAAGTCTTAGCTAAGATACATTTGAAACGCTAACTAGCGTTCCTAGCATGGGATGTAAAAGCACAGATAAAATACAATGACCATTTGTGATTCCAGAGGGCCAATGATGAAACATGCTCTCATTACATTACAGAAGGGTAATGGATTTAGGGTGCAGAATGAGGCACATATACTTTTTGTGTACAGCCATTGGGGGAATTTATTTTGTTTGACTATGCATATTTGCATATTTGCAAACATCTACTATCTGCCAGGCACTGTGCTAAATGCTGAGGATACAAAGAAAGGCAAGATAGTTCCTGCCCGCATGGAGCTTACAATCTAACGGGGGAAACAACATGCAAACACAAGACAGGAGAAAATGTAAAAAATCAACAGAGGGAAAGTCACAGTATTAAATAAAACATTCAAACATGAGCATTTCTTATTCCTTGTAGCAAAAATGGAGAGGTGGGGTGTTGACAGAGACCTATTAAACGGTTCTGCTTCCTTATGGGAATGAAAAGGCTTCCCGACCCAGAATGATCACTGGCTTTGGAGCCAGGGTCCCTCTGTCACTTACTACCTGTGTGACCTTAGGCAAATAAATCATTTTGCTGGGACTCAATGTCTTTGTCTATAAAATGAAAGGCTTAGCTAGGAGGAGTGAGGCAGGATTCAACAAATATTTGAAATGTGCTTTTTTTCCCCTTTTTTTCTTTTCCAGTAGGGTAGGGGATAGGAGGGAGAGAAAATAGATTTCTGTTGATTTCTTAAAATAGAGAGGTAGAGGTGAGGTACTAAATATGAAATATAATATGAACTTCCATTTGAGGTCACTGTATTAACAGTTTTGTTTAACTGTTTTACTTCGTTATAAGAGATTTCACAAAACAGGAATAATCTGTAAATGTTTGTAATATAGAAAAAATCATTAAAACTAAAGGTATTAAAAAAAAGCAGAGAAGAGAAATGGAATGCTGTCTATAGGGGAACAGCAAGGATCCCAGTTTGGCTGGAATGTAGAGTTCATGAAGTGGCGATAAGGTGTAATCAGCCTAGAAAAATAGGTTGGGGACAGATTGCAAAAGTGTTTCATGTAGGGCTAGGCCTCAGGACAGTGCCTCTGGCCTTTTTCAGGCTAGAAGCCGCTTGGATAAAGAATCTGGTCTCTATTGATCCATTCAGAAACCTCAGGCTCTGTCCAGTCTGAACTTAGTAGGTTGCTTAGTACCTTTTGAACTAAAAATTTAATTGAGCTGTCTAGCCTAACCAATGGCCCTTTGGACCTCAGCCCTCCAATTAATGATAATCACAGCATAGAGTGGGAACAGCATACAAATGCTGAGGCCCGATGAGCCTGAGGGACGGACAATACTAACTCAGAGTGGACAGTTCCATTCAATTTTTAATTCAAGTATTTCTTAAGCACTCACCATAGATTAAGCTCAATGCTGTGTACTGAGGATACCAAGACAAAAATCAATCCGTTTCCTCAAGGAGGTAATATTCTACTGGGATGGGGTAAGGGAAGAAAGAGAGACTGAGTTGGCCAAATGGGTATGATGTGATGGAAAGATCTTATCCAAGGCCAGAGGACTTTTTTCCTTTCTTTCCTCCTGATAAGAGGAATCTTAGATTCTCTGTTCTCAGGCTGGTGGGTCTCCATAGCTCTCCCGGAGAAGCCCTTAGATACTGTTGTTGTTTAGATGTTTTCAGTTGTGTCCCACTCTTCATGACCCCATTTGGGGTTTTCTTGGCAAAGATACTGGACTGGTTTGCCATTTCCTTCTCCAATTCATTTTACAGATGAGGAAACTGAGGCAAACAGGGTTAAGTGACTTGTCCAGGGTCACATACCGAGGAAATGTCTGAGTTCAGATTTGAACTCATGAAGATGAGTCTTCCTGACTCCAGGCCCAGTGCTATTAGTACAGTGCCTCTGGTCTTTTTCAGCTGCACCTAGAGAGAGAGAGAGACAGACAGACAGGCAGACAGACAGAAAGACAGAAACAGAGACAGAGGGAGGAGAAAGTCCGAGGGACAGAAAGAGAGACAGAAACATGGAAAAAGAGAGAGATAGAAAGAGACATAGAAAGACAGGCAGAGAAACAGAAAGAAACAGAAACAGGGGGAGACAGAGACAGAGAGAAAGTATGAGAGACAGACCGAAAGACGAAGAGACAGAAACAGAGACAGAGAGTCTGGGACATACGGAGGCCAGCTGCTTCAGAGCCTTTAATTACTCATTGCTACCCACACTGGAGAAGATCAGGTGAGATGGAAACTCATCAGTGTGCTCAGAGAAGAGAGGGTAGGAAATGGAAGGAAAGGAAGAGGAAAGCTCCCAAATCCATCCGATTAATACTGCTGCTTTAGTTGGGGGTAGTGTGGCGCAGTGGAGAGCTGGTCTTGGAGTTAGGGTTCAGTTCCTGCTTGGGACACTAACTCACGTCTCCGTGAGTGCATAACTTCATCTCCTAGTGCCCTGAGGCAACCCTCTCAAACGGAAAGTTACAGATGGACGAACAGTTTATCTGCCCTGCTTAAGGGAGTTCCCTCTTAACGAAAATACAGGTCAAAAGCCCAGGAGAAGGGGGAGGCAATTTCCAATCCTCTAAAAGAGATTTTCTTCTAGATCTTGTGGAAAAGGTAAAAGAGCTGCAAGTATTATTTCGATGCTCCCAGACAACAGGACCAGTCAGCTTTCGCGGGCAAAATTCATCTTTGGGTTTATTTTTTTTTTTGTGTGTTTCCCCTTCCCCTCTCCCTGCTCTCCCAGAGTCATTCCTTCTAGGCTTGACTAACCCCAGAAAACCTTTGCTGATAAGGGAAAAGGACACTGGGAGACCAAAAGGTTTCCAATAATCAAGATTACCGTTCAACCCGAAGGCTTTGGCTGCAGAATTTAGAATCAAATTTTGAGATAAGATACATCCATTCCATTGTTGATCTGACTCATATCCTTAGAATACGAAAAATTGTTTTGCTTTTCATTTAGGTCTCTTCTATCTGTGGTCCCCTGCTGGTTGGCTAGTTCTTCCTTCTTCTTGGCTTGTGGTTCTTCGAGATCCAGGCTAACAAACAACTATTGTACATAATCATCATATGTGATCTACCCAGTCCCAGTTTATTTCCCCTAAGTAACTTCCAGTAAATAGCAATAATCATTTCGGTTTTTTTTCTACTAAGCTTTGAGATTTGTTGAGCAAATAAACTTGTAGACCAAGCATTTTTGCCATTTTGCAGATGAGGAAACTGAGGCACAAGGACCTTAATTGAATTTGCTTCAAATTCATATATTGACATATATTGACATATATTAACATATATTGAGCACTAACTACACACCAGGCACTGTGCCAAGTGCTGGGGATACAAAAAGAGACAAAAGACAGCCCCTGCCCCCAAGGAACTTACAATGAAATCCAGTGACATCATGCAAACAAACAAATGCATGTACAACAAAGCAAGTTACATACGGGATAAATAGGAAATAATTAAAAGAGGGAAGGCACTAGAATTAAGAAGGATTGAAGACGGCTTCTTGTGGAAGGCCCGTATGGTGGCACACAGCTAACGAGTGTAGTTCCTAATATTATATCCATTTTAAAGATGAAACAGAGACCTAGAGAGATGCATTAATGGTTCATTGTCAGTATGGCAGGAGGCCTCCAGTGGAGTACCCCAGGGTCTTAATGCTTTTCTATAAATGATTTGGTTAAAGGTATAAATGGCCTACTCCTCAAAGCTGGAGACAGCACAAAAGTGGGCTAAAACCCCAAGAGAGACAGGTAAAATGATTTGTCATACACCTAGTTAAGAGTAAGAACTGGATATAAACCTGGGTCCTGATTCCATATATACTGTTCTTTCCCTGCTGCCTCAGACATCTCTCACCCTCTGGAGAGATCTTCATTTGTTCAATTCAATTCAGTTCATAGGATCATAGATCTAGAGAAGAAACCGTCTAGTCCAACCCTCTCTTTTTTCAAATGAGGGAACTGAAACCCAGAGAGTTTAAATGACTTGCCTGAGGCCATATAGGTAGTAAGCAACAGAATCAGGATGTGAATCCAGGTCTTGACTCAAGAGTCAGGGCTTTTAAAAAAAATTTATTTTATTTTATTTTGTTTATTACATACACGCTGTTGTCTCTGCCACCCCCTGGCCCTTAGTAGTTAACTTTATTTGTCATTAAAATAACACAGGAAGATATTAACAAAGAGATATCTAACTTAGGGTAGAGTCCAAAAGGTGGCAAGATTTAAAGCTGATCATATATAGATGATATAGCCAGGAATTTGAACTAAAGTGAAAGTGGAGGATTGTGTCTACCTGATGTACCTTTACCTGAGAATTTCATCTCTGTCTTTGCCCCTTTCATTCCTCTGCACAGGCAGCTAAGTGGCATATCAGAAAGAGCTCTGGACCTGGAGTTAGTAAGGCTTGAGTTCAAATTTGGCCTCAGACACTTATTGGCTGTGTGACCCTGGGCAAATCACTTAACTTCTCTCTGCCTCAATTTCCCCAGCAGTAAAATGGGAATGATCACAATGTTGTTGTGATAATTCAGGATTGTTTTGCAGATCAAATGAGACAATAACACAATGCCTGGCACATACTCAATAAATGCCTATTTCCTTCCTCTGTGAGAAACAAATAAACAAACAAAAAATCTTGATGTTAAGTCAGACTAGAGGACCTCAAGCCCAGAGAGGTCTTCTTTTGAAAGGACGTTTTCTGAAATGATATTGAATAAGTAAAATTTAGCAACCAAGAAGCTACAAGAAATTTCTAACTTTTAAGTCAAATAGTGACCGGAGAAAGAGACAGTGAACATAGTGAACAGGACAGTGAACATAGAATTGAAGCCTATGGAGATACTTGGCTATCGTAACTATTTCATCAGTTTGGCTCCTGTGACTAAGAATCTGTGCTAATCCAGATACGACTTTCATAAATGGTGAAGACTTGGCTGCTGGATGGGAAACCTGGGACCATACGTAGACATCCTGTAACTGGTTCCTGTCAACTAATCACATGGTCTAGGGGAGGCTTTGGAGGTATTCAAAATGGCCCATCATCTACAGCTATTTCTTTGTCTCTCTGCTTTAATCGGTGACCAAACTTTCACTTATAGCATCAGGTGAGAGACCATGCCCTAAAAGGAAGGCCCATAGGCTTTTTCTTTCTCTAAGGCTTTGTGGCCTCTGAGAAATGGGTCTTTAGCCAGAGCCAGAGATCCTTGGGTTTTGTAGCTGGTGCAGCACCAATAACCTGAGGAGCAAAAAGTGATCTTTGGTAATAGCTTTTGGGATCTCAGCCCAGCAGAAGAATTCACCCCAAAGTTATGCCACTTCTAAGCATGAATTTGGTGGGACCAGGAACAGAGCTGAGTTATGAGCCTTATTTTCTCCCTCCATACCCAACACCATTAAGTTGGAGTAAGGTAGATATTGCCCCTGAGGCATTGGGGAAAATAGTCCTTTGTAAAAGTCATGAAAAATGGGATGTGGTCACTGATTTCTAACAGTGGGAGGAGCACAGATTATGGGGGCTAGAACCCCAGGGGAGGTGTAACACTTTGTCTCTGAGAGAGTGGAGCCAAAGTAAACTCATTCCACTAAACTCTATTTAGAGAAAAAGAAAGGTCGAAGAACAGCCAGGACCTTTGCCTAAGGTGAATGAGATGATGTTAACTGATCCCAGGAAGAAAACAGAGCTGCCCAATGTTTGGATAGTTTCCATTTCCTCTGCCAAGGAGAAGGATCTTTGCCCTGTAAAAGACTGAATGAAAATAAAGACTGGGAAGCTAGATAGCCAAGATAAGTAGAGCACCTAGTTCCTTGGACAAATTCAAGTCATCTGTTCCAGAAGAACTTTATTTTGGGATACTGAAAGAATTGGCAAAGGCGGCTGGTGAGCCACTATCAATGATTTCTTAAAAAGTCATGGAAAATGAGAGAGTCACCATAAGACTGGAGAAGGGCAAATACTTTGATTTTCAGAGAGAGAAGAGAGGAGAACCTGCAAACTCTAGGGCCTTTAGCTTGACTTTCATTTCTGGGGAAATTCTGGAATGGAATGTCTAGAGGTGGTTGGAGAACATCGAGAAAGGAAACGATGATTACAAAGAGCCAGCCTGACTTCATCAAGAGCAGGTCGTTCAATCCCATTTCCTTTTTGGTCAGGATTCCCAAATAACTTTGGATATAGTTTACTGAGGTTTTAACAAAACTCTTGATAAAATGTTCATACTGTTCTTGTGATGAATATGGAGGGATGTGGATTAGAGTTAGATGATTCAGAATTGATCATTTGGCCTAACTCTAAAAGTAGTTGTTAATGGTTCATTGTCAGTACGGCAGGAGGCCTCCAGTAGAGTACCCCAGGAATTATGCAGGGTCTTAGGCTTTTCAACATATCTATAAATGATTGGGATCAAGGTATAAATGGCCTACTCTTCAAATCTGGACACAAAAGTGGCCTTGCTATACACTAAAAGAACAGCTATCTAGCCATGTTTTCTCCCACTCTTACTTTTGAAGCTAATTTTTGGTACCTAAACGCATTTATCCCTACTGATTTTCATCTTATAAGATTTAGCCCCCTGCTCTGACCTAGCAAGATCTTTTTGGGTTCTGAATCTACAGTCAAATGCTTTATCCTTCCCAGTTTTGTGCTATCTCCAGATAGATATTTAATCCACATCCCTCCATATTCCAAGGTCCATAAAGGCAGCTGAAGCAGGTGCTGTAGAACATATAGAGCCTGGGCAGACATTGGAGATGCTGAAGTCATCCACTACATCCCCAGCCATCACCAGTCATCCTGACTTTTGTCTTGCCACTGGACTTGGATGACTCTGGAAGAGAGAATGAAGCTGATGACTTTGTACAACTCTGCCTCGCTTGAATTCATTTCACAGGCAAGATATCACCCAATGATGTCATTGGTCATCTTTGAAAATGAAGGATGAACAACAAGTGACTTCTCTGTGCTATGTACTGTGTTAAGTAAGGATACTTAGGACATCATGCCTTCTTGCCCCAGGAAGCTCATCATTGGGAAATCTCATTATTTTGTAAGACTGAATTAGACGTGATTCTCACAGCTCATCAGTATCTTCTGCCCCTCTGGTTTACTCCCTAACCGGAGGGCAGAGCCAGAAGCTCCAAAGCCTCCGTTTAAGAAGGGGCCCACCCCAGTCTTCTCCTCATTCCCTACCAGCTGCACTGCTTTGGGACTTCTTTGGACTTACCCATTCTTCCTACCCATTCCTGCTTTTCAGCTTACTTTTGTGCATTGTCTTTGTTCATCAGACTATAAGCTCCCTGAGGACATGGACTGTATTTTTATTTGTGTCTGTATCCCCAGGGTTTAGCAAAGTGACTGGCACATAGTAGGAACTTAATAAATGTTTATTGATTGCTGCTTGACTGAAATAATTTCTTCTCTTTAAGGACCTATTGTGAGAAATAACATATACATAGATAAGTACAAAAAAATAGAACAAAGTAAATACAAATATAATGACCAGACTACTTAAAGTGGCATCATCCACATGGGGGGCCCTGGAATCTGTTTCTGCAAGACAGAAGGACTGGCACATGTGTGTGGACATTCTATGTTGGCTTTCCATATGGTTGGGAGAAGACTTTTTTCACTGGCTATATATCACAACTGGCTACTTCTTTAAAACAACCTGACAATCTCTCTCTCTCTTTCTGGTGTTGTCCAAGGGTGATGGCCTAATTCACTTACAGCCAGTGACACCAATGCAGTAAGTGGGGAAGAACCTGACATGCACCCTCCTTTTCTTGGGTCATGTGGTTGTATCAACAATCTGGCTAGCAGCTGCTGTGGGGGTGTAAAGCCAACGACAACCAGCACACAGAACGCTGCAAAAGCCCAGGTCCTTTTGATCTGCTTTGTTAAGGAAAGCAACATTAAGGGGTTAACAATCTTACTTTAATCCAGCATACAAATATCATTTACTTAGTTCAGGGGAAAAAACCAGCACCCTGAATTACAGACAAAATACAATTCATAGTTATCAACATCTGAGTGTTCACCCGGGAGCTCATTACAACAGCTGGCCCAGTGGCTCAGAGCTCCAAGAGAGAATGTCAACCTCTGTGCTTATATATCCTGTTCAGGGCCCCGACCTCACCCAGGCTGGGCATGTATCACATCAGTATCACATCAGATACAAATCAAAGACTCCCAAATGTCTCAGTGCTGAGAAACACAAAAACATCCCAGTTTATCTGCCCCATTCAAACAAAGGCCAGAATCATTAAAGATCAACAGCAAAAAGTCCCACCTTAATTACTATTACATTGGTCCCAAGAAACAGCTCCCAGTTTGGGTCTGGGGTTTTTTTTTTTGTCTTTTTCAGTTCTAGGTACAGGAAATGGAGTCCCAGACCCAGGAGCTCAAAGCCATGGGGACCTTGGAGCTCAAGATTCCCCCACCAAATGTTAGAGTCAGCCCAGCAGGGGAGCCCTAATAAGCCACGGTGCCAGGGTAGTAGCATAAGGGAGAAATTTGGACTTGAACCTACTGTAACTAATGTTATATAGGAGCTAAGTTGGGACTCTAATGCCTCTCCCCTCCCTAGAGACCAAAGTGGTACAAGAGATGACTATGTCCCTTAGGTGTTAGGGAAATGTTTGTATATTTTTTCTTGCCATACTCTTGAAATAAATATTCATTTGGAAAAACGAATCTGATGTTAAAAGATTAAATGTAACTGGGGTGCTTGCACCTCTAAAACTAGGAGGAGCATGGGAGCTCTAGCCGATTGAAGAGAAGAGAAACTCGCCAATCCTCACTTCTTGTTGTTGTTTGTCCTTCATTTTCAAAGAGGACCAATGATATCATGGGGTGATGTCTTGACTTGTGTGTGAATCGGATTTCAGTGAGGCAGAGTTGCACAAAGTTGTCAGCCTCACTCTCTCTACCAGAGTCATCTAAGTTCAGTGGCAGGACAAAAGTCCAGATAATGGTTCAGGATGCACCGGATGACTTTGGTGTCTTTGATATCCAACCAGCCTAGAGCACCTGCTTCAGCCACCTTCATGGCTGTTGAAACAGATTATTCTCATCGGGGAAGAAGTCTTCACATGCCTTGGGTAGATACCCTGCTAAGTCACCAACAGGTTTGAGACCTGTCAGCTACCCTCAACCTAGTTTAGCCCATCCGCTGAGACAGTTGTGTAGCTGTTACACACGCTACAGCTTCTTGGAGCCACAGGTGAGAGATGACTGCCAGGTAGACACCAAAGGTGGATAAGCATCCCTGAAAAGGTCTTGGCAGCTCTCACGCCAGAGGTGCTAGTGCTTATGAACATTGCATACACCTCAATCCACACTTAAGGTGCTGGGGAAGGATGTGTGTAAATATAACAGACCTGGCCCTCTGAGAGTGAGAGCCAAAGCATAGCCTGTTACATAAGGTAATAAGGGGGTGGGAATCATCCACTCACTAGGGAAATCTAGAATGATCAGAGGACTGAAGAAAGCTAGAGACTAAGAAGTGGAGGTTGGGGGTAGGGAAAGAGAGACACAGAGACAGAGAGAGAGAGACAGAGAGAGAGAGAGAGACAGGGACAGAGGGAGAGACAGAGAGACAGAGAGAGAGAGAGTGTATCCTGGAAAGGTGCTTTGGAGCCAGGTTATGGAGGACTTTAAATGGAAATTCCAGTAGTTCCTGTCTTATCCTAGAGGTGGTAGGGAGCCACTGGAGCATTTAGAGCGGGGGAATGCCTAGGGCAGACCTCTGCTTTAGAATTATCACTTTGGTGGTTGTGCCGAAGATAGACTGGAGAGGGGAGAAGCTTGAATCACAGCTCTGCTCCTTATTAGGTTTACTGTTGGCAAATCACTTCATCTCTCTGGGCTTCAGTATCTAATTGAGTTTTCTGAAGGAATTGTACCCTGAGGTCCTTTCTAGTTCTGAATCTTATAACCTTTATAATAATCTATACAACTGAAAGACAGTATGACCATGGAAGGAGCCTAAGAGGAAGAAGACTACAAGATGAAGGGTCCGGTTTCCTAGTCTAGCCCAGATACTCACTAGCCCTGTGATCTTGAGCAAGTAGTGACCTTTAAGAATCTTGGTTTCAACAGTCTTGGGAGGGAGGTGCTATTATGACCCCCATTTTAGAGATGAGGCAGCTGAGACATCAGGGGTTAAGGCTTGCCCAGGGTCAGTCAGCTAGTAAGTGTTTGAGTCTAGCTTTGAACTTCCTAATTCCAGGCCCAATATTCTACCTACTGGGCCTTATGACGACAGAGATTGTGAGATTGAAAATATGTGGGGCTCTTATTTTTTAACTGTGTGATTTCCTTACATTTTAACTGTAAAAGCACCATTTTGTCTATTACATTTATCATTCTCTTTTTAAGGAACTTACTAAAGACCACACTGTTATCACATACACCGAAACAAAAAAGAATCTTGGTTATCTCATTTGTAAAATGAAAATAATCATCTCTACCCTGTCTACCTCTCAGGGATATCTCAAGGATCCAATAAAAGAATATAGGAAATGGTGCTTGGAAAAACTGGAATAAACTCTGTGCATGTAAGTTTATTATTATTAATTTGTTCTCTCCTCTAAGAAAAGAAAAAAAGCATGGTAATTTACTCATCTTCACAGCCCCAGGGAAGCAGGGAGTAGGGAAGAGAGGAATGTGATAGGATACCTGTTTGACAGATAGGAAAATTGAGGCAAACAAGCAAAAAAAGAATGTGAAACAACTTGTTTGAATGAATGAAGAGCCCTGGGCAAAGGAGACAGGCCATTTAACTGACTTATCCACTAACATATGGTCAGCTCTTTTCTCCTCCAGGTACAAATTGCCTAAGGAGGGGCTACAGTTTCTAACTCGTCTCAGAGAGCCACCTTCACAAGGAAACAGAATACCATGGTGTCAGGCAGGCAATAAGCATTTATTAAGCACAGCCTGGTGTGCCAGGCATCATGTTAAGTGCTAGGGATACAACAAAAGGCAAAAGACATTCCCTGCCCTCAGAGAGCTCACGTGAAGGAGACAATCTGCTGACCGCTATGTATGAACAAGATAGATACAGGATAAATTGGAGATAATCAATAGAGGGAAGGCACTAGCTTTAAGAGGCATCAGGAAAGGCTTCTTATAGAATATAAGATTTTAGTGGGACGTGAAGGATGCCAGGTAAGCCAGGGGGCAGAGATGAGGAGGGAAGAGTATTTCAGGCATGGGGGGATAGGGAAAAAGCTAGAAGTCTGATGATAGCGTGTCTTGATGGATTTGAAGTCAGAGGTTCCAGGTTCAAATCTCCCACTGACCTACATTACTTCTAACAGCATCAGTTTCTTTATCTGTAAAACAAGTGGTTTGGACTAGACTCCTTTTAAATCCCTGCCTCTGCTAAACCCATGCTCCCCTGAAGAACCTTGGTCTAGGTCCTTTGTTCCCAGACCTTCAGCGTGACTAAAGGGAGGAGATGAGAATCAGGAGCCAGTTTTCCCACGAGTCTCAAGTCAATTCTACCCCTTCTAAGCCCAGAATACAGCCACAACAACATGTCAATGCAAGCATTCCCTGAGGCTGGAGAAGATGTCTCAGTATTTGGCATGATTTGGGTTCACTAAGTCTCCCCTTGCTCATGAGACACATGAAAGTCCTCCTGGTATCAGGGCAAATCCCAGAGTTCAGGAATCCTGGGCCACTTTGATTTCTCTCAGGAAACACCAAAGTGTACAGTTTTCTAAGAGAGGGAGCGTCAAGCTTACATAAATCTTTTGACATCTGACTCTCTGAGAGCTCTTGGAGAAGTGAAAACACTCACAGTCAACTTCTTCCTCTTCTCTTGATCCATTCCCAACCACCAGTTCCCTTTCTGACTGTGCCATACACTGGCCAATTACGGAGAAAAGTTGGAAACCATAACTTCTGGCTTCTTACACCTAAATGTACAGCCTTAGTCACCTCCCTTCCTATCACACTGTGTCAGTTTTCTACCCTATACCAAAAGGAAAAAACCAAACAAAACATTCTGTCCGATCAGTAAAGAGCAAGAAGAGGTATTGATTGGCCTGTGGTGCAGCTCTTCCTTAGCTAAAACTGTACATGATTAGAGGCCTATTTTCCACAGAAACCAGAAGGGGAAGTAGAATTTGAGTTTGGATTAAGGATTTCAAAACTTGAGTGAGAATGAGACAGAAGAAAACATCCTATAGGCCACAAACTCAGATTTCCTCCTGAAATAGCCCATGTGAGGAAGAGCTTGGTGCAGGGGGCTGGGAGAAAGATATGTGGTTGATTGGTCAGTCCTAGATCCTGAGGATAGGGCTGCAGAAATGGTTCTCAAAATGTGGTCCCTGAGACCCTTTCAGAGAAGCCACAAGTTCAAAACTTTTTGTAATGTTTTAATGTCTAAAATTAAATATTAATAGATAAAACTGCAAAATATCAATAGAGCAGTAAATATCAATAGATTATAACTCCCAGAAACAAAAGCACTTTGGGAGGTCTCAGTATTTTTTAAAAGTATAAAGAAGGAATGCTGCTGGGCTAAATAAAGCAAGCCATCCTAAGAAAAATCCAGCACAGGATTGGCCTTGCTATGTTACAAGGATCCTAGATAGATTTGTTGGAGTAGGGAGGGAAATTCAGGCAAGGACCTCAGGGTGTAGTCACTTAAAGCCAAAAGATAATGCTAAATTGGAGATATTCCTAGAGAAGGTAGAAGGGGAGATAAATGGAAATAAGGTATGAAATGGGAGTTTTGAGAGGTAGTTAAGTCCCAGAAATTAGGTAAAGGAAATAGACATGGTTCAAGAGCTTGGGAGAAGAGGACAGCATAAAATGGGATTCAGACCACTGAAACTTAAATTAAATGCCAAAAGTAATAGTAAAATTAATCTGGAGGAATAAAAGGCAAAAAAAAACCTCAGAGAAATAATTTTTTAAATGTAGAAAGGCCTAGAAGTACCAGATCTCAAACTATAATACAAAGTAGTTGCCATTAAAATGATTTTGTACTGGTTTGAAAGTAGAAAGGTTGCTCAGTGGAACAGATTGAATAGACAAGCAAATAAAGATGGTAACATAGTGTTGGATAAACCCAGAGATTCCAGCTCCTGGGATGAGGACTCGCTATCTGACAAAAACTGCTAAGAAAACTGAAAAGCAATTTGGCTGAAATTAGGCATAGACGAACATCTCACATCATATAACAATATAAGCTCCAAAAGGATAGATAACTTAGATATAAAATGTGACAATATAAACAAATTAGAGAAACAAGGGAGAATTGCCCTTCAGATCTACGAACGGGGAAGCGCTAATGACCAAAAAAGGAATAGCGAAACTCATAAAAGATAAAATGTATAATTTTTATTACATAATTTTTTAAATGCAAAAAATAAATTCAATACAGCTAAGCTTAGAAGGGAAACAGTTAATTGGGGGAAAAATCTTTGCAGCAAGTTTCTCTAATAAAAGTCTAATTTCCAAGGTATATATGGACCTTATTTAAACTTATAAGAATAAAAGCCATTTCCCAGTTAATAAATGGTCAGAAGATATGAACACATAGATTTCAAGAGAAGAAATTGAGGGATCAATAACTATATGAAAAAGGGAAATGCAAATTAAAGCAACTCTGAGCTTCTTCACACCTGTCAGGTTGACAAAGATGACAAAAAAAATATGACAATTGTTGGAAGGGCTGCAGAAAAACAGGCATACTAATGCACTGTTAGTGGAAATGTGAATTTGTCCAGCCATTCTAGAAAGCAATTTGTAACAACAGCTAAAGAGTCACTAAACTGTGTACATATCCTTTTTGATCCAGAAATACCATTATTAGGGTTATATTAAATTCCAAAGAGATTTTTTTAGAAAGAGGAAAAAGACCCACAAAAAAACATAGTTTCAATTTTCTTTTTGTAGTGGCAAAGAACTAGAAACTAAGGGATGACTGAATGAATTAAAACATAACATATTTTCCCAGAGCTAGACCTGGTGTATCTGCTATTAGAATTCCAAGGTACCTGTGGGATTTTTTTAGATAGCTCTCTCTCTACTCTTGTTAGCTTGAGCCCCCATTTGTTGGGGGTCAGTGACTAGCAAACTAATTCCATGTAACCACTTAATACTAGTTATCTTTCACAAAGAAATATTTCTTTCAAAATTATAGTTAAAATAAGTTTTCCCCCAACACACCATAAAAATTCCCCCTATATACCACCTTGGTCTCTGGGGTGGATTAGGTTCATAATTTAGCTCTCTTCCTACATAGCATTGGTCCCACCAAGTTCAAAGATGGCATCACTTCTGGATTAGTCCTCATTTCAACCTTCATTGGCATGAGTTGAGAAGGATGCTCCCAAAGACCACTCCTTGCTCTTTGAGGCAATGATACTGAGCTGGCTGCAACATCTAGCCTGGATTCTGACTCCTGGATTCCTGTGGCTTGCTCTCCTTACCTCAGAGATTGGCGGCTCTACTCCCTAAATGGAAAAGGGCAAACAACAACAACAAAACCAAGAGGGACACATTTCTTAGGCGCCCCAGAGAAGGAAAGCTTTAAGGTCTTTGCCCTTACCACATGGTCTCTCATGATCTCCCAGATGCAAATGTAGCAAATAGAGAGACAGCCAAGGCTGACTCAGACCTCTATGAGGCACAACAATTCTAGCTACCCAGCCAATGGAAAAAGGCTATTCCCAACCATGTGGCCAGCCAATTGGAACCAGTTACATAATTCCGCGTATGTTCCACAATATCTCCACAGCATTTCCCTTACACATCATGATTCTTCCAGAAGCAATTTCCCAGCATTCTTCATAGACATCTCAGATGTAGAAATGCTGTCTAAGTAAGGTAACTTGTGTCAATGTAAAATAAACCAATGATAACATGACAAAGGCCAGGATCATCCATAAGCAAAACAGTTTTGCAAGTTACATATTGAATTTATTACATTTTATTATTTATTACCTTTTAAAAGAAACTAAGCCGTATGTCATAAATGCTGCTAGTCTAGCGTGCAATCTTCTTTTCTCCTATTTATACAGAAATCTTTGTTTTGATATTGAAGTTCAGAATAAAATAAGAAACTAAGAAAAATAAGTAAATTAAATGTCAAAGTCATAGCTTTAGTTATAACTAAAACCAGCAAACAGAACTTTGAGTCAAGGATGGGACTATCTCTGCAACAGAAGCTCAGAAAAAGCTGGTCTGAGGCAAATTTGTGATGCAGGGAGAAGAGATTTTGTTATCTTTTCTCCTATCCTCAGTTGTCAATCTTTATTCCCTTTTCCCACTTCAAGCCCAAGCCCCTCCATTCTTAGTGGAGATGTCTGGTCCAGGGGTGTGCTGGAGCCAGCTCTAATCAGCTCGTGACAGCCTGTCACTTTATTGCTCTATAAACATTGCTTGAGCTCATCAGGAATGCAGTAGAAGGCTCAGAGAATGAAGTCATCACCAGACTGGAAGAGCCTGGTGACCTTAGGCAAATAACAACAACCACCATAATAACTGGTGTTTATACAAAGCTTTAAGGTGTGGAAAATGCTTTATATACATTACCTCATTTGAGCTTCACAATCCCTGCCAGCATCTTTATGTTCTCCCCCTTTGATAAAAACTTGCTTTCATATCCTTCATTCACACCGAGGTTTAAATAACTAATGATAGCTCAGGATGTGATAGATTTGCATTTTAACAAAGGATGATTGATACATGCTTATGGAATGAATTAATCCTTTAAAGGGATGAAGCTATAATGGTGGAATTTCAGGCACCCATCAGTGATTAGAAAAGACTTCTTTTTTCCTTTTTCTTTTTTTGTATTGTGCCCTTTTTGGTTCTAAAATAACATGTAGTAGGCATTGATATTATCTACCATTTTTGATTTTCATGTTAGGCAATGGACTATAGTAACTGAAAATGGTTTCCTAGTTGGAATGGAATTTATATCCCCACTAAGTCTCTAAACCCCTGGGCCTCATAAGAAACTCAGTTTATGATCTTCTAGCAAATTCCTTCTCCTAGGTAACTTATCTACAAAATGAGGTAAGGTTCATGATACCTATAATTGATTAGCTCTATCCCCTGGGCACATGGCTCAATCTCAGATATTATGACCTGCTTTATATGAGGATGATGAAACTAGCATTCATTAAAAAATTTGGAATTATATTTAAAAAATCATAACATACCCTTTGTATATTACTATTACTATTGGTATTACAGTGGTACAGTGGCATAGTCCACAGAGGCCAAAGACAGAGACACTTCCTCCAAGGATACAAACATATATATATATATATATATATATATATATATATATATATATATGTGTGTGTGTGTGTGTGTGTGTGTGTGTGTGTGTGTGTGTGTGTGTATGTGTGTGTGTATGTATATACATATATATATACACACACACATATATATACACACAAAAAATTTTTTCTTGGCAGTACTCATTGCTCTAGTAAAGCACTAGAAAGAAAATTAGAGGCCATGGATTGTGGTGTCACTGAATACACTGTGACATACAACTTTAATGGGAATAGCAACAACAAGGAAAAAGAACCAGAAACCAAAGTAACATTTAAAATCCGGTAAGTGCCCATGATACCATAAGGAATAGAGAATAGGAAGAATTTAGAGAAATGTGAGAAAATTTATATGATCTGATACAGAGCAAAGTAAGCTAAACCAGGAAAACTGTATGACAACCATGTTAATGTGAAGGAAAACAACATTGCAGAAAGTCATATCTCTGATGAATTTAGCAACCAATCAACTTCAGGTGTCTTGATGGTGAGGTATGTCTCCTCCCTATTGGCAAAGAGGTAGTGTTTGATAGTTTTTTCATTTGATTTGTACTCAGTTACTTTTTAGTTTTTGGAGGGAGGAGGGCAGGGCAATTGGGGTTAAGTGACTTGCCCAAGGTCACACAGCTAGTAAGTGTGTCAAGTGTGAGGCCGGATTTGAACTCAGGGCCTCCTGACTCCAGGGTCAGTGCTCTACTCACTGTGCCACCTAACTTCCCCTACTTAGTTACTTCTAATTGTGAGTAGGGATTGTTTCATTCTTGGTACTTGTATCCACAGCACCCAGTACAAGTGCCTGGTATGCAATGCATGATTGTTGATTCCAACTTTAAACTCATGATCCTATGATAGGTTCAGAAGGAAGTCTTCATTTTTAGACATAGTTTCTGTGTTAATTTGTTTTCCTTTGCTAATTTTCTTGTTGCAAGGGAGGGTTCTGTTGAGGAGTAGGAAGAGTTACTGGAAAGTAACATAATGTTAATAAAATAAAGGAAAGATGCATTAATAAAACATTTAAAATGTTTCATTTATTCAATCAGTATTTGTTGAAGAGATACTATATGTGAGACATTGGGATGGGGGGAAACAAAGAATAAGGCATAGTTGCTCCTCTTATGGAACTTACAGTCTAGAACACGCATAGGGTCCTAGCACCCATATTTACTTCTAAGAGAATAGATGGGGCTACAGCAACAGCTCTAGTATCTCCAAACATCTATAATTCATGCTTCAAAACCTTCCTGTCCCTAGGCAACCTAATTAGGTCATTATAAACCAACTGTCACCACACCTTCCAGGTGTCAGTGCTTGTTGCCTCCTCAGGAATGAATTCTTACTGAGTCACAACACCCTGGGCTTCACAAGGTCATTCATACTAGGGATGGAAGCAAATCTCACAGATCATCTAATCCAGCCCCTCCTGCCTTCAGATAAGGAAACTCAGGCCCAGAGATGGGAAGGGATTGGCTGAAGAATACACAGATCTGGAATTTGAACCTAGGTTGTCTGACTCTTTCCACTTAATCATGTGTACAGCCCAGAATGTAGGGTTATAGATGGGTGGATGCTACCTGAGGCGCAGAAGGGGAAGTGGAAAGAGACAATGGAGAAGATTCTTAGTATTTTTTCCTATTGTATCCTGAGTTCACAGGTATATTATGGATTTGAAAAAGTCCAGAAACACAACCCCAGCCTGAGAAGGTGACATTGTTTTTCCTAAATCCTCCAATCCTGTCAAGACAGAGTAATGAGAATTTCTTGACCTTCCTCTTTTCTAAATATTTCCTAATTCAAATATATACCTTACTAACGAATCCCAAATCCTTATCTTTAGTACTTACTTCATTCATACCTTGTACTTCAGTCCCATATTTCTAGTGGTTTAAAAGTCATTGCCATTTGAACATCTCATTATTATCTTCAGTTACCTAATTAACAATAATCAGCAGGAATCAAAATTTTAAGCTAGCGTAACTCTCTAATGGTAGAACACCAGGCAGTGGGTAAATAAAGATCTTTTTGGTAATGGGATCTTCTTGAATTCTGAAATCACATTGTGTAGATCCAAAAAATGCCACATTTAGTCCCTTTGGTCACCTTGCCAGCAAACAGAGTGAAATAATTAATGATGATCCAAGAGACCATTTCTAAAACTAAATTTATCACCTTCCTACCACAAACCTTCCTGATTAGCCGTGTTTTCTTGTCAGCCCCTCGTACTGAATACAAATGAATGTAGTGAGGGTAGGTTTTGCGGTCATATTTTTGACATTAAGTATATATTTACCATATATGCTAGGAGCACAGTACTGGGAGATAAGGCAAAATCAGTACCTAATCATGAACATGACTTCGGGATCACAGCCATCAGTAAGAAGACCAAGAAACAGAGCTCTCTTGGGCTGTAATTCATAAGGAAATAGCTACTTTTAAAAATTGTCTTAAAAAAGATGAAAATATTTTGGAACCCAGAAATTCTTACTAGATAACATATCATTCTTTGTTAACTTAGTTTCCTTCTTATGTCCTTACCAGACCACATAAATTGTTTCTCCATCTGCCAAATTAATCCAGTCCTTCAGATTCCCATAGAATTCCACGGGCTTGGTATACCAGTTCTACAAAATGGGTTAATTTAAGTTTTACAATATAATCCCAGGTAGCCATCCTGGCGCTGGATTTTTATTTCTCTCACACCTCTGTTTAGCAATCAATCACCCTTTCACCACTCATCAATTCAACAATATTTATCAAACGCCTACTTAGTGGTAGGTGCCATTGTAGGTTTTAGCACTAGGCGGAGGCAAAGGTCCTGGACCAGTGATTTCATCGGTACTGACTGGGACTGTCACCTGTAGGTAACTTGCAGGTGAGAAGATTCCTTCTATCAATGCAGATCCGGTGGTACCTTGTCTGAAATTTATAGTCTGGAACCCTGAGAGGGGGAGTGAATTTGCCCAAGGGATCACTATATTAGCCAGGATGCAAAATAGTGGACAAGAAGGTCTGTGGTAGGAAGATGATAAATTTAGTCTTAATGATTTCACTCTGTTTGCTGGCAAGGTGACCAAAGGGACTAGATGTGGTATTTTCTGGGTCTACACGATGTGATTTCAGGATTCAAGAAGATCCCATTACCAAAGAGATCTTTATTTACCCACTGCCTGGTATTCTACCATTAGAGAGTTACGCTAGCTTAAAATTTTGATTCCTGCTGATTATTGTTAAGTAGATAACTGAAGGTAACAATGAGATGTTCAAGGGGCAATGACTTTTAAACCTTAAACCTAAGTCATGGTAGCTTTGAGGTTTGCTTTTTATCTACTATATTATATTGCCTCTCAATAGACATTGGCAATACAGAAATGAAACAGTGCCTGCCCTTATGTAATTTAGACTCTTGTAGGGAAGACATCATTTACGCACACAGACACGCATCTATCTATGCATGTATAAAATATGTACAAAATAGATACCAGGTAATTTCTTACATTATTAATTAATTAATTATTGAATACCTAGGTGGCACAGTGGATAGAGGCCCCAGCCTGGGTTAGGAAGACCTGTGTTCAAAACTGGCTTCAGACATTTACTGGTTGTGTGATAGTGGGCAAGTCACTGAACCCTGTTTGCCTCACTTTTCTCATCTGTAAAATGAACTGGAGCAGAAGTGGCAAAGCACTCCAATATCTTTGCCAAGAAAACCCCAAATGTGGTCATGAAGAACTGGACATGACTGAAGAACAACAAAATGTCTTACACGGTAATTTATTCAATACTAGTAACTGAGAGGAGAGAAGTCTCATATAGGAGGTGGCACTTGAGCTGAGCTTTAAAAGAAACTAGAATTTCTAAGAGGCAGAGATGAGGAAAGAGTGGATTCCAGAAATGAAGGCACAGAAAAGGGAGATGGAATGTATGTTTGAGGAAAAGCAAGAAGCCCAGTATGACTGGGCATGAAGGGGAGTAATGTATTCTAAACCTGGAAGGGTAGTTTGGAGCCAGTTTTAGCAAAGAGATATTTATTTATGGAAAAGATAGAGCAAGAATAGAAATGCAAGCCTTCCTCCCCAAACCACTGAGGCATGCTCTCCTCTCTGCACCACCTTGGTCTCTGGGAAGAGTGATCTCAAACTTAAAGAAAATGCTACAAACCATTTGTCCCTACCGAGTTCACTTCTGAATGCAGCATGGCAGAAGGGCAAAGTTGATCCCTTGGGTGTGTATGACTTGTGTCTGGGATGCAGAGTCAAACTGTTGGACTGAGTTCTGGTCAGTATTCAGGTTGCCCTGATAGACTGGGCTCTGCTGTTTGCAAACTCTGCCATGGATTCTGGCTCCTGGACCTCTGGTGGTTTTAAAGATCCCTGCCAAATAAGTTCCATCTCCAATACCCCTTTACCTAAGGAAGGAAAGAATAAACACAATAGGGACAGAAATAACAGTCAGGTTATGTGCTCATGGTTTTGTGTCAACCCAGATAGGGAGAGTAGGCTGCTATCTCTCTTTCTATCTGAAGGCTTACAAGTTATTACCTCCTCACTTGAACACAACCAGGAAGGGTTGAGAATCTCACCCCAGCTAGCTAGCGCCCTCTGAACATACACCCAGTAAAATCTATCCCTTCACCACATGAATAGTGGGCTGGATCAGTTACCAAATGCCTTTACATGTTCCAAAGTCCACACAGGGGATTGCATCAGACTGAGTCTGTTGCATAAGCTCACAATGACTGGGCTCTCATTGACCAGTCCGCCATTATGGCTTATGAATTTACTTAAGGGTTGGGTCCCCAAAAGATGGCTGCTACTTCCAGATTCTAGGGATCCAGATCTGTGGGTCTGCATTCCTGAAACTACAACTCATGAGCCACCCCCATCAATGTACTTCCAATTAACAGTTAGACAAAACCAACTCAGAGCAAAGGTATTTAGTAAGATGATTTACCAAGATGCTAAGATTTACTAGCATAGTAGGAACAGTACATACAAAATGTTTTCCCCATAAACCTACGGAACACTCTCTCACAAATATACGTAGTACAGATGTGAAGAATGGGCACAAACTTGGAATATAATAACAGAGAGGCACATATTCAGGCAATGCATGAAGACCAGGCAATTCATGCCTCTGGTAACGAAGAACCTCAATGTCTTTTCTCTCTTCATGGAATCCTCCTGCAGTTCCCCACTGGGTGCAGCATCTCTGCTGGGTGGTTCATAAGCTGGGTTCCCAGGTTCTGCTCTTCTCTAGAGCTCCACTCTCAGTTGCCAGGGTTAACTTCCTCTTGAGTGTGTAGCCAGCTCTCTTCTACCAAAGATCCTATGCTTAGTGGCCGTTGACTCTACTTGGGCTTCTATTCTCTCAGACCCATGCAGCTTCTCAAAGTCACCCCTTATCCAAATGCATTGTGTCCTGTCTCATCAGGATCTAAATTCCTCTTTGAGTCCAGTTCCATCTGGGACTCTCTTGGAAGTGACTTCCTCTCCCACTGTTCCACTGTCTTTTAAACATCGCCCAACCATTGTTCAGCCAGGGATATTGTTCCTTTTCTAATTCACTCAAGGGATTTGGTCATACTTCATAAAGTGGTGAGCAGGCTGTATTTTTATAATTAATTAAACACCTATTAGGCACCTTTTCTTTGATCAGGTTTGGGACTTTCAGAGACCAACTCCTTTATATAAAAAGGTCTTTCATAAGTCTGAAGGAGCTAGAAAAATGGATGTTAACAAAAAATACTTTGTACTTGGTATGTTTCTTCCTTAAAAAACCCCCAAGATGGCTTACAGTTTGAGAGGCAGTATAGAAAACACACTAGACTAGACTGAACTCTTTAGGTTCCTATGCTTACTAAAAAGATACAGGGTTAGGCACTGACAATAAAACACTCCCTGCTCTCATATTCTACTGGGGGAAAATAGTATGTACAACAAAAAGTAAATATGAGATATATATACAAAGCAAATAGGAAGAAATTTTGAGGGAGGATTAATAGTAACAATGTTGGGGATCAGGACAGGCTTTCTAAAGGCCGATCCTTGAAGGTGACTTGGGGCTCCAAAAGAGGAGAAACAAGAAAAGTAATCATTCTAAGAATGATGGAGACCCTATGCAAAGGTAAAAAGATAGGAGACCACTCAAGGAAAAGTAAGCAGTTCAATTTGGCTGGCCCATAGAATATGGGGGAGTAATGTGTCATAAGCCTGGAAAGACAGGCCAGAGCCAGATTGGAAAGGGCTTTAAATGTCAAAGGGAGGAGTCTGCAGAATAAAGGAAGACTGAAGATGTAGCTTTCAGGAAGTAGGAAGAGCAGCATATAACGACCCCTACGGAATGGGGGATGTTTGTATTCAGGCTATTGGCTGCCTCCCACACCTGGATTCCTGGGCCTCTTCACCTTCACCTTTTAGCTTCTGTGGTTTCCTTCAAGATGCAGCTTGAGATCTCGCTTCCCAGTCCTCTTGGCAGCAAGTCTCTGGCTGAGGGTCCTCCCGCACCACAGGCGGGAAGACGATGGTCACAAAGAAGACAAAAAGGTCTCTGGAGTCCATCAACTCGAGGCTCCAGCTGGTTCTGAAAGTGGTAAATATGTACTAGGCTATAAATAGACCCTGAAAATGATCCGACAAGGCAAAGCCAGATTGGTTATCTTATCCAACAACTGTCCAACCTTAAGGAAATCATTTTTGAATATTACGGTATGTTGGCCAAAAATGAAGTACATCACTACACTGGCATTGAGTACAGCATGTAGGAAGTACTATAGAGCATGGACACTGGCTATCATTGACCCAGGTGATTCTGATATCATTAGAAGCATGCCGGAACAGACCAGTGAAAAGCAAATTGTACACAAATATTCTTTAAAAACCTGTTTAAAAAAAAAGATGCAGCTTGAATCTCACCTACTGGAGGAAGCCTTAGATAGTTCTCCTAGCTGCTAGTACCTTCTCCTCAGAGATTACTTTCCATTCCCTCTATATATATCTTGTATGTACCCAGTTATTTACATATCATCTCCCCTGTTAGAATGGGAGTTCCTAGTGCTAGCACATAGTAAGCACTCAATAAATGCTTCCTAATTATTATTTAGGCTGGTCTCCCTCCTAGAAGAGAAGGTCAAGGAGATCAAGCATTGCCCTTCTATTCTCCAGGGAATCTGGGAGAAAGGAAGAGGTAACCTGGCAGAGTGGAATGAGGAAGACTGGGTTCAAATTCTCCCTCTAACTCTATAGAGTTTCTGTAAGATTCAAATGGAATAACACAAGTAAGGTGTTTCCACATACACATCAGTTACTATTATTGGAATAATAAGACTTGTCCATCTTAGGTCATGAAATTATCGTGGGGCTAAAGTGGTATACAAATGAAAGCATCCTAACTGCTTTAGCCATCACATGCTTTCTCATTCTCTCTCTCTCTCCTTCCTTCCCTCTCTTTTTCCTCTCTCTTCTCTCTCCGCTCTCTCTCTCTTTCTCTCTCTCCTTCCCTCTCTTTTTCCTCTCTCTTCTCTCTCTCTCTCCTTCCCTCTCTTTTTCCTCTCTTCCTCTCTCTCTCTCTCCTTCCCTCTCTTTTTCGTATCTCTCTCTCTCTTTCTCTCTCTCTCTCTCTCTCTCTCTCTCTCTCTCTCTCTCTCCCCCTCTCCCTCCTTCCCTCTTTTTTTTCCTCTCTTCTCTCTCTCTTTCCCTCTCTCTCTCCTTCCCTCTCTTTTTCCTATCTCTTCTCTCTCATCTCTCTCTCTCTTTCTCTCTCTCTCCTTCCCTCTCTTTTCCTAGCTTTCTCTCCAGTCTCCATCTTTCTCTCTCTCTCTCCCTTCCTTCACTACTCTGTTTCCTATCTCTCTCTCGCTTTCTCTCTCTCTCCTTCCCTCTCTTTTTCCTCTCCCTTCTCTCTCTCTCCTCTCCTCTCTCTCTCTCTCCTCTCATCATCTCGCTCTCTCTCTCTCATCTCTCCTCTCTCTCTCCTCCCCTCCCTCCCTCTCTGTCTTGCTCTCTGTCTCTGTCTCTCCCTCTCCCTCCTTCCCGCTCTTTTTCCTCTCTCTTCTCTCTCCGCTCTCATCTCTCACACACATTCTCACCATTTTCAACCATCTCCTTTTCTAAGTAGATCCTTCTCATCTATTTATTTAACCACTTTAAAAAGGGGGGGAGGGCTTCTCTTATTCTTTTATCCCATGCAAAGGAGCAGCCTTTGTAACTGCGGTCTGCTACGTCCATCACCAACACCAACAACAGACCAACTGCCAGGAATGGGCAGGCACATTCAAGAGCTACCCAAACTACTGGGCCTGCTTATGCAAGCCGTCATCCAGGGTAGCAATGTAGAAATGTGACCAGGCAATTGCCTCTGCAGGTGCATCAGCTCCCAACCTCTATGTGAAAAAAAAAATAAAACAAGGAAAAATAGTCATTGTCGAAATATAATATTTATATAGTCAAGCTTAAGGAGTGTAAATTCTACAGGAAGATACAACATATAAAAAGATAAGTGAATACAGGATAATTTAAGGAAGGAGAGAATAGTTACGCTTAGGAGAATCAGAAAAGGCATACTTAAGAGGCAGCACCTGATCTAAGCCTTGAAGAATGCTAAGGATGCTAACAGAGAGCTAAGCAGGGAGGGCATTCCAGTCATAGGGAACAGCCTGCGAAAAGGTACAGAAGTGGGAGAATGCTATGTCCAGAGAGCAGCAATCTGGCTTCCTCCCCACAGTCAGCGAGTCAATAACATTTACTAAGATCATACAAAGTGCCAGGCACCGTGCTAAGCATCAGCCGAACAAAAAGAGACAGAAGATAGTCCCTGCCCTCAAGAAGCTCACAGTCTAACAGGGTAACAACAGGCTAACAAATGTATATAAGCTATATGCAGGATAAATAGCATATAATTAAAAAAGGGAAGGTACTAGAATTAAGAAGGATTGGGAAAGACTTCCAGTAAAAGATGGGATCTTAGTTGGGATTTAAAGGAAGTCAGAGAGGTCAGTAGTTAGGGCAGAGGAAGGAGAGTGTTCCAGGCAAAGGGGACAACCAGAGAGAATGCCCAGGACTGAGAGATGGAGCGTCTTGTTCGTGGAACAGCCAGGAGGCCAGTGTCACTGAATGGAACAGAACAGGTTGGGGAGTGAGGTGTAAGAAGACTGGAAAGTTAGGAGAGGGCTAGGTTATGAAGGACTTTGAATGCCGTTTTGTATATGCTGCTGGAGGCAATAGGAAACCCTTGGAGTTTACTGAGTAAGGGGGTGACATGGCTGGACCACAGGAAACTACTGAAACCGCTCTCTGAAAGGTGACTGATGATCTAATTCAGGGCTGTCCAATCTTAGGTTATCTTAGGGCCACATTAAAATAAAATAATTATTCTAGGGCAGCACCCAGAATAAAAAATACAGCACACTAATAGAAAGTGGGGGAATGCACGTTATCAATATGACAGGCGCCAAGCGCGAAAGCAAACACAAAACAAAGCGACAACACAACAGTATAAGGTAGGTGCATACTGACTAGTCTGCATCCTACAGACGGAATGCATGCCATAGATCGACTGAAAATTCCGTGCGATATGTTCCGTCCGTAATACTGCTTAAAAACACCAAAGAAAATTAACACCAATGAGATTATTTATTAGTGATGGAATTAAAAAATCTAATATGCATTCCATGCAAAATATAATTTTATTTTTTCACTCGTGAAAATTAAAACCCACAGGCAAGCCACATAAAATCCACACTGAGGGCCATATGCGGCCTGTGGGCTGTATTTTGAACAGCCCTGATCTAATTGCCAAATGAAATGGTTGTTTTTGGTGCCCACCCTTCTTGACCTCCTTGTAGCATCCAACACTGTTGAATACCTTCTTCTCCTGGATACTCTCTCTCCTTAACTTCCGAGATACCACACTCTTCTGATTCTCCTTCCTAACAGCTATTTCTGTGCACACTTTGTTGGCTCCTCATTCCCTTCACAACCTTGAGAGTCTGTCCTTGTGGGCTTCTCTCTCTGCCCTCTCTCCCTTGGCAATCTCATTCACACTTACAGCTTCAGTTCTCTTTAACCTGTGTACAGATGACTCCTAAATCATTATCTTTAGTCCTTCCCTTCTAAGCTAAGATTCACACAAGAGGGCTCAATTTCAATATATCCAAAACTGTGCCTGATATCTTTAATTGTTCTCTGCAATTTCATTTACAAACAACCCCTCCTATCTATTCCCCACTGCTACTCTCATCCTATAGGTCCCCATTACCACCAACTTGTTAGAACAGTAACTAGGAGGGGACAGCTGGGGCTTAGCCCCTGGGTACTGGATTCACAGGTTGCTGACAGCACTTGTAGTCCTTCGAAATCAGAAAAACAATAGTGTTTAGCATCTAGTTAGGCAGGGTGAGTTCCCCTTCTGCCCTCCCTCCATCCTAATCTCTACTGAGGGTGAGCTTCACACCACCTGCCCCATGGCGTGAAAATTCCTTGTTAGGCTCTACTGCCTGAACTATTGCAATGGTTGCCTAACAGGTCTTCCAGCTTCTCCTTCAGTCACTCCTAAGTCATTCTTCTTACCACCACTTCTTTATGCATCAGAATGGTATGCCTCTCCTCTGCTCAGAGCTATGCAATGGTCTCCCACTTCTTTCCTGGTGAAGTTCCAACTTAAAGTGGCTCTCCACTCTGGTGCTGCTCCATCTTTCCAGGCTTTATTCATAGGGGAGGAGGAGGAGGAGGAGAAAAAGAAGGAGGAGGAGAAATGAAGAAGGAGGAGAAGAAGAAGGAGAAGAAGAAGAAGAAGAAGAAGAAGAAGAAGAAGAAGAAGAAGAAGAAGAAGAAGAGAAAGAAGAAGATGGAGAAGGAGAAGGAGGAGAAGGAGAAGGAGAAGAAGAAGAAGAAGAAGAAGAAGAAGAAGAAGAAGAAGAAGAAGAAGAAGAAGAAGAAGAAGAAGAAGGAGGAGGAGGAGGAGGAGGAGGAGGAGGAAAAGGAGGAAGAGGAGGAGGAGGAGAATAAGGAGAAGAAGGAGGAGGAGGAGGAGGAGGAAGAGGAAGAAGAGGAGGAGGAGGAGAGGAAGAAGAGAAGAAGGTGCTTTGTGGGACAAAAAAAAGAAACATAAGAACTCTGATAAACACAATGACTGCCTATGAGTCCAGAGGATCAATGATGAAGAATGCTCCCCAGCCCATGACAGAGAGGTGATGGACTAAAGATACAGACTGAGGCATACATTTTTGCACATGGCTAATCTAGGAATTTGTTTTTCAAGACTATGGATATTTGTTACAAGGATTTCGTTTTTCCTGTTCTTTGTTCTCTTTTCTTTTTAATGTGTGTGTGTGGGGGGGGGCAGGGGAGTGGGAGCAAGAAAAAGAAATGTTTTTGTAGTGAATAAAATTTTTTTTTTAAAAAGGAGAGAGAGCTCTGTTCCAGTCCTACCTCCCCCGTGGTATCTTCCCTTATAGCCCCAGCCAGAACATCCTCCTCTTTTAGGGGAATACCTATAATGTTCATTGTTTATATTAAACCATTTAGGCATTTAATCATAGATTCTTTTCTGTGTGCATGACCTAATAACTGCCTTTAAGTATCTGAAGGGCTGTCATGTGGAAGAAGGATTAGCCCATGTTTTGCTTGGCCCCAGAGGGCAGAATTTAGAAGCAGTGGGTGGAAGCTGCTGAGAAGCAGATTTAGACTTGATGTCAGAAAAAGCTTCCTTATAATTAGAGCTGCCTAAAAGTAGAATGAGTTGCCTTGGGAGTCTAGGGATTCCCCCATTACTGAAGGTCAAGTGGAAGCTGGATGACCACTTAGAAAGCACTTAATAAATGTTTTTGAATTGAATTAAAGTAGATGTGGCAGTAGTGGGAATTCCTGCTTAGGCACTGGATGGATCAGTTGTGCTTCTGAGGTTCCTTCCAACTGTCAGGTTCTATGACCTCCCCCTAAATAGATTGTAAGCTGCTATAGGTTAAGGATGGTGCTTGCATCATATTTCTTTTGTGCCTTGGTGTCTAACATACAGTTAAAACTCCAAAATTGCTTAGATTTAGTCTAGTCTCAACCACAAACTAATATAGATTAGGGTTCAGGAAAACTAGCTCCTTCCTACTCCTGGATCCACCACTTACTAGCAACATGACTTTGGGCAATTTCCCTATCTTGGCCCCAGTTTCATCTCCAAAATGAGGAGCATCACAGTAGACAATCTCTAAAATCCTTTTCAATCCTAGAGTCCTCAAAAGCATTAGTGTAGCACATCAGATAAAAATCTCTGGGTTATGGCAGACATCCATAAATACTGCTATTAGTAAACCCATTAATAATATCTCAATTAATGTGATTAATCTTTTTCTGAAACAGTCCTAAACACCTCAACTACATCAGTAAACCAGGATAACAGACTACAGAGAAGTAAGAAATTTTAGAAATATTGGAAGGACTCTTATTAAAGGCAAAGCTAATTTTTATTTTTGTGGTGGTTTTAAATACTATGATTCTTGAAATATATTAGAGTGACTGCAGATATTACCTTGTAGCATCCCCTCTGGGCACACCCTCTCAACCTGTACTCCCACTTGTAGGTTGGTCCTCAGAAGAATAACTGATTACTCTTTTTCAGGGTTCTAAGGCTCCTTCTACTACTGTCACTGAAGAGCCCCCATTGGTGTGCTTCTCATTAACAATCAGCTAGTAGATTAGCTTTTACAAAGTCATTTACTAAGATGGTATAGTAAGAATTGTTGGTATGAAACATTCCTCACAAAAGTCTAGGGTCCATTCACTCTCCCACAAATATGCAGAGATGCATGGAAAAAACAGGCTTAAACAATATAATAGAACTGAGGAACACAAGTGGTATGCACATGGGGCAAAGGGATAACTCACAACATCTAGAAATTTATGGCTACAAAGTCTGTTTTTCAGTCCACTGTCTTTATTAGCTGCTGTCTATTTGGGTGACTGCCTCAGAATCTGTATCCCTCTGTTCCCATCTATATCTGTTATCTTCTATTAGTCCATTTTCTTTGATCCTAGGTAGATGACTATCTTCCACTGGTCCATGTTCTCTAATGACATGGTCAATAGAAAGAATGGGGGAGGGGTGCAAAACAATTTGACTCCAGTTCTGAAAATGAAATCCTCAACTCTTGACCTTGGAGTCCTCTACTAATAGAGTAATTCACTGCTTGCCTGGCCAACTACTGAAATTTCTCTATTTGAAACCCCCAGAGAATCGTGGTTAGGTTGTTTGGTTAACATATTAACTTCCCTTTTTGACCCAAACAAAGAGGTTCACAATTCATAAAGGATATAGACCATCTTGGTTACATACTCAAAATTTCATCTTGCCTTTACACTATACTAAGTTGGGGCTGGTAGGGGATGCCAAGTCCCTTCCTTCATACTGTATCTCCCAAATCTGTCCCTCTAGTCTGGCCATTTCTTTCTCTTCTAACCTCTAAATCCACATTCCCAACTATCATTAAGACATTCTACTCCAGGAGTGGGGAACCTGTGGCCTTGAGGCCACATGTGGCCCTTGAGGTCCTCAAGTGGTCCTTTGACTGAATCCAAACTTCACAGAACAAATTCCCTCAATAAAAGTATTTGTTCTATAAAACTTGAGTCAGTCAAAAAGCCGTACCTGAGGACCAAGAAAGCCACAGGTTCTCCACCTCTGTTCTACCCTAATGTCTCATTGGATTATCAAACTCAGCATCTCAGTATTAAAGATGCAGCATGGTACAGTAGAAAGAACATTGGATTTAGAGTCAGAAGGCTCAGCTTCAAATCTGGCCTCTGTTACTCCCTGTGTGCCTTGGGCAAATTACTATCTGGGCCTCAGTTAACCACAGCTATAAATGGGGGTTTTGGATTAGGAAGGTTTAAGGTTTCTTCTAAATTTAAACTTATGATCCTATGATATCCCCCTCCTCAAAACTTATCTCCCTCAAACCTATTCTCTCTTTTTCTTTTGCTATGTCTGTTTTTAAAATTAAATTTATTTTATTTTCAGATCAGCATTATATCCCTCTCATCTTATCCCTTTCCCATAAGAAAACAAGAAAAACTAAACCCCTGTTACAAACATGCATGGTAAAGCAAAATAAATTCTCACATTGGCCATGTCCCTTCCCCCAACCTCAGGAGGAAAAAAAAAACAAACACGTCTTAACCTCAGCATTTCAGCTTGAAAATATCAGGGCCATGAATGATTTATAGAACCCCAGAATCTGAGAGCTGTGGGGATTTCAGGGATCATCTAGTTCAACCGCAACTGGACAAAAATTCCTCCTGTAACATCCCCAACAAATAGTGATCAAGCCTTTTCTGGAAGACCTAGAGTAAGGAAGAACCCACTGATCCTAAAGCAGCTGACTACACTTTGCTGTAGCACTAATGCTTAAGAGATGTCCTCTGACATCAAACCTAAATCTTTCTCTTTACATCTTAGACCCATTGCTAACAGTTCTGCCCAGGAGGCCCAAGACACTAACTGTGTGACCTCGGCCAAGTCTCTTAGACTTTGCCTCAGTTTCCTCATCTTTAAAATGGGGCTACTAATAGAACCCACCTCTGAGGGCTGTTGTGAGGATAGGATGAGATACGTGGAATGCTAGCTATCATTGTTATTAATATCAATATTATCATTAAGGAGAACAAATCTTTTTCAAGGGACAGTCTTCAAATACTTGACAACAGTAATGTTCCTCTCCCCCAAGCCTTTCATCCTTCATCCTCTCTAACCTACTTACAATTAACAATCTATACTCTGCTTATTTTGTTTTCTCACTATCACTTCACATTCCATTCATTTTCTCTCCATTTTCTTTTTCCCTTGAATTACTTTTTCCTTTTAAAAAAAAAAGTATTATTTTTAGTTTACGGCATTCAGTTCCACAAGCTTTTGAGTTCTAAATTTTCTCCCCCTCCCCAAGCTGGCAATGCAATCTGATAGGGCTCTAACATATACATTCATTAAATATACATTATCTACATAAACATACAATTTACAGATACATACATTAAATATACATTACATTAAACATATTTTCATATTAGTCATGTTGTAAAGAACTATAACCAAGGAATGACCCACGATTTCTCTCCATTTTTCCGCTACTACCCTATTTCAATGGAATTCATTCAGAGGCATAGTAGAGATAATCACTATACAGTGACCAAAAGGAAATAGACCCTGCCCTTAAGGAGCTTTTATTCTACTGAGATGGAAGAGAGGAGAGTGAAATACAACAGGTACACAACTATACACAAAGTAATACAAAGCAACTATCTTAGTAGATAACGCTTGAGAAGAACCTTGAAGGCAGTTAGGGATTCTAGAAAGAGAGGTAATGAGGGAAAAGCCCTCTGAGCATGGGGGACAGTCTAGAGAGAGTTTCAACTTCTAGTCTACTGAGAGTTTCCTAATTGGGCTTCTGCCTTCTCATCTAGTTCAACCTGTGTCTGACTGCTCCTACTAAATTAATCTTCCTAAAGGATCACAGAATTTAGACTAGAAAGAACTTTAGAGATCAGACAGTCCAGGGGTTCTTACTGGAGTCTGCGAGTTTGTTTTAAAAATATTTTTATAATTGTTTTTTTTCTTGTCTCTTTTTTCCCTTTGTTTCTTTCTTTGTTTCCTTCCTTCCTTTCTTCCTTCCTTCCTTCCTTTCTCCTATCTTGCCCACACTTGAGCTTATCATCTGGTTCTGCTCACTTCCTCAACATCACTTCATGCAATTCTTTCCAGGTTTTTCTGAAGTCCATCTGTTTCGCCATGACTTATAGAACGATAATATCCCATCACAATCATATATCACAGCTTGTTTAGCTACTCCCCAATTGATGGGCATCCCTTCGATTTCCAGTTCCTAGCCACCACAAAAATAGTTGCTATAAATATTTTTATACAAATAAGTTCTTTTCCTTTGGATATCTTGGGATAGAGACCTATGATAGTTATATTTCAATATAACTGGTTTCCTTTGTAATTTCATGTATTTATTTATGTATTTGAAAACATGATGCTGAAAGGGGCTCCACAGTTTCCACCAGACTGCAAAAGAAGTCCATTTAAGAACCCCCTTATCTATTCTACCCCTCATTTTGGCAGAGGAGGAAAGTGAGACCCAGAAGGGATGACCACTCTCTGGGATCATAGAGGTATTGCTGTCCAAGTATAGATTGGATTACAATATCTCTGAGGTCCTTTCCAACTCTGAAATTCTGTGATAAAGGCCTCAAGGATGTTCCCCATTCTTCTGGGAACAGTGGTCCTCACCTTGCATGTTCCTACAGAGAACTACCCAACCTTCCACCCTCATGTTGGATGATCTTCAATTTCTGATTTAAAGAATAAATATTAGCAGCATGGATGAACCTTGCTGTTAAGAAAGCAGTCTGTGGCAGCCCAGGCTGACAGTTTGCTCAGGAAGTTGGAGGGACTGTTTGTCCTCACACAGTCTGTGAGGTTTCTAGCTTAAGCTTATTATGTCATTCCTGGCAAAATTGGGTGAGGACTCCATCTGAAATCCTTTATTCTTTCAACACATACTTTCTGAGTGCTTATTATGGGGACAGCATTGTGTTAGGCAGAGTGAAAGATACAAATAATATGAATATAAAGAGATTTGGATCATTTGCCAAAGGATGTAGTCGAAGTAACGGGAATCGATGAGATTGCCAAGGGAGAGAGTGTAAAGAGAGAAGACAAAAGACTATAGAAAGCCAGCAAAGAGGGGGAGGGGAAGAAAAGAAACTACACAGAGAAGATAACAGAAAAATAAGCCAGAGGTAGGTAGAGGACTGGGAAAATAAAATGTCCCAGAAATCAACGGAAAAGTAAATTTCAGAAGGAAGGACAGGGTGGGTTAAACAAAGTCAAAAGAAGAGAAAATCATAATGCATAATAAACATCGTTGGTAGCTCAAAGAAACCCACAGGTCCTTCATAAATTCCTTTTTCCACCAGAATAGGAGAGACCTGAGCAAACCTCTTTATAGACAGGAAGAAAAAATCCAATGGAGAATGGAGATTGAACATACAAGAGAAAAACAGGGATAAGTGATGAAATAAGGAAGAGGCCAGGAGGTTTGAGAGAGAACTATGAGGAAAGACTGCTTTGCAGACAGTTATTTAATGTATGCCTTAATCTTAAGATATAATAGTAATCATAATAATATATCGAGGCCTTGTTTGTCCTCAATAAGAGTATAGCTAAAATCGCTAGCAAACGCGTACTAACACTTTAAGGTTGGCCCAGCGCTTTACAGATAGACTCTCACTCCATCCTCACAACAACATTGAGCCTGTTTTACAGATCGGAAACTGAGGGCAGAGTTGTTCAATGCTTTCCCCAGGATCAGATGCCCCTAGCATGTCTGAGGCAAAGTGTGAACCCGAGCGTTCCAGACTCCCGGTCTCTCCAACGGCAACCTCCCTAGGGCTCATTCCTCTTCTCCGTTATCCCCAGATGAGCCCTTATACCGGGGTGTAGAAGTATCTGTAGAAAAGTCCCGCCCTTCCCCCCCTCCCCAATAAGTCGTCCAGGTTTAGATAGTTTCCTGGGTCATCAGTGCATGACAGCTTAGGAGGAGAATGTGGAAGGATTCGGGCACGTTCCTGACGTCTTCATTCAAAAGTCAGTCCTTGAATTCTTTAGAAGGGACGGTTCTGGGCGGGGGGAGGGGGCGGGGAAGCATGGGAGGGATGGGGGAGGGGCGATTGCAAAGACAAATGATGTCAATAAACGTTGATTTAAAAAAAGACAAAACCAAGAGCCTAGCGCTCCTGGGGTTCCCATAGGTGGGCAATGACTGGGAAGGACCTCTCTGATTATCCCCTTGGTCATCCGCCTGTCCAGTAAAGATGGGATAAATACACATAGAGAGGACTTTGGGGTTTTTAAATCCCTTCGTGGTCATTATTCCATAGGGACCTCACAACAGCCCCTAAAGGTGTAGGTGTTAGGGGTGTCATTACTTCCCATTTACAGATGGCGAAAACTGAGGCTCGGAGAAGCTGTGCGCACACGATGGTAAATGAGAGGGGAGACATTCGAATCCAGGTCTCCCGGACTCTAAATCTAGAGTCCGTCGGGGGTTCAACTCCGCGGCACAGCGGTCATAAATCGCCCTCCCCTCCTCCACCTCCTCGCCCCGCCCTGGGGTAGCGCGCTTACGGAAGGAGGGAGAGGCTTGGGCTACGCCCTCTGACGCAGGGCGGGGGAATGGAGGAGGGCCATCTCGGGAGGGGGGTGGGATGGGAGGGGCGGGGCAGGCGAGAGTTCTCGCGCGTCCAGCGCATGTCTGGCGTTTAGGCACCGCCCCTCCGGGTTCGGAACTCCAAGAACAGACGCCATTCCCTCTCTAGCGGTGGTTGTAGTTGGGCGGGCCAAGGAGGGGTGGGAGGAGCGGTGGCAAGCTCTGTACAGCTCTCACCTTTCCTGAGCTCCCGGACACCTTGAGGCATTCCGGTAGCCTCTGTGTACCGACGAAAGAAAGATCTTTGCCTTCAGAGGATGTTTCCTCCCTTCGTCTTGCTCGGCATCGGCCTACACCATTTCCGGCATGTGTTCCGGCTGATGTGGCCGGACGCTGCGAGGAGGGGGGAAGGGAGGGAGCGAGCTGCTCTGCTGCCCTCTGGCGGCGGCACGCGGGACTCCAGCCGCAAATTCTCATAAATGAGCATTTCTGACCTTCGCTCGCCGTCCCCTCCCGCTCCGCCCCACTTAAGGCATCGTTAGCTGCTGGGGAGACCCTGAACGGGCTGGAAGGAGGGTAGTAGATTGGAGCCAGGGGGCACCTTGGACAAAAATCTGGCCCAGGGATTCTTAGCTTTTTTTGTGCCATGGAACCCTTAGGCAGTCTAGTCCTCTTAGCAGAAAAAAAAAAGTTTTTAAATGCATAAAATAAAAACATAGGAAATTAATTACGTTGAAATATAGTTATCAAAATATTAAAAACACAAGTTTATGGACTTGCAGGTTAAGAACCCTTGGTCTGGTCCAACCACAGTATTTTTATGAAAGAGAAAACAGGCTTTGAGAGGACTGGTACCCCTTGCTTGCCAGAGAATCATAACGGCACCCATTTATGTTTTCCTCCAAGGATTGCAAGGCTCTTTATATACATTACATCATGTGGTCAGGAGTCATAAGCCATTATACAGATGGGAAAATTTGCCTAATGTCCTCCAACTGGTCTTCATTTTTCAAGAGGACCAATGATACCATGAGGGGTGATATCTTAGATTGGCCCTGAATTGAATTTAAGTGAAGCAGAATGGTACAGTCGTCAGCCTTCTTCTTTCAGACTCATGGAAGTCCAGTGGCAAGACAAAAGTCAAGACTACTGGCCATGGCCCATGATGTAGTGGATGACCTTAGTGTCTTCCATATCTCACCAAGCTGTAAGTGCTTCACAGCACCTGCTTCAACCATCTTCGTAGGGGTTGGAGCAAATTGTTCTCGGTCTTGTTCCAGTGAGGGAAGTCTTCACATGCTTGGTATAACCATTCCCTAAGTCACTCATAGGTTGAGGCCTCGCGGTTGCCATCAACCTGGCTCAGCCCATCAACCAAGATGGTTTTATAAGGGTGTGACTGTGGCATATACCATAGCTTCTAGGGGCCACAGGTGGGAGTTGGGTGACAGGTGGACACCAAAGGTGGACTAGTAGCTCTGAAAAGGGCTTGGCAAGCTCTCTCACCAGGGATGCCAGTCCTATTTAAACAAATGGCTGAAGTGCTATGTGAACTCGTCTCCCTGAATCCTACTGCTGCACTCTGTCCAATATACCTGGCTGCCTCTCATAGATAATTTTAAGCTGGAAGAAACCTTAGAAGGGTAGTCTAACCCCTATCATTTATTGGTGAGGAAACTGAGGCCCAGAATGGAGAAGCAATTTGTCTAAGATCCAGGTGGAAAGCAGCAGAGTCAGAATTTGAACCTGTGTCCTCATGACTCCGTTCTTATGCTTGTTCTAATTCATCTCTTCCTTTTGGAGAGTCTCCTCTATTATTTGTATCTGTTATGATTTTATCTGTTGAGTCTATTGTAGGTGAAGGAAGGGATACAGATAGGATGTTATCTTAGTTATGTGACATGCTGGGGGAGGGGGGTGACATCAAGGTAGTATATTTCATTCATTTTTATTAGAACATCCCATAAAATGCATTGGGGGGTCTTTGTATCTAGGGCACTGGGACAGCCAGTGGAAGGTAGAAAGGATAAAAATGTATTTTTTTAAAAATGGATCTTGAACAGACTAGTTATACTGATAAAACCTATTTTCAGTTTTAGAGGGTAGAATGTTGACAATTGCTTTAAGAAGAAAAGGCTGCCTTAGGAATTTGTATGGTAACAATTACTTTTCATCACCTAACTTTTGGAGCCATTTTAAGTTTCTTGTGCATAAGCGTGGTTCTTTTTTATCTTTAAATCACCTCTTTGTAAAGGGGTCCCTAGTGAGCTATCCTATGGATCTATGCTGTTTAACCCTTTATCTAAACAGCATGCAGTGCTGATGAAATTTTAACACATGAATAATGGATCCAGGATCTGAAAAGATCTGTAAAATATAGATCATAAGGACTTTTATTTCCATTGCATTTAATTTATGGTCTTACAGTTGATTTTTTTACTAGTATTTTATTTTTTCCCAATTACATGTAAAGACAATTTTTGCATTCATTTTTTACAAGATTTTGAGTTCCAAATTTTTCTTCCCTTCTCCCCCTCTTCCTAAAATGGTAAACAATTTGATAAATGTTATATATGAGTAATCATATAAAACATATTTCCATATTAGTCACAGTTGTGAAAGAAGAAACTGACCAAAAGGTAAAAAAAACACAAAAAATTTAAGTAAGTGAAAGAAGTATGCTTCAATCTACATTGAGTCCATTAGTTGCTTATAAGAATGTGGATAGCATTTTCCATCGAGTCCTTTGTACTTGTCTTGGATCCTTGTGTTGTTGAGAAGAGCTAAGTCATTCATCATAGAGTGTTGCTGTTACTGTGTACAATGTTTTCCTTATTCTGTTCATTTCATTTTGCATCAGTTCATACAAGTCTTTCCAGGTTTTTCTGAAATCTGTCTGCTCATTATTTCTTATCGTACAGTAGTATTCCATTACATTTATATACCACAACTTATTCAGCCATTCCCCAATTGATGGATATCCTCTCAATTTCCAATATTTTGCCACCATGAAAAGGGCTGTCATAAATATTTTTGCACATGTAGTTCCGTTTCCCCTTTTTTTGATCTCTTTGGGATACAGACTAGTAGTGGAATTGCTGGATCAAAGGGTATGCACAGTTTTATAGCCCTTTGGGTATAGTTCTGCTCTCCAGAAGGTTGGTTCAGGTCCCAACTCCACCAACAGTACATGAGTGTCCCGATTTTCCTACATCCTCTCCAAAATTTGTCATTTTCTTTTTTGTCATATTAGCCAATCTGATAGGTGTGAGGTGGTGCCTCAGAGTTGTTTTAATTTGCATTTCTCTAATCGAAAGTTACACTTTAAACAAACAAGCTAACTTCATAAGTATAAGATTGAAGAGATGTAGTTAGACAGCAGTTCCTGAAAAAGATCCACTGATCTTCATGGATTGAAAGAGCATCATGTATGAGTTTCAGGGTTACACATCTGAATCTGACAGATCAATGGTTTCATAGATGTTGTGAGTGGGGAAGGAGACAGGGCAGATCCACTTTATTTGCGGAAATGGTATTTCATTTATTCTTTGTATCTCTAGTACCTGGCACAGTACCTGGCATAGCTGCTTAATTAATGCTTGCTGAATTGAATTGAATTTTTATCATTGCCTACAGGCTTCAGGTCTATTCTCTATTTGGTTACTGCTATTTGTCCTTATTCTCAAAGAGGACCATGACATCAAGAAGGTGATGCCTTGACATGCAAGTGAGTTGGATTTAAGTGAAGGAGGTCTGTGCAAAGTTACCAGCCTCACTTTCTCCTCTGGAGCCATCTGGGCCAGTGGCCGGATATAGATCAGGATGACTGGAGATGGCCCAGGATGCAATGGCCTTTTCAAGCTAAGGTCTTTAATTCTATTTGGAAGGCCTTGGGGTGCCACCAAAGGCTTCTGAGCAGAGGAGTGATATGATAAGAGCAATCCATTAGGAAGGCATGCAGCATGTACTGGACAAAGGGAAACACTAGTGATAGGGTTAGTAAACTATGCTATTTATAATGGAACAAGTGATAAGGTATGGGAGGGGACAGGATTAAACAAGAAGAGCGGGGAGTAAAAAATGACTGAGGTTTCTGGTCTGAGTTACTAGGATGATGGTGATACCAATAGAAATAGGGAAGTTAGGAAGTAAAACAGGTTATGGGGGAAGGGAGGGAATGATGGAGTCTGTTTTGGATATTTTCCATTGGTTTCAGCAGAGTATATGAAGTTACTAAGAGGGATGTTTCGAGTGAGAGGTAAGGGCAGAGCCTTGGAGAATTCCACACTTAGAGAATGGAAAAGGGATGAGGAACCAGCAAAGGAGTCTGCCAAGGAGCTGTTGCTGACGAGAGGAACACCAGAGTGTAGTATCACAGAAGCCAAGAGAAAAGGGAGGTATTGTTGTTCACTCAACATACATTTATTAAGTATCTACAAAGTACAAAGTACGGCAGATACAAAGATACAGGCCTTGCTCTGAAGGAGCTTCCAATCTAATTGGAAGGGAAGACGCATACAAATACTTAGGAAGCAAGGGATGGGTCTGCAAAGCAGAGGTCCAGACCAAATGCTGAGAAGTCTGAATAGAGAGGAGAAGATAGTCAGTGGTTGTAAGGCTTGATGGAGGAAATCATACTAGAACTGGGACTCACTTGGTAGAATATGGAAAACCACAAAAAGCATTTGGGCATAGGAGTCAAATGATCAAATGAGTATATTGGGAAGATTATTTGGGCAGCAATGTGAAGAAGGATGAATGATGGAGAGAGGACAGAAAGGACCTGCATGCAAGCCCCCAGAGAGTCAAAAGACCCACCAATAGGTCACCTGCAAAGACCTGTCTAGTCTCTGGCTTTTAAAAGTGCCCTGGCTGGGGCTTCAGCACGTGCGTGTGTGTGTGTGTGTGTGTGTGTGTTCATCCTTGTGTGCGTTCTCTCTCTCTCTCTCTCTCTCTTTCTCTCTCATGCTCTTCCATGACACTGCTCCCTTAGTCTCTTTTCTCTTCATGTTGGTTTTCTTCTGGAAGCTTTCTCTCAGCTACCATTCCACTGGTGCTGGCTTCTGCCATTTTCTAGCAGATGGTACTCTTCACCTCTTCCAGGGGACTAGCTGTCCAGCCCAGGTGGCTGCTAGGTCACTCTGGAGCCTTTGACTACCCAAACATATGTATGTATCATAAATACACTGTTCAACCAAAGAGCCTCTTTTTTAAAAAAACCAAAACCTTTTTGTTGTTTTCAAGATATCTCTAAAATGAAGGATGGGAGAGACAGAATTGGCTGTGTCTGGTGCAGGCACCCTGACTGAGGGAGAAGGAAATATTGTGGTCTGCTATATTTAGAATAGGAGAGACCTGAACATATTTGTAAGCAGAAGGAAAGGAATGGAAAAATGGGGGGGGGGAACTGAATGTATGAAAGAGAGTACATAGATGAGAGAGAAGATCACAGAGGGGAATGGGATTAATTCAAGGGTAGAAGTGGGAAGTTTAGTCTTGTTAAGGGATAAGGACCTCATGCTCTGAGTCTGAACATAAGAAAATGGGTGTAAATATAGAGAGTTTCAGAGGCATTGAGAGAGCTCCAATGAGATGATTTCTCCTTTCTCATTAAATAGGTGAGACCACTAGCTGAGAATGAGATTAATTTCTTTTCTCTCCTTTTCCCTCTTTCCCATGTCCCTACCTAAAGAAGGCAATATTGAACAGCTCTGGCTGTGAGTAAGAGAACCTGGGTTTGAATCCTACCTTTGATGATATCTGGGTAACCCTGAGCAAGTCATTTAGCCTTTGTGGACCTCAGTTTACTCATCTGTAAAGTGAAAGGGTCGGCCCTTTCTGAGGTTCTTTCTAGATTTAGGATCCCATAATCAATTTGTCCAATTCTTACCCATCCTTCAAGGTCAATCAAGCTAATGCAGTCTTTAACCTTCCCTGATCCCTAGGAGGATATCCAGTCCCCTCTGAGCTTTCACCTCTGATCTCCAACACAATTTTCAGACCTATGATTTTTGCCAGGGTAGAAGCACCATGAGAGCAGATAATGCCTTTTTCTTTACTGCACCCTCCCACAATAACACAGGGCTAGTAGAGATTCACCAGAGTTTAGTGACAGAAAAAAGTTTGGGTTTGAATTGCAGTTCTGTCACTTGTGAGTTGTGGGACCATGGTTGTGTCACCTCTTTGAGTTTCAGTTTCTTCAGTTGTTAAATATTTAACTGTTTTATTGTTTAGATATGAAGGATGGATTGGCAGTCAGCGTAAAGTGCTTACTATATGCCAGGCACCGTTAAATGCTGGGAGTAAAACACAAGAAAAAGAAAGACAGTCCTGGCCCTAAATATTTGAATGAGTCTTTATTGTTGTTTTCTGTTTCACATCATCACAATTATCCCAAGTACCCCTCCCCAGCCCTGAGAGCCCTCTCATATAACAAATAGTATTTTTAAGAGAAAAAAAAAATCAGCACCGTTGATCAGTCAATCAATCCATCCATCAGGAGCTTACATTCTACTGGAGGAAAACAACACGTGAAGGGAAGCTAAAAGTGGGGAGATGGAAGAGGCACCAGAATGGAGGTTCTGGGAGGAGCCACCCATTGGACGGAAGGGCCAAAGGGAAGCTGGGTACTTTTGAGGTATGAATTCCAGAGCTGAAGTGATCTTGGACGGACTAGAGAGATAGACTCTCAGATAAGGATAATAACATTAGTATCTTATAAGGCTGGCGTGAAGAAAGGACTCCATAAAAGTGAGTTCTTGTTTTTTACAAAAGGTGCTTAATAAGTATTTGTTGACTGAATGAATGTCAATGTCATTTTTGTCACTGGGCTGCTCAGAATTCTTCATAATTCCAAGATGGGAAACCAATTTGTCTGGACAGAAGTTTGTCTGAAAAAGATCCTGATTTTTAGTGGACTTCAGACTCAGAATAAGTTAACAGACTGAGTTGGCAGATGGAGAAACTCCTGTGATCTTAGCCTGCATCACCTGAAGGATAGTGCTTCAGAAGAAATTGTCCATCTCATGGCACTCTGTCTTCGTAAGATTCCATCTAGAGTCATGAGTTCAAATTTCTCATCACATCTTAGGAAAAGGACCTTGATAAGCAGAGGGTCTCAGGCTGACTCCATATGAACGTCAGCTGAAGGAACTGGGCATGTTCAGCCTGGAGAAGAAAAGGCTTGGGATGGGGAGGGGTGGTGGTACATGACAGCTTGCTTCAAGTATTAGTGTGAGAGGGATTAGGCTCATTTTGTTTTGGTAGATTTAGGGGAAATGAGTGAAAGTTACAGAGAGACTAAGCAAAAACTTCCTGTATGGAGCTATTTAAAACTGTAGTAAGTGACTGCTGTAGCTAGCAGGTCCCCTCACTGGAGAGCATCAGGTGAAGTCTGGATGTCTACTTCCTGGGGTGGTTGTAGAGGGATTCAGTCAGATACCAGGTTGAACTAGATGGCTTCTCAGGTCAACACATCTAAATTAACAAGCATTGACTGAGCACCTTCCACACAGTCAGGCACTGTAATAAATGTGGGGGCTATAAAGAAAGAGAAAACAAAACAACAACCCAACAACCCTGCCGACAAAGAATTCACAGACAGAAGACAACAAGCGAGTTATGTCCAAACAAGATGTACTAGAAAGCAGGTGGACATTATCAATAGAGGGAAGGTGTTGTCATCAAGCTGGTTCTGAAAAGCTTCTTGTGGAGGGTGGAGTTTTACTTGGGATCCCAAGAAAGTCAGGGGAGCCACTGAAATGAGAAGGCAGTTTCAGGCGTGGTGGACAGCCAGTGGAAATGCCTGTGGTTGGGAGATGCGGTATCTTGATTAAGGAATGCAAAGTAAAGTCCTCCCACTCTGAGATTCAGTGATTCCTCGAGGCTGTGAGGAGACGACTCCAGGGACGATCACCCTCCTCTCTAGCCATGGGGCAACACAGGTTTCTGCACCCAAATTTTATTTCAGTGTTCATCCTCCCAGGCTATTAGGTTTTTTTTTTTTTTTTTGAGTGTTCATCTTCCCAGGCTATAGATTTTTAGGAAAACAGCCCTAGCCGGAGGAAGTTTCCAGGCTTAATTAGCCTCTCCCAGAACTTATCCCCACATCAAAGTGTATCCTCAGCAGCTACTTGTAGTTCCACGGTCCGACAGGTTTGGGGACATCCCAAATTTCACCATCCAACACACGTCTGGCATTCCGGGGCGGTGCTTTAGGCACCGCCCAAGCCCTCCTGGGGGGTGGGGCCACAGAAGTGCTCCCTAACCCTGCAGAATAGGCAGTTACATTTCACAAAGGGATTTATGATTTTCCTTTTCTGGCCCATTTGGCTCTTCGTTGCCCACCTCCCAGATCATAGTGAACTATATCAGGCTGCATTAATTAGTCTGCAAAAGGGATGATGATTTGAGATAGATCCGAATATGAAATATTGCATAGACCGTCATATGTGGGTCTTACTGATGTGTTATTAAACTATTTTCTCCCTTCTTTTTCTTTTATTACAAGAAATGACTCGTTGGAGAGGGGAAGAAAGGAGGATGGATTTCAAAATGAAAAAAAAAAACACAAAAGATATCAATAAAGCATTTTTTAAAAAAAGAGACCTCAATTTGGAGTCAGAAGAACTGGGTTGAAATCCTGGCTTTGCCACTGTGACTATGGCGAAATCATTTGAATTTTATGTGTCTTAGCTTCCTTCTCTGTAAAAGAGGCCTTTGGAGTACACTCATAATAGCATTTACATAGCTCCTTGAGCAAGCTTTTATATATACACATACACACATATAGACATACTATGTGTATGGGTGTATATATAAACATGTATATGTGTATATGTACACACAAACAGGGATACACACACACATAAAAACACAGGTTATTTCATTTTATCCTCAAAACAACACGGAGATGGAAGTGCAACTATGATCCCCATTTTACAGATTTGGAAACTGAGGCAAAGCTGAACTCAGGCCCGTCGGTCCCCAAGTCCAGCACTCTGTCTAGACTAGGTGACCTCTCAGAAGTCTTGGATGCTCGGCTAATCGCGTGAAAGGGTGTGGTCGCTCCGCTTCTCTAAGCCTCAGTTTCTCCATTTGTAAAGTGGAGCTAAAGGATATTGAGGCATCCCACCCCCCACCCCGGGTTGTTCTAAGGAGAGTCCTGTAAAAACTTGTTACTTTGTAGCAGGGGCGTTAATCATTATTAGTTTGCTCTCAGGCGCCTGCCAGAGATGCCCCGGTTGCCTAGGAGACGGGGTCCTCAGCAGAACCCACTCCATACCCCCCCTCCCCTCCCCGTAGGCGCTGCCATCTTGTGGCCCCGCCTCCCGTCCAATGAGCGGATTCGCTGGGGCGCGGGGAAGGCGACGCAGAAGGGGAAGAGGAAGCCTCAGCGTCAGGTTTGCCAGGCAGCTGGGCCGGGTCCTGCTGTCGCCTTGTGCGCCTGCGCCCACGCCTGCGCGTGGAGGGTCTGCTCTGTCCGCGGTCATGGAGGGCCCGCTGCCCGCCTGCTGGTGCTGCTGTGGGCTGTGGGGGCGGCCCACGGTGCGGCCTCCGCCGCCGCCTCGGAGACGCAGCTGGTGAATGAGGACGTGAAGCGCACGGTGGACCTGAGCAGCCACCTGGCCAAGGTGACGGCCGATGTGCTGCTGGCGCACCCGGGCGGCTCGGCCGCGCCCGCCTCCTCCTTCCTGCTGGCGCTGGAGCCGGTGCTCGAGGCCCGGCTGGCCCACCTCGGCGTGCAGGTGAGCCGGGGGGATGGACGAAGGGACGAGGGCGAGCGGCCGGTCCTCCCGCGGGTCCGGGACGAGGAGCAGACGCCGCGCCCCGGGCCTCTTACCTGCGCCGTGGCCCCCCGCGGGGATCCCCCCCCAACGGAACCTCCCCCCTGCCGCGCCCTGCCCCCTCCCAGGCCCCCCAAGCCCCCTCCCCTTCTCGGGCCGCCGCGGACTTCCGCGTGTGACCTGCCAGCCTGCCGCTGACTGACACGTAAGCACAAGGCCGCCACCCGCGCCGCGCCACGCCGCGCTCAGCCCCAGGCCGGCACCCAGCCCGCGGGGCCCCAGCTCTGGCTACAACGCCCCGAACCTCACCCAGCGTCGCCGGCCTCCGGGGACCTTGGCCTTGTCCCCGAGCCTCCCCTTCTGAGGCTCTTGGACACTGGGAGCTTTTCCTCTTTTCGGAGCCTTGTTATAGCCCGGCTTGTAGGCTCACCCGGTGGCCCACCCCCAGGGGCTTTTCCGGAGCATCCTCCTTAACCCCGGTGTCTGCCCCCTGAGACCACCTCCAGATTTGCATGCTCTCCTCTGGGACACTGTGCTCCTCAAAAGCAGGGGCTGACTGACCGTCTGGCACACACAGTGGTGCAATACATGTTATCGACTGGCCGTGAAGGAGTAGACGTGGTCTAGTAATCCTTAAAATTTCAGGACGCAAGACAATACTAAAGAAGTGGCGTGTGGATAATAAAGTCTTTTATATAGCACTTTGCAAAACTTGCAAGAGGTTTTACAGAAGTTTGTTTTGCGAAGCACTTTACAAATACTCTCCATTTATCCCCATAATAACTGGGAGGTAGGTACTATTATTATTCCATGAGGAAGCCAGGTTAAGTGACATGTCCAAGTCATACTGAGTAAATGTGAAGTCAGATTTGAAATCATATCTTCCAGACTTCAGGGTCAGGGTTCTGTACAAATTGTGGGAGCTGCTTTTTCTTTTTCTTTTCAAATTGTGGAAGCTGCTTTTTCTTTATTTACTTTCTTCCGTATAAATAAGTAACTGCTTTTTTGAAACTTTTCCATTTTGGTTTTGGGAAGAGAGTCAGGCTGCTTATAGTTTTAATTTACATTGTTATCAGCATTTGGTACGTGGTCACCTTGACTTCTGTTAAGAGCAGGATAACACACGATCACTTAGAGACCCAAATTATATGTTCAGTTGCCGTAGTTATAAAATTATCTTTAGAGGGGTAGAGTCTCTGGTAGCATTGGTATCAGATTTTACTTCTGAATTCTTTTCATGAAGTGCAGAGTTTGGAAGTCACGATTTAAATAAATTTTGGAGCTGAATTGCCTCCAAGTACTATTTTCTGAAATATGAGCAAAAGTTCTGTTTAAATGATTACTGATTTCTTTTTATAGGAAAAATGATTTTTTATGAAGCCTAACCCTCATTAAAGCGGCAAGTTGCTTAAGAGTCTATAGCTGAAGGATAGTTGTAAACCAGTTTTATATAGGCAGAGTTTAGTTTCATTGGTCTATAAGGCCTTCAGTCTTCCTTGTCTGCATTTATTCAGAATCAGTAGTCTTCTACAACTGCTGTGTAAATCATGGCAGCATTAATGGCAAAGCCTGTTTTAAGGCTGGGGCCATTCTGCACCATGGACTACTACTTTCCAGAAACTTAGGTGTAAACTTTGCAGTTTCTGTGATTTTGCAAGAGGTAAGTGTCTTGCTCCATTCATACTTTGTAGGGTTTTAGAACTGAAATAACCCTTTAAGATCATTTGAGTCTTCTAATTTTACCAATTAGAAAATCAGAGGTCCAGGAAGATGATGTAGTATGCCTGTGGTGGCCGAGCTAGAATCAGAACTCTGGTCTCCAGACCTCCAGTCCGTTGTTACCCAGTACACTTCTCTGTCCTCATTATTGCTTTCCCCACCTGCTTCCTTGTCTATACTGCTTCGCCCTCATTTAATTCCCAGACAGCTGCAGTCTTGGAAAAGAACCTGTGGCTTTGAGGAATTAACATTCTGTTATGCCCTGATGCAGTGCCTTGAGGCTACATTGCCTTGATGTGCCTCTGGGTACCTCAAAGCTCTAAAGGCCAGTCAAGAAGTGTTGAAGTGTCTAGGACCAGGCACAGTTAAGCTCTGAGGAGATAGAAAAGGCAAGAAGAATCTCTTCCCTCAAGGAGCTCCCATTCTAATAGGGGTGCACACAAGATGAAGCCAGAGGCACTAACATTAAGGAGGACCTGGGAAGGTTTCTTGTAGATGGTGGGATTTTTGGCTGGCAAAGGAAACTGGGAAGTAGAGGTGAGGAGTGGTGAGAATTCCAGGCATGGGGAATAGCTAGTGAAAATGAAGGGAGTCTAGAGATGGGGGCTTGTGTTTATCCCAGCAACAGCAAGGCCAGAGTGCTTGGGTTGGAGAGTATGTGGAGGGGAGTAAGATGTGAGGAGACTGGAAAGGTAGGAAGGGCCAGGTTATAAAGTGTTTTCACAGGGTTTCATTTCTGATCCTAGAGGCAGTAAGCAGTCTTTGGAATTCTTTGAATTGGGAGGATAACGTGGTCAGACCCTCAATTCCCATTGGCAGTAGTCCTCTGGATGCTCCGTCATTCCAAGTAACTCATCTTGCAGTATCACTTCAGTCCCAGAGCTCACACCTCTTCAGTCCTCTGTGCCCCGGGAGGGTGTCCAGGCCAGCCATTCTCCTTTCTTCCAGGCTGCACTCCTCTGGACTTAGCCATCATGCCTTCTCCCTGCCCCTTTCAGTTTGCTTTTATGTGTCTTCTTCCATTAATTGTAAGCTCCTTGAAGGCAAGGACTATCTTTTTCCCTTTCTTTATATGCCCAGAGTTTAGCACAGCACCTGGCACATCCTAGACTCTTGATAAATGTTTATGGACTGACTGACTTGCGCTAGGAAGTTCACTTTGATAGTTGAGTGAAGGATGGACTGAAGTGAGGAGAGACTTGAGAAAGGGAGGCCAACCGGCACCCAGCCACCAGCGTAGGGATGAGGTGCTGAGGACAGCGTCAGAGGAGAGAAGGGGATGTCTACAAGAGGTGTGTAGATAGACTGGACCGATCTTGGTAACAGATTGTAGATGAGTAGGGAGAGAGTACGAAGTTGCTGGTACAGGTGCTGTGTGCTTTATGATTCTCAGCACAGCATATATGTCAGTTGTTGGTATTTGGCATGTTAGTTGTTGGAATATTTTTGTAATTACTGTTGAGAAGAGACAGAAGTGTGCCATCTTCCCAGGTACCCTCAACAAGTTGTACTCCTTTTGCTTAAGTGGGCTTAAGATCACAAATATGAAAAACGTGACGACCCCAGACTAGTAATATGGTTGGCCAACCAAACAGATCAAAGCTGCCTCATTATTCATGAGTTTTTTCCTCTCCCTTTGAATCTGGTAGGATTCAAATTAAACTCACAAAAATCAACATCTTTTCTGTATAACAGTAACAAATCCAGAAGAGGATATTAGAAAGGAAAGTCCCATTCAAGTCTCATACAAAATGCATAAACTATCTTTGAATTAGATCTATCAGGTCACATTTAGTACTTCTATAGATACAGTTCAGAATACCCCTTAAAGAAAGAAAACAATTTACTTAACTGTAGGAATATTCGGTACTTGTGAGTAGGCTGTGCCGATATGAAATCCCAAGACCACCTAAATTAATTTGTAGATTAGTGCTATACCAATCAGATGACCAAGGGTATACTTTATAGAGCTAGACAAAATAATAAAATTTGGAGGAACAAAAATGAAGGGGGAATAGAATTTCTGGACCTTGTACTATTTTAATAACACAGTGTAAACAAACTGAGTGTTCACTGATTGGGGAAAGGCTGAATCAGTTGTGATAGGTAATGGAACAATGTGGAAAGAGCCCTGAATGTAGTCATGAGACCTGTGTTCAAATATCAGTTGGACCATCCAGTAGGCAGACTACTTAAGCTGTCTGGGTTTGTTTATTCATCTGTCAAATGAATGGTTTGAATCCTGTGACTTGTCCTATCCTTTCCAGCTCTAGAGCTGTGATCTGACACTGACCATGAGGAACAGCTGATGGGAAGAATTAGAGAAATAGGGGAAGCCTTTATGAAGCAGTATGGAATGAGTGAAACAGAGTCAGAAGGACAACCTATGTCACCATTGCAACTTGTAAATGAAGACGGTTTTAAATGGCAATAAGAGTTTTAAAATTTGAAAAAAATGTTGGTATTAATGTATAAAGCATACATGCAACCTTTAAGAAAACAGTGGAAACTGCGTAGAATTAAGGTTCCATGTGTCACAAGTTCTAGTCACCTTTATATTGTTTTACTTGAGAATGTTTCACATCGTGGAGGATTTGGTTTCCAAGCATATGAAGGGTTTTCGTAGAGTCACAATTTGTCGTCATTGGCCATCTCATTACACCCAAGGTACTGGGTGATAGGGCTGTTGCTCCTGAGAAGCTGTTGCACGTTATTTTGAAGTAGTAAGTAAAATGAAAATGGATTCAGAATTTGTGATCTGAAAAAGCATAAGAAATAACTGTGTTCTGTTACAGTTAAAGGGAGAAGAAGAGGAAGAAAATCATTTGGAAGTAAGAGAAATAAAACTTAAAGGCAAAAGGTAAGCAGTCTGATGAGTATTAAGTTTATTTATAACTAACTTCTTAAATTTCTATATTTACTTCCATACCTTATGGGTCCAATTAGCATTTTTTTTGAGACTGTTTGGTTGCTGTTTCATATTGTTGTCTTCTTCTGAGTTTACAACTTAGTCTTCTCTGTTACTATAGTAGTTTTTTGTGGTCAAATTCTATTTCTTGACTTTGAACTTTATGTTAAAGTTGGGCTTGGTGGGGTGGGAGGCACTGTCCTAAACTTCAGGCTTTTTTGTGTTGCTGTTTTCAGAGTCAGTTCTGAGGGTCTGCAGGTTTTTAGTGCTTCCAAGGTTGTGTGATCCTGGGAGAAGTGTGGTCACTGTTCTCCTAGTCTTTGCTTTGATTTTTACCAAGGAAGAGTCCTGGTCCCCAGCAGCTGTAGTGCTCCTCTTTGCTTTGGTGCTGTGACCAGGGTCCCTGCTCCCTTGTGACTGACCCCCAGTGCTCCTCTCCATCCTGGAACTGTAACCCAGAACTGCCTATGGGCAAGAGAGTTGCTCATGAGCACCAGCAAAGGGTCCCCGAACTCTCTTTTTGACCAGTTTTCTGACCCTTTTACTGTCTCTGGGCTGAGAACTATAGCTCCTGTTGGCCATTGCTGGTGTGCGTGTGGGCTTCAGAGAGACCTCCATCACGGTGTTGCAGACTTCTCCTGTCAATCTCTTTAGTTTTTTTAGGCCAGAAAAATATGTCATCCTGACTTTTTGTTGGCTCTGCTGTTCCTAACTTTGATTTAGGGGAATGTTGGGAGAATTCAACTGGGTGGTTACCCTAATCTGCCATCTTCCCCCTTTCCCTTGGCCAGTGCTTTGCCAAACCCCAGCCCTGGATTACTCTCATCCTCTTCCTCTACTCCTACCCACAAGCTATCGAATTGAATTGGAGGAAGTCAGGAAATTGTACTAATTGAGTCCACTGAAAATTTACGTTGTTTAATTTTAACTGGATTTCACTGTAGCAAGGCTGTCCTCCTGCTCCCTCACTGACTGCCATGTTTGACAGTGTCGATCACTTTCCTGAATAGTCTGTCTTCACTGATTCCTCTTGATTCTTCCTACATGTCTGACGATTCCTTCTGCATCTTTTGCTGGATCGTCATCCTTGTCATGCCTCCAAACTGTGGGTGTCCCTGAGGTTTTGTCCTGGGTCCTTTTTTTCCTTTTCTCTATACTGCGTCCCTTGGTGATCTCATCAGCGCCCATGGATTCAGTTATTATTTCTAAGCAAGTGATTTTCAGATGTGTATAATCTAGCTCCACCCTTGTATCTCCAACTACATATTAGAAATTTTCCAATTGAATGTCCTATAGGCACTCATATATTCACTATGTCCAAAACAGAGCTCACCATTCCCCCCACCCTCCCCTCATCCATACTTCCCCATTACTCTTGAGAGGACCACCATCCTCCCAGGCTTCCAGGTTCTGAGTCTCACTCATCTTACATAGTTGGCCTCCTGCCAGGTTCTGTCTTTTCTAACCTCACAGCATCCCTCATATATACCCTTCCCTCTGCTCATCTAGCCGTCTCTAATTTGGGCCTTCATTACCTCTTCCCTAGACTGTCATAGTAACCTCCAAATCGGTCACCTTGCCTTCACTCTCTTCTCATGTCAATCCATTATCCACTCAGCTATGGGAGTCTAGATCTGATCATGTTATGTCCTGGTCAGTAGATTCCAGTGTCTTTTTCTTACCTTTAGGGTCAAATGTAAAGGCTTTTCTCTTTTAAAAGCCTGGCCCCTTCCCACATTTTCTGTGTAATCCTCTTTCCTCCCTTCTGCACCCGCTGTGGTTCAGTGATAATGGCCCGCTTGCTTTTTCTTGCACATGATGCTCCATCTTCATCTCTGCTTCGTACTGGCTTTCTTGCATTTCTGGAATGGTCTCCCTCCTCATTTCTGTCCCTTGATAACCCTGACTTCTTTCAAGATTAAGATCACATGCCTCCTTCAGCAGGATGCCTTTTGGCTTCCTCCAGCCACCTTTAGCCTTCTAAGGTTACCTTCCTCCTATTTTTCAGGTATCATTGATGTGCTTAATTATTCATACGTTATTTTCCTCATTATTATGTAAGCTCCTTGGGGCCCATGGAGGGAGTGTTCTTCTATTGTTGCTTTTCCTTGTATCCTAAGACTGTGCCTAGCACACAGGCATTTAATACATGCTTGCTGATTGATTGGGCTCTAGTCAGGCCTCTGCCCTGTCTGCACACTGGACAAGTCACTTAACCTTGTAGCTCTCTAAGACTCAGCTATGGGAAGTTCTTTAGTGGGCACTTCCCACACCCATGAAGTCCCAGGTTATAAAAAGGTTTTCATCTTTTCACCACCTTGTGAAGAAGGTAGTAGGATGGATTTTATCATCACCATCTTATACCGAGGAAACAGAGGCACAGTTTGGTGAAGTTACTTGCTTCTGCAGTCACATGGTTAGTATGTACAGGACCTGGTAGGCTTTTATATTCCAACTCCATTGCCCTTGCATTACAACATACTGCCTTCATTATGAAGTCCCTTTCATTTGTGATTTGTGGCAGGGGGTTCTGAACCAACAAGTTGAAATCTAACAGTAGAATTCTTTTTTTTTTTTTAATCTGAATTAAGTTGTACTATTTTGTAATTTTAATAAAGTATTGTTGTTTCTCATATTTATTCTTAACTGGCTGGTTAGCCAGAAATGATTTATACTTATAAATAGATGGGTTTTTTGAGTGACGAAAAAATAAGTCCAGATAATAATTGTGCTTTGGTGACATCTATAAAGGCCAAGGAGTTATAAGAAAAGTTTATTTCTGTCATCCCTCTGTGACCTCTCCTTGATTTTATTTCTTTGCACAAGGTTTGGTCATTAGTGTATGCTTGAACTAGAGATGAAGTTTCCATGAGTATATTGCTTTAAAAAAAATTAGCTGCCATCACCATCATCATCATCACCACCATCATCACTGTTCTGGAATATCGTATTCTAAATGCTCTATTCCTTTATAGTCATGGCTAATAAATTATGTGTGATCTCGACTGTAAATTCATCTACTAAATCATAAGAGGGTTGAATTCTATGTAGGTGAGATGAGTGCCTACAGTGATTGAAATTAGGTCTTGGAAGATCTTTGTTGCAAAGTGATCCTGTAACTTTGAACTGCTAGAGCTTTTATGCTTTTTAATCCTTTCTCTATTTCTTCTGCAGTGGGAAATTATTCACAGTGAAGCTTCCCTATTCCCTAGCTGGAGGTGCCAGGATCCGAGTGGTCATTGAGACAGTCTTCACTCATGCTCTGCAGCCGTATCCAACCCAGATCACCCAGTCAGAAAAACAGTTTGTGGTTTTTGAGGGGAACCATATTTCTATTCACCCTACCCAACTAAGACACAGACCATGCGTGTGAAGCTGGCCTCCCGAAATGTGGAAAGCTATACCAAGCTTGGCAATCCTACTCGCTCTGAAGACGTGCTGGATTATGGTCCATTCAAAGACATTCCTCCCTTCAGTCAGGTAAACTCTTTAGCCTAAGCCTGCTTCAGAGATGGACAGAAGCCAAGTGTGTTACTACTTAGAGGCTGACCACCCACAGGAGTGGAATGGAATGGAATAGCCAGTGGATTAACAGTGGTCCCTTTCCAGGCACTATTGTTAAGCACTTGATAAATATCATCTCATGTTATCCTCACAACAACTCTGGGAGGCAGATGCTGTTATTATTATTTCCTTTTACAGTTGGGGGGAATTGGGGCAGACAGAGGTTAGATGACTTGTCCAGGGTCACATAACCAGTAAGTGTCAGACTGGATACGAACTTGGGTCTTTGTGACTCCAGGCCCTATGCTTATCCACTGTGCCACCCACCTGCCTGATAATAGAACATATTTGCTTGCCCACACAATGTAATCTATATAAGGTATGAAGCTAGGCACCCTGAAGGATACAAAGAATAACAAAATGCTAATTGCATCTAAACTTTTAAAATATGAAGTCCCCTTTGTCCTTTTACCTAAAATTGAAGGTATTTGTTTTTTTTTTTTCTCTGACAGGATCCTTTTAAAGTGCATTTGAGAACAATAGCCCTTTTTTGACCATCACTAGCATGACCCGGGTCATTGAAGTGTCTCACTGGGGCAATATTGCTGTAGAGGAAACGGTAGACTTAAAACATACCGGTGCTGTCCTTAAAGGGCCCTTTTCCCGTTACGACTATCAGAGACAGGCAGACAGTGGGATTTCCTCCATCAGGTCTTTCAAGGTGAGTTGCTGCTTCCTCTGACATTCCTGCTGTCTAGTTTATCTGCCTTTTCTCTTTGAGTCTCAGCCAAATACTGTACCGTGGTTGTTTAGTGGTGGTGAGTTAATGGTGGAGGGCAGGGGAGGCTTTAATTCTAGCAGAAGAGTTCGTGCATGTGAAGGAGGTCTTGCACTATTCAGGTTCCTAAAGAGAGAGCTGAATGAAAGCTGCTAGTGAAAGGACCCCTGGTGGGGCAGGGAGGTGTGTAGGCCCTGATGGTCTGTGTGAGCTTGATAAATACGGAGATGCTTAAGCACATTTTATTCCTGGTTTTGTCAGCACCTGCCCCTTCTAGATCATGTTTTATTTTATTATTCTTGTCATCCATTATTTGGTACCTAGAGTCACAGTTTTCAGGCTAAGCCTCACCTTTGCTAAAAATCATAATTGAAAATGTTTTCTGTGTTAGTGTCCTTTAGTTTGCTTCACAAGGCAGTGTCTATACTTTTAATTCTTGTTTTTCATTAAAAATTATTCTTGATGCCCTTTTAAATATCTCATTTCTGTATATATCCCCTTCAGCCTAACAAGAGACAAAGATTAAAAAAGGAAAAAAAATTTAACAAAAGCGACCAATACACCTAGTCCATATGACAGTATATGCAATATTCCATACCCGTTGTCCTTCATCTTTGCAATGAAAGGAGAGAAGTTAGTATGCTTTTGACTTAATGTTAGCCAAACCATCCCTCAGGAGGCATTCTTGTTTTCCCACATTCTCTCTAATTCTGTCATCCTGCCAACACTAGAAGGCTGAAGTCTTTCAGAAGAGTACCTTTTTCTCAGAGATAACTGGTTTTGGTGGGTCTGCCTAGTTTGCGGCACAGAATTGGGTTTCTTAGGTTTGTGAGATCACTTAGGAAGCTTGGATATACTTTGGTAGTTAGATTCTGAGGCTGAATAGAGCCTGAAGTTCCTAGAAGAGGAAGGGGAATTTCATTATGTTCCTATAGCTTTGCTATGTCTTCTTTAGTGTAACTCTGGTTTATACTAGACAAGTTCAGGTGTTACAGGTGAAGTCCTGACGTTAGCGCAGTGCTTGCTGCATAGTAGGCACCTCATAGATGTTGCATGACTTGCTGACAAATGCCAGAGCTTTGTATGAGGATTCACAGAGTCCTAATCCATGGAATTTATTTCTAAATGTATTCTTTGTGGACAGATCCTTTGGCCAGTCAGTGTCCACTGAGACCCTAAGGAATTGTATATGATGCAGCTCTTGGTGGTGATTGCCTTTCCTGCAATTCCTTTAGCAGATATTTATCCAGTCCTGTATGTGTTGCCTCCTTTAAACTGGGGTCACCTCGAGGGCTGGGACTGTCTTGTTTTTGTCTCTATTGCTTTTTCATTCCTTTGTAGAGGATGTAGCATGTATAAACAGACACAGAGATTAAAATGACAGTCCTGTCCTCAAGAGATGTCTATTAAGACCTCATTCCAGTGAAGATCTCAGTATAACAAAAAAGGTTTTCAAGACTGATCAGTGGCCTGTTTGTTTCAGGCGGCATTAAGGCTGTAAAATTCAGGCACTACCAAAGAATTTGGAACAGCCTTTGCAGTTTTGTTTGGTGGAGCTTAACAATAAGCTTCTAGAACTTTAGCTCAGAGACAGGAAATATATAAAGACAGATCTACATCAGGGAAATAATTTATTAATTAAAATCTTTCATGGAAGCATGTAAGAATGCAGTTTTACTGAAAAAGAACAAATTTTAAAAACCTGAATAATACAATGACCATGTTGGGCAAGCCTCTTTCTTTTCATTACAGAGATGGGGGACTGTGAGTACGGAATATCGAATGTATTTTAAAATAGTCAATGTGATGGTTAGTTTTGCTGAATTTCTTTTAGAAAAAAATCTGTCACCAGCTTTCCAAAACAGAAAGATATATTTAGAAGTGTAGGTGATTTAAAATAATTGAATCAATAGAAATAATTTTAAAGGTGTTTTATTTTAAGCAGTAATTACAACTTATCTAAATAGATTTAGTTTTACATGTTTTCTTTTTTTTAAATAGAGGTATATGTAAGCTATTTTAAGCAATCTAGAATTTTATAGTTTTTCCGAATTAGAAGCAGGGAAAACATGAACAGAAGAAATAATTGACTTAATAAAACAAACAGTTAATACATTTTCTAGACACATCCTCTGTATTGTTGAGAGCAGCTTTAGAAAACATTCGTTTTCGGCTCAGATTCAGTCTAGCTCAATAGATTGAATTTGGCTCCGCTTGTGAAAACAGGCATCGCAAAGGGTGGATTTCTTAAGACATCCCAATATGGCAAACCCTTAATAAACTTTGTCTTTTCCCTTGACTGAGAAGGCTTGAGACGAATTCTTTCAGCAGGACCCGGCGTATAGGTGTTTTGGGGTCTCGAGCACCCCTAGAAAACCTATAGCTCCCTACCATCATCATTTTTCTTTAACCTCTTCACAGCTATGAAGTGTCTGAGGCTAGGATTTGAACTTGGTCTTCCTGACTCCAGAACCAGAACTCTATCCACTGAGCTACCTAGCTTGCCCTCTTTTTCTCTCTACATCCTCTCTTGAAGTGATCTCATCTGCAACCACGTGTTCAATATTTGTTCTATGCAGATGACACCCCTCCCCCACATTCTTATATCAAGCCCCTGGTATCTCTCCTGAATTCTTGTCTCCTATCACCAACTTCAATTAGACATTTTCAATAAGATATATTACATCTGTATCTCAATTTCAGTGTGTTTAAAACAGAATTCATTTTCTTTCTCCTCAAACCACACCTTCTCTGAACTTGCCTACTACTGGAAGCACCACCATTTTCCTTGGAGTAAAAAATCCTTGGGGGTCGTCTTCAACTCCACATTCTCCCTTCCCTTCCTTTCCTAAATCCAGTCACTTGTCACATCTTGTCTATTCCACCTCCACATCTCTCACATACATTCATTCCCTTCTCACCAGTCACATGGCCATCACTTTCTCATGTTTTAACTCTTCTCTCTCCTGAACTTTTGCAAGTAGTCCCCTTGACAAGGTCTCCTTGCCTCAGGTATTAACTTTCTTCAGTACATCCTCTATACAACTAAAGTGATATTCAAAGCATCATGCCATTCTCCTGCCCAAAAAGCTTCAGTGCCTTCCTTTTACTTCTAGGATAAAATATAAACTCCTCAGTTTATCTTTTAGAGTCCTTTCTAATCTAGCTCTTGCCTGCCTTTTGCAGGCTTATTGCACTTTACTCGTTTTTGTGAACTCTATATTCCGATCCAGGTGAACTACTTGGTGTTTCTCATATACAACGTTCCATCTACCATCTCCATGACTTTGCATAAACTGTCCCCCAAGTCTGCAAGTCATTCCTTACTCATCTCCACCTCTTAGAATCCCTAATTTCATCAAATCTCACCTCATGTGCCAACTCCAAATGAAGCCTTTACTGATCATGATAGCTTCTACAAATTTCACAACACTTCATCTCCTGTCTCCATACCATTTCTTAGGCTGTCCCCTGTGCCTCAAGTACACTCCCTTCTCACCTCTGCCTCTAGAATCTCTAGATTCCTGCAAAGTTCAGCTCAGGCATCACCTCTACATGAGACTTTTCTTGATCTCCTCAGTTGCTAGTACAAACTAAAAAATTATTTATGAATTTATTATATATGTATATATACACATATAGTTAGCAGCAATAACAATATCCTTCTATACTTAAAAACAGTTCAATAATAGCGCCAAATTACTACCATTAATTACCACCAGGCATTGATAGGCAAGTGAAAGATTGGGAGGAAGCAGATTAAGCAACCTAAAGACAAGTACACAGAGAGAAAAATAAAAATATAAACCAAAGTAAACAAAATCCAAAAATGGATAGCAAATTCAAAACAAAAATTCAACTGAAGCTTCAGGGAAAAGCTAGGAATAAAAGTATGCCAAAAGGGAACTAATTTGTTATCAAAATTAAAATTCTAGAAAAGTGAAATTTAAAAATTCAGTAAAGAGTATTTCTTCCCCCAAAGTAACAAAATGTTGAAAGAAATTCAAATCTTAACTCAAAACTGTAAATAAAAGAAGTATATAAGAGAAAAATTATAATTCACTTTAAAATAATTAGTTTATTGTAATAGATTTTTTCTAATACATGTATTAAATGGTTGTAGGAAATTCTGTTAAAAGAAGCAGGAAAGGATACTTCCAGGGCCAAGATGGCAGAGTGAGGAAGGGAACCTCCTGGACGCCTCCCAATTCCCCTCCAAACCACTTGAAACCTCCTCAGAACTGATTTAGGAAGGAGGAAGCTGGTTACCAGCATAGCAAGAAAGTTTCTGTCTCACTGGGGTGGGAGGGAGCTAGGTCCAAGAGCAGCAGCAACATTAAACCTCACAGCAGGGGCAATCTGCCAGTGAAGCCCTGCCCTCCTTCAAGCCAGCAGCCCTCCACCCCCTAGGGGAAAAAAAAAGAAAACTTTCATTTCAGGAACTGGAGCTCTTCGCTGTAAAGAACAAAAGCACAGCAGATCTTTGAATGCAAATTTTGCTTTATAGACACTTCGTTTCACTCAATCGTATCATAATTGGTGCTTTTGATGTTTTCATTTGAGCATCCTCAAGGACTTTAAAAAGCCATGATACGGTCTTTTAGTTGTTCTCTTTAAATTTGCTGTACTTTTAAAATAGTCAATTTTATTCCCAGTGCTGCACAAGATAGAATAATGTAAAGTATAGGGAGAAGCTCTAGCAGTCTGAGATTATATTGTGTGTTCGCCACATATTGCAGGAAAGCAGTTGTTGGGTCAGATTCCCAGGACCTAGGAAGCATGGGGTGCAGAGTCCAGCTCTCCCACTAACTCAATTTGTGCAAATCTCATTTCTCTGAGCCTCAGGTCACTTCTCTGTTAAGTGAAGGAGTTGGACTAGGTGATCACTAAGGTGCTCTATAGTTCTCAATTCTGTGTGATCCTGTGAATCCACAAGGACCGTTTGCTGGTTCCCAACACCAGAAATTCTTCTGTACGCTGCAAGACTAATTCCCAGCATTGAGCCCTCAATTCACTCCTGATTTTGTGGGAAATAAAATCAAGTAGCAGTATTATCACCTTCATTTTTGTCTTGCATATATCTACAATTACAAATTCGTGTAGACACAGTATAGATTTTCAGTGACATAAAGTGGTTGATAACATTTTCCTCACATTATAGGCTTTCATTTTACTCCTTATACTTAGATACTGAAAAATAGCAGTTCATTTGAAAAATATGTTGGGGTCTTAGTGGACTTGAATGCCCTCAACAGGGTGACAAGGCCTTCAGCAAAAAAACTGTGACCTTAGGTGGCATTAAAAGAGGCAGAGTCAATTGACAAGAGTTTGTTAGGCATTTATGACTTGCCGGCACTGCTATAGTGTATAGAAGGAAAGCGGGGTGATATCTGGTCAGACCTCCACTTGTAGTGTGCGTTCGTTCTGATCACCCACTTTCAGCCAGGTGTGTTGGTAAGCAAAATGGCTCTTTAGCACTTAGTTCAACCAAGTGCCCTTGAATAGTTTGGCTTTTTGTTCCCTTTGAGTAATTCAGTGTATTTCATTGAGCCTTACTAGGTGCTAAGCCCCAGGCCCAAACCCCTATTAGGTGTAAAACCTTAGTGGGTGTGCATTGGCAACTAAGGTGGGGCCCAAGGTAGGGCCTTACTCCAGGGAGGGCTAGTTTACATGTCTGGGACAGCAGAGGCTTTTGCCTCTTGTTGACGATCCTAGGTCACGTGGGTGAGTTGCATGTGTGACTCACCCCTGACCCTGAAAAAGATAAACCAGGGGTTGGCTGTCCCTTCTTTGGAGCTCTTACCCACAGCAGTGGTGGCGCGACGTGACTCTGGGCCAGCCGTTGTTCTGAGCTCCTGGGCTGAACCTAGATGTGGTAACTATGAATTGTGTTGGGTCTGTCTGTTGATGTTTGTAATTTGTATTTTGCTCTGAAGTTCAGTGTGCTGGCTTTTTCCCCCTGAACTAAGTGAATGATATTTGTATGCTGAATTAAAGTAAGCTTGTCAACCCCTTCACCTTGCTTTCCTTAGTTAAGCAGATCAAAAGAACCTGTGCTGTTGGCAGCTTTCTGGGTGCTGGCTGTGGGTGGATCTTACACCCCCACAGAAGCTGCTAGCTGGATTGCTGAAACACCAGGCAGCATTGGCCAAGCCAAAGAGCGTCTAGAGCGGGGCACTAAGGGAGTGAAAAAACTTGTGAGGATGCTAGATGAGGACCAGTTCCAGACCCAGGTGCTTATTCTGGAGAAGTGACAACATGAGTAGAGAGGAAAGGGTTGTCACATACAATAGATTAGGCCGAGCCAGGAAATAGGTACAAGTTGCAAAAAGATATCAAGAAAAATTTCCTAACAGTTAGAACTGTCTGAAGGTGAAATGGGCCACCTCAGTAAGAGAGTCTGGATGACTGTTTGTGGGGTAAGTTGGGATTAGATGGCCTCAGAGAGCTCTTCCACTTCTGAGATTCTATGACTTTATCTGTTTGATTTCATAAGGAATGTCTGATAATAATAATACTTTGATTCTGGGTACTTTAAGATCCTCAAGTATTAGTTGCTTTTTCTTTTATAAATTTTTCATTAATATTTTTTGTTTCTTTCATAATCTTATTATCCCAAGTGTCTCTCCCCTTCCCTCTCCAAGAGAGTCATCTCACGTGACAATATTTCTTAGAGAGAGAAAAAAAATCAGCGCAATTGATAAACACATTGAAGTTTGACAACACATGTAGTGTTTAATACCTATGGACCTGCCACCTTCCCAAAGGAATGGATTGAGGATGTCCTCTCATAACTTTTCATTTGAGTTTTGCTTGATCTTTATCATTTTTGTTACATTAACTTTTCATTTTTTGGTACGTCATTGATCTTTCTCTTTACATTGTTGTAGTCACTGTATGTATTGATTTCTTAGTTCTGCTTACTTCACTCTGCATCAGTTCATATAGAGTTTCCCATGCTTCTCTGTATTCATCACATTCCTCCTTTCTTACAGAACAGTAAGAATTCCATTACATTCTGTGCCACAATTTAGTTAGCCGTCCCCCAATTGATGGGCATCTACTTTGTTTCCAATTCTTAGCTATCACAAAAAGTGCTTCTATAATATTTTGGCATATATAGGGACATTTTAGTGGCTTGCTTCCTTGGGGGCATAAGCCCAGTAATGAAGTCCCCCTTCAAAGGGTATGGACATTTTAGTCACTTTATTTGCATAATTCCAAATTGGTTTCCAAAAGGATTGTATCCTTTTCCAGGTCCACCAACAATATATTAGTGTGCTGATCTTTCCACAACCTCTCCAGTGTTGACTATTCCCGTTTCTTGCCATTTTTGCTGTTTTGCTGGGCATGAGGTGAAAACCTCAGGGTTGTTTTGATAGGCATTTTCTTATTGTCAATGATTTGAAGCATTTCTGTTCATGTGGGTGAGGATATTTTGCAGTTCTTCTTTTGAGGACTGTTGTTCATATCCTTTGACCATTTATCTATTGGTTTTATTGTTTGTTTATTTATTAATTGTTTATATATTTAGATACCAAACCCTTATCAAGAGAAATTTCATACAAAAGTTTTTTCCAATTTGACCTTGTGTTCTCTGCAGAGGCTTTTCAGTTTCAAGTAATCAAAATTATTCATGTTATGTTTTTAGTTGCTTTTTCAATAAAGAACTTCATTATTTCTTATTAAAGTCACAAAAAAATATTAAGACTACATCTAGACTCTTATGATTCTGGTTTTTACATTTTTTTTTCCCTTTTTTATAGACAGTAAGAAGCTACTGTATATATAGTGTTTCACTTTGTTTAAAAAAAATGCTTCTGTTACATTGTTTTTGAAAATAATCTTTGGGGAAATGTGATTATCAGTATGCCCCAATGTAAACATTTAAATCATAAAAAGATATCACTCAAATATTAAGAAATGTCTCATGTCTGTCCCTCTACCTTCATACTATTTTTCTCTGAGGATCTGAATGGTATGGTATAGTCATGGACAGAATAGTCAAACAGGTATTGCACCAGAGGTGGTATGTAAAAGTTTGATTCCAAGACCCAAAGCATTAGTAGACTATAAATCCAAGTTTCTGAGTCTCTAAGGTGGACAGTTAGTCAGGGTGTTTTATCAGTGTAATTGTGTGGGAGCTTACTAGTTTATTTCTACTTATTTATTTTGTGTTTATATGCATATATTTTAAATAAATATTATTTACGACTTATTTATAGATTCTGCCTCCCTCTGCCTTCCAAGTAAAGCTCAAACTTCTTTGCCTGACATAATCTGATCCAACCTATCTTTCTAGCCTTATCTGATGTCACTCCTTACATAGTACTATAAGCTTTAGCCAAACTTCCACTATTCTCTGTCTTTTGAACATGCTTATTCTTCCTGCCTTTGTCCCATGTTCTTCCCTTTGCTTGGACTGCCTTCCCTCCCTCCGCTGTGCCACTGAAAATTAAAGCCCACTTCAGATGCTTCCCTCCTCCATAATTTTTCATTTATATACCCACTGTGGGTAACACAGTTTTTCTAATCTAGCATTTTCTTCTTCTCCCTCACTCACTATATTCCTTGTAATATTTGCATTCCAGTTATATGTTTCTACTTTATTTCC